>NW_019174393.1:3230889-3379825 GCF_002260705.1 Seriola dumerili
CTCGCGTCCTCCCAAACACACACACACACACACACACACACACACACACACACACACACACACACACACACACACACACACACACACACACACACACACACACACACACACACACACACAGTTTGCCTTTCTATACTTGTGAGGCCCATCGTCGACAGAACGTGTTCCCCTAACCCAAACCTCAACTGTGTATTGAATTTCCATATATGAAGTATCTGTACATATGAAGTAAAATAATATATGTATATTTATCCTATGTATGTAAAAATGACATATGGAAACTATTAGAAATTAATTAATTAATAATTAATAAGAAATTATTAAGAAAATTATATTTAAATATATAGAATTTGAATTAGTTTGTCGTTTTAATAAACTCACATTTGACTATAGGTATTTTTTATATGTTATAAACTTATATCTTCATATATTCAGAGGGTGTATACAAGTGATAATAATATATCCTTATAGTTAACATATACGACAACTTTACTCTTGATGTATGGACATATGTGTTATATATTACATTACTTTATAGGTTTACTGTTCTGCTTCACTCTCACAGCGTTGCTCTCGACTGCAGCAGCTGCTTTCAGAGACACATCTGTAAAAAGCATCTGTCCTCTACCTGCTCAGCAGCAAACAGCAGACAGACACAGTCAGAGAGCAGCTGGTGGACATAGTGGAGCAATTAGCAGCTAAAAAGAGCCAGATATTTCCCTCAGGAGCTGGTGGAGACCAAACACAGAGCTAAAATAAAGAGCGGGAACACTGGACACAAATACGACTCCACATGAACGATCGTGTTGCTCTGTAACTGCTGGATGTGAATATAAACAACTCATTTCAGACAAATTCACAAATACCAAACTTAAAATGTGACGATATGTCAATGTTATGCTCTCTACCTGTTTCTGCCGCCCTCCCATAACATAACATCAGTTATAATTAACCTTCAAACAGCCCTTTGAAGTAGTGACCTCACAATCCAGACCTGTCTGCACTACCATGGTTTAAAACTGGAACTGGTCCTCACAAAAGCGCAATACAACCACACAACCACACAGCTACGTCCTGAGTCAATATTATTCCTGGGCTCAGTCAGAGTGTGTGAGTGTGAGTGAATTTCAGAGACAGTGAAAGTGTATCACTCCTCTCCTCATGTGCGTTTACTCTCAGATACATCCAGACACCGAGCCAAAGAACCACACTACAGTCCTGTCCCTGTGTCTATTCATGGACGTTTTGTTTGTGAGCCAGCGACACCTCTGGGTCCCTTAGGTCCTCTTTAAGGTAAAACTAAAGGGCGATCAAGCATTTGTTTGTGCTGATCTCTGCCTTTTGCAAAATAACCAAGAAGAAGACACAGCGACTGTCAGACAGAAGAGAAGAAAAGATGGAGGCTGCTGCTCTGGACCACAGGAAAACATAAGTTTCTCTCCACAGCCCCTGGTGGTAAGAATCTGCCCTGGCTACAAGCCTGTGACTCTTTCTGTACATGTGCTCTTAGGTATTCCATGACATGCCTGTATCTCTCAGATGACTCAATATATACCCAGATACACAGTCCTCTACTTGATTAAGGATAATTAATAATAATACTGTGATCTAAAGGTGATTTAATACAATTCTCGTGTGTTTTTTACCTGCTGCTTGTTGCCCTTGCGCGTTAGCATGACAAACTGCATGGTGTCGGAGATGTCCGAGTCTCCCTCCCCGATGCACGTCTGTCCGGAGCCCCCCTTCTTCAGCTGACTCTTCAGCTGCAGAGGAATGGCCACGTCCAGCTGGTGCACCTTCACCGCCTCGCCGCTGCGCTGCTGCAGTGACACAAACACACCAGTCAGGAGAAGTTTGTACCTTTAACCGTGAGAAGAAGCGTCAATCTGGGATGTTCGGATCGAAGGAAAGTGGCTGCAGAAAAACGGAGGGTCAATTTGCCAAACTTCGAATAAACTTTTAAATGATCTAGACTTTCTCTCCCCCTCACTCACACTGAAACCGAACAGTACACAACGATTCAAGCATGCAAAACCTGTTTCAGTGACCGCACGGCGCAAAGACTTCACTGCATTCACAGTTCAGCCGACAGCTGAGCAGCAGGATGTCGTACCTGCAGGTTCTCCAGCATCATCTTATCCAGAGCCTGAATGAAGTCCTCATCCTCAGCGCAGGCCACGTGCTTCAGTCCACCGCCACGGATGGTCACCTCCTACACAGACGCAGCAAATTAACACAACCAGATAAAAAGTCCCCCTGTCGTCTCATAAAATCAGTGTTTTCTTAAAGCTAAATTTAAAATAGTCTCTTGCTGCCAGAACCAAGGTTAGGACGTTAATGATAACCTGCTCCAACCTCTGGTCTGTGTCTCTAAATCCAAGTGTCAACATTCACCATCACTCATCCTGTAATCGTGACGATGGTTACACTGCTTTTTAATTTGTGGACAGATTTACGGGTTCATCACTGAGTCTCTTCTCCACAGCTCCTCATATGTTCTATCTTACATTGTTCTCCTCATCAGTCTCGTTTTCTTTATTGGAGTCGGTCAGGTAGTCGGTGTTCTCTTCTTCCTCTTCCTCCCTCTCTTCTTCTTCGTTCTCAGACCCATCCTGTGTGGAAAGAAAATAAATAAATAAATTAATTAATAAATAAATAAATAAAAGGCACAACCTGTTAACTGAATGGAAATTCAGCTGATAAAATCTATGAAAATTCTGATTCTAGATATTTATGCTCTTGTAAAACAGCGAGTAGAATCAACTAATCGTTGCAGCTCTGATCTGTACATTTAAGGCCCTCAGAGCTGCGCTGTTGATAAAATAAAAAGATGAATCTTCACTTTATCTTCAGACAGACTACTGTGGCAGCGACAAATATTTAATCTCTGAGACGAAATATTTTTGTATCATATATCAAAATGTTAGGGAGGCAACAGAGCGAGCTGTCAATTAGCAAAGAGCTTGCTGGGATACGACTGTTCTCCCCATGACGACGTTGGTCATCGACCAGCTGCCGGTCAATCTTCACGTCTGAAAACGTTGGAGCAAATTTCCAAAGAGGGAAAAACTCTAATCGTTTGAAAGAAATCCACCCGGAAGCGACTGGAGCTGGAGATTAGAATCTTTTCATATCACATGCTATGATTTTATCAACACAATGAACAAGTTCTTGCCTCAGTTTCAGGGGCTTCTCCAGCCAAACAAGATCATCAAGGAAGAACAACATTATTTACACACGCCATCAGTTGTCATGTCACCGCGTCACTCCACCAACACAACAGTGGCAATTGGGCAGAGGAACAGGGTGAAGTTTTGGAGAGTTAGGTCATCAGGACAAAAAGACTCACATCCTCTTCCTGTTCATTCATTTCGCTCTCGTTGCCTGACTGCTCCTCAGTGTCAGCGCCTCCCTCTTCGTCGTCGTCGTCGTCTTCCTCGTCAAGCCCGTCCCCTTCGCTCATGGCGCTGGAGCGGCCGTCCTTCCCCATGGCCATACCTCGGTGAAAACACAATGTACGACGTGCGATTGTTAGATTGCACACAGGTGGTTATGAGAGATCGTTATCAAAATGCATGCAGCCACGCCCAACCAGGAAAAGCAGCTTCACTCAAACAAAAGCTTCAGGTATTAATTGAGCAAATATTCAGGAGGGAAATTATTGCCTCATTAGTCAACCTGGATAAGAAATGCAACCAATTACAGGAGCTAATTATGCAGCTGTGGTGACGGTGAGAAAACGAAGTCAGGCAGGCGGCCTGAGGTGGAAGATCAGGTCTTGTGTGACTCGGGAACCGAGGAATGTTTGATCCCAGTTCAAGTATGAACAGTGAAACAATGGGATCACTGTGTTACTTAGGGGCCCTCTAATCCTCATCAATCATTCTCTCCTCTATACACACACACACACACACACACACACACACACACACACACACACACACACATCGCAGAGTTAAGATTGTCATGTAAAAACATATAATAAGCTTATAAAAGACAAACTGTTGTTAAAGATTAAACAACTGGTTCCTGATGTTTTTGGCTTGTTACCGACAGAAAAAAAATCAGCTGTTTGCGGTTTAACTTTCACAGATGTTTCAGTACAAACGAGGCTCAAAGAAGTAAAACTCTGATATTTCAATAAAAAAGCACAAGGATTAGAGAACAGTCCAAAAGAACAAATCCATACTTGTGTAGCAGCATTTTTTTTCACTTTTATCTTCTTTGTTCTCCCACTGATCCTGTCACGACCCTCAGATTTATCTTGTGCTTCAAGATTTCTCCATCTTGTGATTTAACTTTATGTGAAGGACTTCAAAGTAGCTCGCTGCTGTATCGGTATTAAAAATCTAATTATGTCATAAACAATCAGCCACAGTACGAATAAGTACTTTTGCTTTTGATACTTTCAGTACATGTTCCTTATTTATTTTTACACTGTTGTGCTGCTAACTTTGCTTCAGTAAAGGATCTGAGTGTTGCAGCGGCCTGCAGTCGGCCCCACAGTGTCACTCTCTCTGAGGGTGGAGCTAATGTTTACATTTTTCTCTGCACATTCCAAGTCAACACCTTGATACTGTTGAACAAAGCCAGTGCTGCCGTGCTTTGAAGATACACCTGCCACACAAACGTTTCCTTCTTCCTACTCTCCGTCTCGCTCATTGTGTTCTGTCTCTTTCTGTCTCTGCATTCCTGGAAAGTCGTTTTTCAAATATGTCTTAATACAAAACCCACAAAACACAAGTGCCTGAGTCACTTTCACATAAGAGTCACAACGATAGTCTTAGTAGGACAACATGAACGACAGTACAGACAGTACATGAGCAAATAGGAACTTAACAGCAGTTCCAACTTTATGACTTGTCATTCACTGTTGGACGTTATAAAACAAAGCAGTAAAAATGTGATGAATCTCAGTCTTTCCGTCTTTTTTCTGCGAGTTGTGGACATTTACTTGTGATCAACACTCAAAGATATCCAGTTTACAAACAACATCTAAAAATCATGTCCTATGAGAAACTAGAATCAGAGAATATTTGGTGTCTTGGCATGAAAACAAGACTTCTGTGACTGATTGGTTCTGAAAACAGATGATTACATTCCTGTCAATCGATGTGAAACACACGGATGCATGTCACGGACTTTTGAAAAGACAAACCAAAACATTAATAACATTTTTGGTGGTGACAAATCTATTCAGGTGAACCACCTCTAATAAACTCTGCACAGAGAAACTCGGTGACCGACGTCATTCTTTACATTTATTTTAATTCACAATTATCATTCCTTAAATCTCTGTATTGTCTGGGCCCTTTGACTGAGTGTATGTGTGAGGTATGTGTGTTTAGCTGAGATGAACCTGTCTGACAGATGAAGCAGGATGAGGAGTGATGCAGCACGATCGATCGTCCTCCTACACACCGGGGAATGCTGCTCAGCCGGGGCGACAGAGAGCGGATCGACCGGAGAGACCGGCTGCTGCACACTCACAATCCTTCACACATGCAGTAATTACATGCCGGATATAGACACTTTGGATACGAGCACACTGTGTCACTCTTACCTAGCTTGACAAGCACCTCCCTCTCCAGGTCGGCGACCTGTTTCGTGGCCTCGTCCAGGGAGCAGCTGAGCCTCATCTTGGGCCTGAGCAGCTCCAGGGTGTCACTGATCATGTAGTCGATGTCGATGGGGAACGGGTGGTCCTTGGTCCAAACATCAATGCTCTTCTTCCACCAGATGTACCGCTGCAGAAAACACAGGACATCATTTTATTGAAGTCGCTTGAGATTTATCACGGCATAAATGGCTGCATAGAGAAAAGTACACAGCTGCAATGATTGGTCAATTAATTAATTAGCCAGTCCACAGAACAACACCACATTCACGTATGTGCACAATAACACAGGACCGAGCATGGAGGTGTATTGTGAGCAGACATGCCTGGAAGTAGATGAGGAAACAGTCCAGCTTTCTCTTGCTGGAGCCGCGGTCAAAGTACTGGCCGCACGTATCGAGCAAGGTGCAGACCATGCGGAGGCGGAACAGGTGCTCTGGGGGGTCCAGAGGGCTGGGGCTGCCGTCCTGATTGACCCCGAAGGAGATGAAGGAGAAGAGGGTGCGGAAAATGACGGCCGACTCCACCATGCGGTAGTTGTAGAGCTCGCCCAGGAACTTGGCGCTGCTGATCCGCCGCTGGTTGAACTTGGGCTGGTTGACCTGTGAATAGACAGCAGTGGATTATATGAGTCAGAATTTAATTGGGGATGGTCATTTCAGCATTTCACTGAAAGAAACATAAAAATGATGATGATGTGATTTTTTTCTGGGACTTGTACCAAACAAACACGTTCCCTTATGTTTGGAGAATATGATTTATAGGCCGGGGCATCTCTGTAGCAGCACAATGCTTCATTTATGGCATGTTGAGACACATTTCACCTTTATCAAAACTAGAATTACCGCCTCGCGGTTTTCTGCTTCCACCAACCAACCAGCCAAGTTGCAGGAAATATGGTCACAATCTCCTGTTCCTGAGAAACAGTATTGAACAATGGCCAGAAGCGTCATCACTTCATTTTATGCTATTATTATATGCTATTATGCTATTGTGAAGCAATTTGTAAGTCATGGCCAAAAACATGTTTTGTGACCGTTTCATAAAATTACCTCCGGGATTTCCTGATATACTGCATTCACAAGAGTGTGTGGTCACCGTGACTGTAAACTTTGACCAAAATCTGATGAGTTCATCCTTGAGTCCAAGTGAGAGTTTGTGCCAAAGTTACCTCAAGGCATCACTGAGATATCATGTTCACAAGAATGAGACGGAGAACCTGAAAACTCCAGCCTTGACTGTCGGCATAAAAATTACAGCTCCTGCAATTTCGATACTGCACTTGGCCATGTTGCAATTTTAGTTAATATTTTAAATAATTGCTCTCTTTATATTAAAGTAAGCAGTCATACAACACTGTAAAAATATTCTGCTACAAGTAAAAAGTCCTGCATTAGAAATCTTAAGTAAAAGGTACAAATCTATTAACAGCAAAATGAACGACTCATCAGAGTTACATAATTCTGACCTACTCTGGTGTCACAGAGTTGTAGATTCAACCACATGAAACAGTTAGAGGTGTTGTGAAAACATGACTGAGCCAGGCGACATTCTCACGTGTCCTGCAGCATGCAGCGGTGCCCGTCACACTTATGACAGTAACAACATGGCTTCAATCAGTTGTCAAAACTGTCAGTCAAGATTTACACCTGGTTTCGTTTGTCTTCCTGTCCTCTCACTGTACATTACCTCACCACTCTGGACTCATCAATGATATATAAACAAAACCCTCTCGTCTTTTGTCAGTAAATATTATTACATCACAGTCTTACCTCCATGCCCAGCCGGATGTCCTCCAGCACTCCGTCCACCACATGGATGCCCACGTCCTCCTGGTAGGCCACCAGGCCGGCCAGCAGGTTGGCCACGCAGTGGATGCTGTTGTACTTGACGTTCCAGATATTGACCATGCAGCAGATCAGGTAGCTCTTGACCTCGGGGTCCTGCCACGGCAGTTTGCGCATCTGCCTCAGCACCTTCTCGGTGGTGACCTTGGACAGGTCCTTGTAGAGCAGCTTGCGGATGTACTCCTGCAGCGGCGGCCGCTTCTTTTTCACCGTCTTCTCCATGGGCGGGGGGTTGCAGTAGTAGTACGCATTCTCCACCATAGTCACATAGCGAGCGTCCAGATGCTGCGCCTGCTTTTTACGCATCATTTGCTCCTGAAACGCAGACAGGATTTGACCAAAATATCAGCTGTTTTCATAAACACCACAACTTCAATGTTCAATATTTCTACAAAGTACAGTCTAACTAACTAACATGTATACACGCTGGAAGTGTTTCCAGCTGTTCTGAGAAGCCACACTTGAAGGCAGGGTAATAAAGATTTGTATTGGATTATTATTGTCTGTTTTAACCAGGCTGATCCACTGTGATGACGATGAGGATGTGTACTGACCAGCAGGACGCTGGTACGCAGGTGAGAGTCGGGGGATCTGAACAGGAAGCGGCCACAGGTCTCCAGCAGTGTGCAGGCCATCTCTATGTGGTGATGGGTGAAATCAGACAGCAGCATCTGTTGGCACACACACACACAGTTCAGTTTAAACATTACCATTGATCAGCTCAGAGAAAACAAAGCCTCAGATCTCAGAAACAGATTCTTCACCCACCTTGAGACAATGCAGCGTGTCTGTTTTTGAGAACATCTTAAACTTGGCCAGTTCCCCGATAAATCTGACCGTTTTATTTTTGGTCTCGATGTTGATCTGGTCCTTCTTCCGAATCTAAAAGCGCAAACACACACACAAAATTATCAAAAAAATTCAACCTTGCCATTCACAGTATTAAGCCTATATACCTACGTGAAACCTGAAGTCTCCCTTCAGCATGGAGCAGAGGTCCTCAGCCACATCTGACATGCAGGGATGAAGAGTTGCCACCAGGCGAGAGTAGAAGGGCAGCAGATCCAACCTGAGAGAGGAGGAAGAGTCAGTGCTCCACTGATTAGCAAGAGACTAGAAATTAAGACAACAGCACCACCTGCTGGTGTTTGGAGGTAACAGTCTATATTTTCCTTGTCAATAAATCCCATGAAAAGACCCAAACCAACATTACATATGTTGTAGTATATATCCAAAGCCTGATGTGTCCTATTCTTCAGTGCCAAATACACACTAGAGCACCATATATGTATTCATCCGCCGCTGAAGATAGTCCCCAACAAATGCACTATTTCTTCCTGTTTGTTAGAAGCTAGTGTCCAACTGTTTTGGGAAATTACTGAGCCTTTTTTTATTTTATTTACATCCTCAGCAGGAGCCAATGGGCTTGAGGCCGAACGCCACAGGCAGGAAAGTCAAAAGGAATTAAGAGATGGTGTAATACAATGTTGGATTTGGCTTTTCATGGAATTAGTCGACAGTAATGATAATTGTAGATTATTGCCATCCTGACACCTTGTCTACACATCCGAGTAGCAGCTTCAGTCCACTGTCTGTGTCTGCATGAGATACCTTCAGGCATGGTACTGAGTCTTGTTTATGGACTCCTGATTAGTCCAATATTCCCTCTCTTTTTGCTCTGTTCTGGTCTCTACTAACTGCACAGAAAAACATCTGGCTCTTTAGCTGCTAAACGTTGTCTCTAACTGTGTCTGTCTGCTGTTTGGTGCTGGGCAGGTGGTTAACAGCAGATCTATCAAAACAATGAACTGAAAGAGGCTAAATCGCTCCAGGGCACCGAGGCAACACAGCCATTTGATCCATTGCAAATATAAAAATATGGATTAGTGCAGCTTTAAAATCGATCAAAGCTGTTCATATGGTTTAAAAGTTATCTACATACTCATGGTCATAATATAGATGCAGTTTGCAAAGCTTTACCTCTGCCTGGGGACAGTGAAGAGAGCACGGACAAGCTTCCTCCTGTTAGATTTGGTGTTCATGTTCATGCAGAAGTCCATGGCAGCCTGCAGGAGACAACAAAGTGCATGACCTGCCATTACTCATTTGTAACGCTGTATAATATGTAAGAGCAGAGGTCAGGTGGAAATATGGATGAAATGCTTTCACAGTATCATTTTGTTGCAGACAGTATCATTTGTTTCTATCAAATCATCCCGACACAAAATAAGACATTTTAACTTATAAACAACATGTTAAACGTTCTCCTCACCTTGTCTATGAGGTCTCTGTTGACACAGTTGGGGAGCTGCTGGATGAAGGCGTCCACGATTAGCTTCAAGTGGGACCCTGTGTTGGCCTCCTCGTCCTCTTGTTCTACACATACAAAAATAAAAAAATCCACTTTTTTCCCACTTATTTTGCCACTGAAGCTTTTAAAAAATCGTTTTGTGCAAGAGACGCTCACCCAGCTTCTCTTCCCATGAGTCCCCTGATACATTTTCTAATTTATTAGAAAATTCTGCTGCCTATTTTATAATGTTCAATAGTGCACATGCATAGAGGACATTAAACCAGGAGTTTCATGCTTTATGTTTTCAAGTTTGAAATATAAAGACTGATTATAATTGTGGTCGTACAACTGAGGTGTGATCTTTAGGTACAACTGACATTGGGTTGACATGTAAAATTACCATTCTTTTATGAAAAGGACTTGTTTACCTTGCTCATCCAGAAGTTTTTTGGCCAGTTCTTCGTTTTCCGCTTCGTCTGCTCCCTCCAGTTCCAGAGGTTCATCCGTGATTTCCAGAGCCTCCAGCTCCAGCTCCAGCTCCTCTGTGGTGCTGGCTGTGTCCTTCCCTTCTTTCCCATCTGAAGAGGCCAGAAACAGCAGCACAGTCAGAACAACACTGAAAGACTCTCCTTCTTCATCAGTCTGTGGAGACATGAAAGATACCTTTGGCGTCATCCTTGTCTTTCCCCTGGCCGCTCTTCTCGTTGTCCTTGAAGAGGATGGCAGGGACGAAAGCCTTCAGGTCCACCAAGTTCTCATAGAAGTTACGAGCGTCTTCATCTTCCCAGATCCCTCCTTCCAGGTCATACTCTCCGGGCTTACCAGGGGTGAAAATATCAATACCAGGACCATGCTCTGAGAGAGCAGAGAAAGAGATTTACATATATAAAAAATATGACGCACACGTGTAAAAACAAACATCACAAGAGCATGTTTAATTTAACTACAATTCTGGAAACACACCCTCTTGCACAGTCTTGTCCTGAGGCAGCTCTGGCATGTTTTCATCCAGCAGATCAGCCAGGGACTGAGTGTTGGCCAGCAGCTTCTGGTAGGAAGTGGCAAACTCTTCATACTGCTTGTGCCTGTCCTCACTCAGCTCCCCTTTGGAATGAAGGATTCGCCTGAAGAGGAGAAAGTTGTATGATAGTGAGCAACAAAAAGTGACCAAGGAGCTCTATTGCCCGATGACAAAGGAAGTACTCACCTGTTCTGCCTCTCAATGTTCTGCAGCTCCCGGTGGTCCTTCTTCAGGTGTTTGGTGAGTGATGTGAAGTACTCCCGTAGAAGGTTCTGGAAGGGCTGCTGTTTCTCTGTGCTGATGATCTCGCTCGGAGGGAAGGACAAGCCAAACTTGTCAGCAGCCAGTTTCACCTTACGGGGCACCAGACCAGCAATGTCGTCCCCACAGTGCTTACAGAAGCTGATGACCACTGACACATGAGTGTGCGTCTCCCGGTCGGTGCTAATAATGTTCTTCAGCTGCTCATAAATCAGTGAGAGACCCTCCTTGTCTGTGAAGAGGCCGACGATGGTGAGCTCGGCAATGAAGCGCAGATCTGTGCGCAGCTTGCTCACATTAGGCGCCTTGTCCTCCTTCCTTGCTTCAAAGTGCTTTTTCCACGCCTGTAACAGTAACGGAGCGAACTCAGCGTAGCGCTGGTGGAAGAGGGAGCACAGATGCACAGCGCAGCCCACATCAGAGATCTTCAGCTTGGCCTCCACGACGGAGCTCACGGCCTCGCCGATGTACTTGCTGAGGTTCAGTGAAGCAAAGTCGTTGGAGAGTGAATCCCGCTGCTGTTCAGTGAGTGTACGCAGCTTCTTGACAAAGGCAGTGTTCTTTTTAAGGCTGGAGTCCAGTCGGCTGAAGAAGGCCTCTTCAGGTCGACCCTCATGGGCGTTCTGGTTCTTGCTGCGGAGTTCCTTCCTGCACTGATGGCGCTCCCAGGCCTCCTGGTGCAGCTGATGCCCCTCCTCCTTTTCCCTGTAGAAAGTAGGTAAAATTGATAAAGATATATGATGAAAACAAAAAAAAAGCAAAAAACTATCATCGGATTACTTTGATTTGATATTGATTATGCTGAATCTATTATGCCTCTGAGAAGAAGGAGGCTTTACAAAGATGACAACAGCAAAGTTCACCACCACTTACTTCAGGAGTGCTGCCTCCTCTTCACGTTGTCTTTTAGCCTCCTCCTCTTGAAGTTTCCTCTCCTGCTCCTCCTGTTGCCTCTTCTCCTCCTCCTCTTTCTTTTTCTGTTCCTCCTCCGCTTTCTGTTTTTCCTCCTCCTTCTTTCTTCGCTCCTTTTCCTCTTTCTTCTTCTTTTCCTCCTCTAGGCGCTTTCTTTTCTCCTCCTTGCCACCTTCTTTCTTACCACTCATTTTGGCCTCATCTTTTGCTTTGTCCCGAGCAGACGCTGGTCTTCTCTCACCATCTCTGTCCTTCTCTTTTTCCTTGTTACTGAAGGAGCAAACATCTTTCTCATCCATGTTTACTGAGCGCTTGCGTTCAGCAGGCATACTGAGGAGAGACAACAAGAAATGGTTGTTTAACAACACTGCTCTTTTGAAGCCATTTCCAGAATCCTAAAACACTCTCCTAACTGTCTGAGTAAATATTCCATCTGTTGCACAACTTATTGTTGTGGCACTAATTAAATAGGATTATTTTTCTAAAATGATGTCCTTTTTAATGAATCGAAGAAAAAAAAAGACTTGTTTGTGCCTAGATGAGAGCTGGTATTCTGTCTCCTCTTATTGAGATGGGTCTGTTCACTGCTTTGAAAGATGAAAGTTGACTTTGACAGTGTGTGTGACTTAGAAGAAACTAAAAATGAAAATCATTATATTGTTTTATTGTCATTCGTACTAGTTTTTGTTTAATGATATAAAGCATGTGAGTGGGTTGATGGGTATGAATGATTCACGAGGACTTAAATGGTTGTTAGATAAAAAGAGACATTTAAATAGGCATCTTATTTAAGTAATGAATGGGAGCTAAGGAAGACAACCGTGAATCAATGAGTGATCGATCATCAATGAGTGGGTTTATTCATGCAAAGTTTTTCTTTTCTTGAAATAATTAATTGGATTAATGTGTAACCAGCCTGATGGAAACTGCTGTATAGTTAATGCTTGATGTAAGGGTGTTATAGATTCGCATGACACCGAAATAAAATGAATTCTCCCACAATATTTAGTTGTAATTTCTCGATTGCTAATTGTACAGAATCGAAAAAATAAAGCGAGAGGCTCGTTTAAAATAACATTTTTAACAAACACCCACGCAGCAGCTTCGTTGCAGACACCGCTCGTTAGCCGCCTAGCCCAGCTGGCTAGTTTAGCACGTTAAAGTTAGCGCTCTTCTGTGTTAGTGATGAGTTAAGTTAAATCTTAGCTGTAAGAGAAGGTAATCCGTTTTATAACAATGTAAAAACGCAGTAACGTTCTAAACGTTAACACACATTAATGACAAAAACACGGTTAGCATTGGCAGAGCTAATGCATTTAGCTAACGCCTTTAGCTTCAATGGACGCGCAGAAACCAATGTAAACAAACGTTTTAGCAGCGTTAAACTGATAGTTAGTGAGCAATAAATCGTTACAGTGTAAAGTTGAAATAATATACACTCTAAATCCCTGCTTGGCAATCCTCATTTTCGTGTAAATGTTCCAGTAAATTGAAAATATGTACCTGCTAACTGTAGCAAAACAAACATCGGTCATTAGCGTCGGTTTCCGTGTGAAACGTAGGACCCCGTCATCATGGCCCCACACATTATGCCTTACTGAAAATATTTCATTTAGTTATATTTTTCACACAGTTTGTCGTATTCGTATTAGATGGTTTGATATTATCGCATTATAATTTAACCCGTGAACAACGTTATATTTTGGTTCATTCAAATTGTGTCACATCGACAGGCAATGCTCACGGCGACTATTCATGTAACGGTGTTTTTAAAGTATTTAAAAACAAATAGGAAATAAAATGAAGATATATGAGTAATTAAAAATATTTTTTAATTTAAATAGAATATAAATAACAAATTAAAATAAATTAAAATTAAATAAAATTAATAAGAAATTTTGTTTTTATTTATTTACTTTCTCATATTCATATTCAAACACATTATTGTTGTATTGGTGTATTGTGTAGTGTATACCATATCCATATTTATATATGGATATGGTATTTATGTTTATATTATATTATATATAATATTAGATTATCATAGATTTAAGTATGTACAGAATATAATTAAAACTAACTCCACTTTGACCAACTACAGCTGTAAATCTGTACTTACAAATTAAAACATGTGTAATACGAATCCAGTAGTGTAATTTATATCATATCTATGATAGGCGCATTAATAGGGGACATTTTTCTGAATTATGAGTAGTTTCGTGACACTTTCAATGCAGCACTTTTACTTGTAATGGAGTATTTTTACATTGTTGTATGGCTATTTTCACATAAGTAAAGATGTAATTACTTCCTCAACCACTGACTGTATATATCAATAGATGGATAGTCTTATAATACATCCATGGTAGTGGTAGTAGTAGCAGCAGTAGCAAAAGTATTGGTAGTAGCTGTAATTGAATATGAATTTTCCATGCAGGTGTTATTATTTGGGAATATAACTTGAATTAAATAACTCAGCTGCTACTGACTTATTAACAGGATAAATCAAACCAAACAGAAACTATGTAATTTAACTGAAAATAAAACAGTTAGACCTTCAGAAGAAACAGAACAGAGTCTTTGTGAGGTTGTTTTACAGCAGCTCTCAGACTTTCCTCCCCAGGAGACTACAGATACTTTTAAACACGCACTCTTTCCACTCATTCATTCATCTGAAAGGTCCTCCCAGCACAGCCACTAGCTTGTGTGTGCGTGTGTGTGTGTGTGTGAACCAGGGTTACTGTTGTAGCTTTATTGACACAGTGTGGATGAAACAGACACACACACACACACACACACTGGTACTGAAAGCTCAGCTCTAAGCCACAGGAAAGCTACACAGAGGCGCTGTTCACAGGAAAACTACATTTTAGGTGTGGTTATAAGGAATGAAAGTAATCCACCTACAGGAGGTTTACTGATGTCTTACTGTTGCAGTTTAACTCAAGGCTGAAGGCGAAGAGCCCAAATAGTTCAAACTACTGTAGCTCCACTTTGAGCAGCTACAACAGTAAGATGCTTTGCTGATAATACTGTTGTAAGCAGGATGTTAAATGTAGTTACTTTACTTGTAATGGTCTATATTTAAATTAATGTACTGGTACTTTCATTTCAGGATCTGAATACCTCCACCGCTGACTGTCTACATCAATGGAAACTCTCCACAACCCGTCAATGAGCAGACAAACAATCCAAACAGCTGAAAAGTCACTAAATCATTTTATTCAGCAGACTGAACCTGTTCAACACAGTAAAAGTGAAATGCAAATAGTGAATCTCTGTCATGGTTACAGTCACGCTGCGGTGCATCACAGACAGAGCCACTGTCTGGTAAATCCAAAGACACTTTGCTGCTTCCTGTAATGAAACATCACTGTAGGAGCATTCGATTAGAGTTTTATTTCAGCAGTAAAATGACTGACTGGAGTTTTTAAATCATTAAATACCCAACAGATCTCAGCTGGGATTAATCACCACCCGCCTGCCCCTCACCACCTGTGATCCTCAGAGCATCTGAAATGTTTTCTCAAGAGGAAAAAAAAATCTGATGTAGTTAAGTGGGTGTGATCAGATTCCTCCCACACACAGCCACAGTCATCAAAATGTAATAGGTTCTTTCAAAAAATAAAAATAAAGAAAGAAATAATTTAAACTAACACTGTATGAGACTAAGTTCAGTCCAAAACCAGAGGTTGAAATACTGCAGACTGCATAAACACTCAGTTTAAAGCAAGATAAGCTATTTAATCACTCACAACAAAATGATTGTTGCTGTTCCTGCTGCTTGATAATTGTTCGCTTTAAAGGCTCGGTCACACCAACATTTTCAGCAGGTTCATTTTTCAGTTAAATCAGCGAGGTAAACATTTTTCATGCTTGAGTTTAACTTTTGGGAAGAATGAGAAGTAAATGCGTGCTGTTGATTAATAGCAAACTGTCTTTATAGCGACAACCTCCAAGATGGAGGAAGCCATTGTCGTTTATTAGCTGTATTACACCATCCAGTTTAATTTATAGTTAAGACAGTGGATTCGATGGCGTAAATACGTCTTTAGAATAAACTGAGCTTGAAAATAGTTTCACTATGATTCTAAGTCAGTGTCAAAATATATTATAAGGAAAGTTCAGATTTTTGTGTGCAAATAGCCATGGTTTAAACTCACTATAAACACATGGCAGGTGGCCTTAGTGTAAACAGGGGACAGTAATGAATGACACTGAAGTAATTTGCTGCAAGTTATTTGGTATCAACATGAATTCCACTGGCTTCTAATGTCCATGTAAATTTAATGCAAAAATCCCTTATAGATAAGAGCTTATAAAAAGGGGTTTAAGAGACTGTTTAGAGTCCAGAAACAGCAGGTACACACAACATCCCGAAACTAATCCAATACACTTGGTTATTAATGATTGATTGATTCCCCTCTATTTCTTCTGCCTTGATGTCGGCTGTCAGAAATGTGGACATTTTCCAACACTATAGCTGCTCTGGGCAAAAGCAAAAACACCTGGAAGAGGATGTACTGTGTTGAGATATTTTGTTTTGGGTGTGTGAGTTGAGCTGCCTTTTTTTTTCTGCTGGATGAACTGAACTAGCATGAAAAAGAAAAAACACTATTATTATTTTTCTAATATCATTACTATTATTACATTGTTCTCATGGCAGCGCCTGCATCCAGCAGCAGATGAAGGTTTGGTGTCTCTCACAGTCCTTTAACTGCCCACCTTGTCTCCTTTTGATTCAATCCACCAACAGCAGCAATGAATTCTGGGAAGAAGCTCAATGTGACCCTCTGCATCTGTACGTGTAAAAACCAGCGTTCGTATTCCTTCATACACTTTTCACTTTCATGTCAGCAGCTGAAAAAAAAACAGAAAGTCCAGCTGCCGACGTGATGAGCTTCAGTTTCCCTTAAAAACATAAACATCAGCGTTGTTGAGCAAAGAATCATGGGAAGAGCGTGAAGAGCAGAGGACGTGTTGACATGTCGTACACTTTAAACCCCGTCTGGGAACCAGCATGAAATTCTTTACTCTCCTAAAAAAATACTCATAACAAAATTAAAAATATATAAAGAGGTCTCTGCCGCCGGTCACACTGTGGGCAGCCAATGGCAGGAGTCCGTGCAGGTGATCGACAGGTAAGTCAACCTATGGTCTTTGAGCCAGGCGGCTCTTCCCCTCCTCCTGTTCGACCAGCTTGAAGTGAGTGTATGACAGGATACCTGCCAGAGTACAGAGGATCCCCAATGCCTGAGAGAGACAGGAAGACAGACAGACAGGTAGAGACAAGAAGGTTTGGGGGGAAATCGGAGGTTGCTGGTTTGAATCATCAGGGCAGCAGAGCGAGACTCACCTGGTTGAGTGACAGCGGGTCATGGAAGAGCAGGTATCCTCCAATCAGGGTGATGCAGAATTTAAAATGTCCAAACATGTTGTAGCTGCGAACTAGAGTCAGGAGAACAACAACACAAACCAAAACCACCTGGAACAATGAATATCTAAAATCACTTCCTGAAGACATCCATGAACCGTTAATAAATAATAAAGATGAGACTTACATCCCTTAACTCTCCCACAAACCCCAAAAGAACACCAAAGATCTGATCAAGAGTTTTAAGTAAGCTCTTCAGTAAGATTAGAAACCTCTTCACAACCTCCAGACCTTCCCAAGAAACCCAAAAACCTCCTCGAGACGACCAGGAACCTTCTCAAAAATGTTCTGAAACAATTTCAACCAGACTAGAGATCTTTTTGCAACACGGTCAAAACTTACCAAGATAATCAAAAACCATCTCGAGAACAGGAGAAACATTCTCAAGAGGTTATGAAACCCTTTCAAAGAGACCAGGAAGCATGCAATAAAGCCCTCAAAAGGTTTCCAAGAACACCAAAATCCTCCTTCCAGGAAACTGGAAACCTTCTCAAGAGCTTCTGAAACCCTTTCAACAAGACTAGAAAAGTTCACCACAAAGCTTCAAAGCTCCCCAAGAAAACATAAAAATTCCCCGTCGAGGAGACGAAGAAAAACCCTCAAACCCTTTAAATCCTGCAGGAAGAAGACTTCTAACAAACCCTTAAAACCTCAAAGCCCTAGAACCTTCAACTACCTCAAGAACCTGCCCAGAAGAACCTCCGTCTCCAACCACTGCACCCCCCCCTAAACCGACTGGCCATTTGGGGCGCCCGTGTTTTCAAGGATACGTGACAGCTGAGGTGTTTCCAATGATCCAGTAGATGGACAGGTTGACCAGGAACGCCACCACACCTGAGAACAGCACTGTCACCTAGGCAACAAAAGGACAACACTGTTACCTTAGCAACATGAACTGGAGCCAATGGCGCCAGCTATTCTTTAAGTTCACACTCAGCCTGGTTGTAACTGAAGTGCTTCATAAGTCCAAATTTAAACATAACTAAATTAAAGCACAAACTAGTTCTTTTAAAAGGGCAGAGTGTGGGCTGGCATGTGTGTGTTCAGTGTGTGTTTTAACCAAGTGTTGTGTGTGTGTGTGTGTGTGTGTGTGTGTGTGTGTGTGTGTGTTTGTGTGTGTCATGGTGAGGCTGACCAGAGCAGGCAGAGACCATGGTCCAAATATTCCTCCGTCTCCAGTCAGCGGCTCAAAGAAAGGAACAATACAGAGCAGGAAGCCTGATGACAGAGGAGCCTGACGGGACAGTCACTGTGTTAACATTCGTCATAACATCTCATCGCTTATTAATAGAACACACAACATCACAGTCACAGTATCAGTAGTTAGGGATGCCTTCAGCGGATCTGCATCTTACACGTATTAGAGGCAATAGGTGGAGATACTGAGTATTAAATTGCCATTTTAAATATTATATTCACAGGATTAACATTCTATTAAATTGCTGATTCGGTGATACTATTGATATCGAATTATAAAGCGGTACCACTCCTCTTATTGCACATTTTTTATCAGTCTCTAGTGTTGAGTTATACCTGATAGTAGAGCAGCTGCATGGAGTTCACCTGGAGCTCATGTTGTTTAGCCCCCACCCACTGAGAAAGAGAGAGAGAGAGAGAGACAGGCAGAGAGACAGACAGGTAGAGAGGGAAAAAAAAGATTCATTTTACTCCTAACAATTTCACAAAACCACTCTGTCTTTCTTTTATTTCAGGTCGTATATTTACTCACCACTTGGTAAAGCGACGTCACCAGAACACCCAGCGATGCAAACACTGTCCCCTGCAGGTTGAACCGCACATCATAGTACGAGTTCAATATCACCCCTAATGTTATGGGCACCTGGAGAGAAAGACAGGCAAAGAAACAGACAGGCAGAAGTTCAAAACAACAGAACTGCCTGTTGCAGCTCATCATAATGTTATAAATCACAAAGGCATGAGACAATATTGGCCCTGAAAACCAATGAACACCCTAAGGGACCTCCAAAACTTTTACATGAAGCCTTGAAACTGGTTTGGCAAGAACAAACATCGACAGTACTTGAGGCAGACCTACAGAGATGTGTACACATATATTACTCAGAGAACCAGAGAACAATCCAAACCCACTAAATGGACTTTATTTTTGCTCTTTTTGTCCATATTTCTCATCCACTACTGACTATTAATTTGCCAAGATCATGAAAAACATTGGCTCCACTCCATGTCTTTACCTCTTCTCACTTGATACTGCACATCTCTTCACAATGCATGACACTCATGGACGACGTATGCAACAAAGTTGGGTAGCACAACTCTTGCAGACTGTGGTCACAGCTTTAGCCAGCTACTACATTCAGGGGATGATTTAAGCTTTCCTTACCAGTGTCAGTTTAATCTTGGTGGAGAAGGTCTTCTTGTAGTAGGTGGTCTGGATGAGGATGATGACGGGTGTGGTCATGGCTTTGGCCAGCTGATATGTCCCTATGGAGTTGTTCTGCAGGGAGAGGTTGGTGAAGGCCACGAACCCACAGAAGCTCAGAGCCAGCCACACGATCCTGCGGACTGGGAGGCTTTTTGGAGAGAAAACGTCCATTTTTTGGCAGATGTAGAGTCCCAGCCACGTGACCACAAAGTGCACGAGGGTCAACGTCATGTTGGGGAAGCCATAGTGTACATAGATCCACTTGTTGATAAAAACAATGCAGATGGAGGACAGCAGGTTGACCAGCAGCCCGGCGACAATGCGCCTGTTGACTGAAAAACTAAACAGCTTGTCAGCCATGGTTATGGAAGCTTAGCTAACCCCAGCCAAGCTTTGTTTAACTTCTCTGAACTCGCTGTTCACACTGCAAAAAAAAAAAAAAAAGAAGAAGAGGAAGTCAATCTTAGAAAGTCTGAAATTTCAGCCATGTTACAGATGATGCATGTGAGATAAATCATTATATCATGTGAGACAGAAATACAGTCTGACCGATACTGATATTGAAAGCATGTTAAGGTAATACTTTTTTACCTACTAGTGGAAAAAGTATTCAATATACCTTTTACCTCAGTAAATACTCAGTAAAATATTACAATGTAAAAATACTTTATAAAAAGTAAAAGTCCTGCATTCAAAATTTTACTTCAGTAAGAGTACATTAAGTATTGTCAGCAAAAGACACTAAAAACACACATTATGCAGAAGAACTGCACATTTCAGTGTTAGATTATTATATTTTATTATATTATCATAATATAATTTAGGATGCATTACTGTGGAAGCAGTGCAGGTGAAGCTAATAATAACTACTTAGTTTAATGTTTGGCAGTGGTGAAAAATAAGTACTTTACTGTGCAAGTACTGCATTGAAGGAAAAATACAACTTACTTTCACTATTTTATGCTGTTTTACACTTCTACTTTACTACTCTTACAGCTTTAGTTACAAGTTACTGACAAAAGGTATTTAATAATTAATTGTAAATAATTAGCTGATTGAATTATAATTAACATAACGATTAGTTGCAGGCCTAAATATAATATAATATACTGAAATGGTGGAAATTTGTTGTCTTTTATATTTGATAGTTTCACAAAAAAAAATGCTGACAATATTTGTCTTGTATGTAAAACTTGCAAAGTTAGATGTCACTGTAGTTGTTTAATAAATCTAAGAAAGAAAATAGTACAATATTTGCCTCCAAAATGTAGTGAAGTATCGTAGCCTAGCATTAAACTGTAAGCGTCAAATAAAGTACAATTACCTCAAAATTATACTTAAGTAAAATACTCAACTGTACTATATTACTTTCCATCACTGTTTTCACCAATAACTCTAACAACAGAGGAAAGAAAACATAATGCGTGACAGTAAAATCTTTTTTTTTTTTTTTTAAATGAAGTTCGGCTTGATGCTCTGAACACTGACTTTAATATGAATACCAATATACAACTAGTGTAGGTTAAACAGTAAATTACTGGTTAAATGATACGTGTCAGTGTTAGTTAGCACATTACAGTTTTAAGACTGAATGTAACTCAATCAGTTCATTTCATCAAGACCAATTGCTTCAGTGTCTGTCTGTCTGTCTGTCTGTCCGTCTGTCTGTCATTATGCCACGCAATAAGAAAAGTTTACCTGGGGTCTCCATCTTTCCATCAGTCTCCCTGCTTCTCCCCTGTGTCTTGCTCTGCCTGTCTCCCTCCGGCCAAACAAATATCCGTGAGTTAGCGGGCTTAGCGCGCGCCTCTCCCCGGCAGAGCGAAGTTCCAATCCCGGCCTTCGCAGTGACGAATCCCCGTTACAGTACTGGGAGATTTTGCCTCCCTGCTCCCCTGCTGTACACAGCCCGTGTTTTCTGCTTAAAAACCGCCCCGTGTGTTCCTGTTTCCTCTGCGTTTAACACCGTTTAACGTCCGTGTATGGAGCAACAGCGGCTGCTAACGGACCGGAGGGTAGAACAGAGATCATCTAGTAACAGGTGACTCACTCCGCACAGAAAACTGTGTGAGCTGAATAAGACAATAAAAAAACAATCTGACACAAATAAGAATGAGTTTGTCACAGTTATGACTTAGTAAGCATGTTTATAAACAGTACATATTCTCCTAAAAACAATGAATTGAACACCAATCAAACCCTGCTACCAATAATAGTACAATTAATCGACGCCAGAGGCTTCCACCTGTGGAGCTAGATATTCTGGAAGCTAACGCTGAACCGTCTGCCGGAAATTCAAAAGAAGAAGAAGAGGAATTAAGACACACGAAGAAGAAGCCTAAACCTCGTGAAGCGGGAATTGACAGCTCACAACCATGGACTGGTAAATATATATAAATTCACAATTCCTTGACTTTTATAAGCTTTTACACATCTTTAATTTTAGTTCTGTATATGAGCCGCGCTTCTGGTCGTTAGCTGGTTATTCAGCCGGCTGGTCCGCGTCGGGTTAGTTTACTCCGCTAGCTGGGGCTAACGACGCTAAAACTGCTAAAGATGCCGTTCATAGTCGGTGCAGAAGCTAGCAGGCTAAGTGCTGCCTGGTTTGTCTTATGTTGACATAAACTCAGTAGTGGAAGTAGTACTCAAGTACCACACCGTAAATACTCCTGAACCTAATATATTACTTAAGTAAAAGTACATAAGAATTATCAGGAAAGGTACTAAAATTAAAAGTACTTAATTCAGTAATCTGACCTCTGTGAATGTTACAGTACCAAGCCTTCAGTTTGCAGTTTATTAGGTACAGCTACCCAAAACTAATGCAATCATACAACAGCCTTCAAATACCTGTTAGTGCACAGTTGAAATTATCAACGCTTTAAAACAGTTTCAACAAAAGCGGAATATTAATTATGATCTTCACAAAGGAAGAATTTACTGCAGGACTGTTGTATTAGTGTTAGAGTATACTGCACTTATTTCGATAATGGATTAACCATTTTAATCTGCTTTTTTTTTTTTTTTATAAAGTAAATGTGCTTAATATTACCTGGTTCTGTCATGTCAAATGCAAGAACTTTGCTCCTTTTAAAGTCTCCGTAAATTCACTTCACAATCTTTGGGTTTTTGACTGTTGCTCAGACAAAACTAACAACTTGAAAATGTTATCTCAGGCTCTGGGAGGTTTTGATGACATTTTTCATTATTTTCTGACATTTTTAAACAAATCAATTAATCAAAAAGGTGAATAGATTTAGACAAGACTGCTGCTGTCAGTATCAAAAGTTGGCTTTGAATGCATGGTCTTGTTTACTTAATTTTTTATAGATATTACCTTATTAAGATGCTAGTTTTGTCATATTTAGGCAGAATTTGATTTTGCATGACCGCTTTGTGTCAGACGAGTTTTTTTTTTTTTTTTTTCGAACTAACCTGTTCTCATGTTAGTAATAACATGTTTTTACTCATTTTGTTGTCTAGGGGTCAGAGTGAGCTGCCGTCTCCTGTGGTCCGAGACGACGAGGTGACGATCGCTGCCCGTAGGAGGAGGAAGAAAGTGGCCTGTATCCTCTATCTGGAAGATTGAGTGTGTTACTGTGTTAGTGAAAAAAATAGGAGTGATTATGGAGAACACCAACCTCATTGAGAAATACCTTGTGTTTCCCATGACAGCTTCACAATAAAGGCCAACATTGTGTTGAATGAGCTACTATCAACTGTAACTTAATTCAGCTCTGATCAGCTGTAGGAGAGGGAACAGTAACCAGTGAGGCTGATATCACGGAGATAAAAATACAAACAGTAATGCTGGATTACATTGTTTCCTTTGAATCCCTTGTTTTTGTGAAGGCAGTGAAATCCAGCCCAGGAATGGCTGACTCCGCCATTCACAATGTAAAACTGTTTGTTGTCTCCATTTATTTTTTGTTTCCGTTCGGCACTCTGGCTACTGCATTTATTTAATGACTAAGGTGTGTATGCTCTGAGATGAGCGCCTAGGATTCTTTTGCTGTTGTTTTCCTGATTGCTGGTCTCAGTCCCGTCACCTGGCAACGGCAGCCCCATCGTTTCCATGGTAACACCAGCCCGCTCCCTCCTGAGGGCAACTCCTGCTTCGCTCTTCAGACAAGCTGGTAGGGGGGGGACACACACCAGCTGATATTAATCCTGATACAACCTCTAATAGTAAAGAGCTCCATATGTGACTAAATCCCCACTCCTGTCTCATCTCTCTCTCTTTCTCAGTAACTCCCAGGGTTCCAGATGTTTCCTCCATTTTGGCTCCAGGAGGTCGAACGCCTCGATACACACACACACCCAGAAACGCACCCAGCAGTATGGTAAGACACAAACACACACACTCATAGACTTGAGACGTGATGTGTGACTTGTAAAAGTGCTCTAGCTGTGAGGAAAAATGAACGGGACTTTCACTTCAGGACCCAGAGGGACCTGAAATTGCAAGAATATTTTTGTTTTCTTATCTTAAACCTCTCTTGCTCTTTTCCATGAGACTTGCTCTTACGATGGTCAGATTCTTCTGCGTTACATTTGTGCCTCATTCCTGAGTGCGCAATGTGACATTTTGAGCGCAGAATAATGTGTTTTCAAAGCAAATAGAATATATTTTGTGGTGAAACTATGATCACAGAAAGAATAATTTAATTGAGCAAACAAAAATCTGTTACACAACAACAAATCTGTCACCCATGGCATAAAAAGTGACAGTTTACATGATGAATTCCTGATTAATGATGATGTGTGTCTGTGTATGTAGAATCTGGATGACAGTGATTGGACCAACAGCATGTACACGTCACCTGTGTCGGGACTGGAGAACACCAGCTTCTTCACTGAAGACATCACCAACCTTAGCTCAGCACTACTAAAGGAGGACGACCCAGGAGAGGCTGGTGAGTAAAACAAACGCACCCCTGTTACTCTGCACTGTTAGTTTACAGCACTCCCGTTTGTTAACGCTGCTGCTTTTTATCTTTTCAGCGGCTGCCAGTCTTTTCCCAGAGTTCCTCACGTCTTTTCTGAAACACTCTTCCTCTGCGGTGTTTGAGCTGCTGGAGGATTATCAGACACTCTGCCAGGACAAGGTAGGTTTTGTGTGAGTGAGTGTGCTAATGTCTAATCTTTATGAGGGAACTGTCAATCAAACAGCTTTGTGGTGTGAAAGTAAGGCAGACCAACCGCAGTATTTTATGATGGTAGATGTTTGAATTTTATACTACCTGTACTAACCTTCTACTAATCTTCAACCCATGAGCTGTTACAGAAGTGATCTGTATATGTTATGCATATATTTATGCAAATCATTTTGTAACCATGGCAATGTGAGTGCATAGATTTCCCCTGATACATTGGAAAATAAAAACGAATTCAAACTAGGCTGTGCAAATTTCCAAAATACACCTGTTGCCAGCACCTCTAACCTCTAACCCTCCCTCGCCATATTTAAGGTGGACGTGCTGCAGTCTGTGGTCCTCAGAGCGGGTCAGAACAGTAAAACAGCAGGAGTCCGCTGGCTGCTGCAGCAGGAGAGCTGCTCATGGAGACTCATCACCTCACTCTACAGGTACCTGTCGTCCTGAACGACTGTCTGCTTGTCTGATCGACCGTTTACATGTCTCCAATTAATCACCTGTCTGTTTCTGCAGGGATCGGGTCCAGTTGGCGATGGAAGATGACATCATGACAGACATGGTTGTAAGTAACAGTTAATGCTGAAACAAACACACACTCACAAATCTGCAATAAGTGCTTTTCCTGTTGGCCACTTGGGGCCAGCACTGACAAATTTGTTAGCAAAGAGTTGCTTATAGACACATCCAGAGGTTACAGAGTTCATCAAGCTTTTTGATAAGTTATTCAATCTTTATACATTATCTTTAATTGAAGAGGAGTTGAAAAACATAAATTACTCTCTTCAGAATTCCACATTGTGAGTCATACATATCTGCTTTAATTTAATACAGGCAAATTTCCTTCTGTAATCATTTCCACCTGAAGCAATTCCAATGCAAACACACTCTCTTAACATACACATTAGACTTCAGCCTTGATGGACACACAGATCCAAAGCATGAGGATTCTGGAGGCTGTAAAGATTAAAGTGTGTTTGCATCTCTGTCTGTTTGTGTTTGTAGGTTCCCAGTGAGAGTGAGAAGGTTGTGGTGGAGCAGCTTTTTCAGCGGGATGCTGTCATACGACAGAGTCAGGTAACACACACACACACACAAACACACGTGATATTTTAAGTTTTTTTGTTGTTGTTTTGTGCATAGAAACAGGTGGATGAAAGCCCATCCTGTTGCTAGTTGCTCACTGTCTGGTCACTATGTTGCAGCTGGTCGTTGATTGGCTGGAGTGCATTGCCAAGGATCAGATTGGAGATTTTTCGGATAATATAGAATACTACGCCAAAAATGTCTGCTGGTGAGTTTTTAAATATCAAGTCTACAGTAGTGTGTATCAGCATCATCGGTGAGTTCCTGCAACAGTAAAATTGAGGTGTGTGTCTGTGTCTCTGTCTCAGGGAGAACACTCTTCATGCGCTGAAGATGAGGAGGAAGAGCGGTGCTGCTTTCACTGTTCCTCTGGTCACTGAACTGGTGAGACCTGTTACCATGACAACACACGCCTCCACATTCCTACTGTTAATAAATACATCGATAAAATGTGCGTGTGTGTGTGTGTGTGTGTGTGTGTGTGTGTGTTCAGGACCCAGACGCTCCTCTCCGGCAGCAGCGCCCCCTGGCTGACCTGGACAGAGAGGATGACGCCCGACTGCTGAAGAACCTGTTCACCCTGATCAGAGCGGGGATGACCGAGGAGGTAGAGAGACACTCTTTGGTTCATACTGTATTTAAAGGGCCAGTACACCCAAATTAATGACAGTCGTCAGAAAAGAATAGAAAGATGCGGAACTTTAAAGGATTTGTCTGTCTTCAAACAGTTCAGTATCCAGGCCACATGCACCTCCACACTGTGTCTGGATTATGGGGAATGTCTCACTTCCTGCCGGGATCCACAGCTGTCTCTCTGTGTGTGTCTGTGTGTGTTTAGGCTCAGCGGCTGTGTAAACGCTGTGGTCAGGCCTGGAGGGCAGCAACTCTGGAAGGCTGGAAACTGTACCATGATCCCAACATGACCTCAGGTAACCTCTGAGTTTTCATGTCTTGCTTCTCTTTCATGACGATGATGCTCACAAACTAACCTACCTGACTAGACAACAGTCTGGAGTTTTTGTTTTTTAGCCAACCCTCAGAATTAATATCGGTTAGTTATGAGTAAATCTGATGTGTAGTTGTCATCAGAGCTGGTGAAATCAACCACGGCTCACCAAACTTTAACCTCCTACAGTTTTAAGGACTCAGTTAATTATGTGATTTATAACTGAAATCTCATCCTCTATTCACAATTGATCATTGAAGTCTACTCATTAGCTTCACACTACTTTCTCTGCCTCCTCTGAAGACTGTTTGTATCTACCCACCATCGCTGTCTACATGACTCTTTTCTCTCCGCAGGAAGTCTGGAGTTGCAGCCTGTTGAAGGAAACCCTCAGAGAGGAATCTGGAAGGCCTGCTGCTGGAGAATGGCTGAGGAGGTACGACACAAACGCACACCTCCCTGTAGGAGAATGAGGATACGGCGCACAGTCCACAAACAAAACACTGATTACACATTTATCCACAGAGGAAGGAGTCGAACATCGTCCAGTGTTAACCTGCTGTCTGTGTTTTAGGAGCAGTTAAACAGATACGAGAGAGCCATCTATGCCAGCCTGAGTGGAAACCTCAAACCGGTAATGTGTGATTCTGTTTGTGTTACATTGGCGCTCAGTAAATGAATCTCAGGCTAGTTTTAGGATCAGAGGTCACGGCAGGATCCAGAGAACTTGAGTCCTGTATTGAGTCTCTGAGGTGCTTCAACTACACGTGCATCCTGTGTCCTACCACAATAAAATCAAACATGTTAGCCAAACAATGATCAGCCAGTGTGTTAGTTTGTACAGATCCATCTGATCACAGCATGTAATATATATTAACTGTCTGTGTGTGTGTGTGTTTCTGTGTGTTTGTCAGATCCTGGCAGTATGTGAATCATGGGAGGACTGCGTGTGG
Source organism: Seriola dumerili (assembly GCF_002260705.1). Taxonomy (NCBI): domain Eukaryota; kingdom Metazoa; phylum Chordata; class Actinopteri; order Carangiformes; family Carangidae; genus Seriola; species Seriola dumerili. Next base: position 3,258,817 of record NW_019174393.1, read on the forward strand.
GCGTACTTCAGAGTGATGGTCGACTCGCTGGTCGAAAAGGATCTGATGTCATCGGGTATGGCCCACCAGGAAGTGGAGACACTGCCGCGAGAATATCTAGAGGCCAAGTACGACGCAGACACACACACACACACAAACACACACACACACAAGGAAATGCTGTATTGGCCTGAACACAAGACAATATTTTTTTCTTTCAGAGTTAATCAGCCCTAAAAGTTTCATTAGCCTGGTTTAACCTGCAGGAGTTTAAAACTTTACTGTAGAAAAGGGAAAATCATCTAGACTGTATCACTGACTGGTTTTATAGACAAACCTGCACTGTGATTAAAAACACACCTCATATCTCTCTCATCACTTCACTGGCTGCGTCTCTCCTCAGCTGGACCATGGAGAAGGTGTTTGAGGAGCTTCAAGCCTCAGAGTCAAAGGTAAAACTCACACTGACCGACTGTGACAGATGATCACCAAAGTCACATGACTGAATGCAGCATAAACCCAGCTTCTATCTGCTTGTGTGCGCAGAGGGTGTTGGAAGAGACAAGAGAGCATTACCACATCATCCAGAAGTTTGTTATCCTGGGAGACTTGGATGGTAAGACCCCACCACCACCACCACCACCTCATTATAATTTAAGCTTTCCAAAACACTACTCCTAACCCTGAACCAAACCTCTCTGTCTCTTTCTCTCAGGTCTGTTGGAGGAGTTTTCTGATTGGCTGACAGCTTCTAAGCCCCTTCCCTCCCACCTGCTGCGTTTCATGACTCACCTCGTGCTGTTTTTCCGCTCTCTGGGTTTGGCGCTGAAGGTAAAAATAAACAAAATTTACAGTCTGTAACCACAACAGAGCATTTTGTAGGAGAATTTTGTCGATTCATCGTGTTGACGTCTGTTGACCTGTTTGTCTCTCCACCTCTCTCTCCCTTTTTGAAGGAGGAGGTGTGTGTGGATGTGCTGAAGGCATATGTCTCCCTTCTGATTCGGGATCAGCAGACTGACCTGGTGGCAAGCTACGTTGGCCAGCTCCCGGCCGAGCTCGCCACAGCTCAGTATGCTGCTTTCTTGGAGACCGTCACCCAGGCAGAGCTCCGCCCCCGCTGCCTGCAGCTCGCCAGTGAAGCCGGTGAGACACACTGAGGCCAGTAAAACGGCAAACATTCTTACTGAGAGAATACTGAGTGTTTTTGTTTTTGTAGGTCTGGATGTTGCTGCGATAACTAAGCTGGTGGTGGAGACTGTGAGGGAGAGAGATGACACTGAGTTTACACACCACAACCAGACGCTGGAGACGGCAACTACAAAGGTACAGAGTGAAAGTGGTACTCATCAAAGACGTGGACAGGTTTAGCCTCAGTAACTTATGTGACATAAAAAGTTGTAAATGCTGGAATCGGACTAAAATTTCATCGATGAAAATAACAAAAATCAAACACAGAATATTTTACAAAAAAACGATTAAACAAGCGTGAAACTAAATCAGGTGACAATATTAGTACAGGTAGACTTATTGTTTTTAGTATTAGTAGAACTGGGTGGAGTTACTGTCATGCTGTCTTTTGATAGGAGGACCAAAGGAAGATTGATGTTATTGACTGGCTGCTATTTGACCCCGCCCATCGAGCCGAGGCCCTGAAGCAGTCCAACGCCATCATGAGGAAGTTTCTGGGTACTTTTCTTTTTTTTTCTTAGCTTCTCAGATGTGAGGATTTGATGCTTTTATAGAAGTTTAATGCACTTCTGTGGCTCTATTGGTCACTTGATCCTCGTCTCGTGATGCATTTCTTCTGTCTCTCTGATGATCTGTCTGTCTTTATGTCGTCCTCTCAGCCTTGCAGAAACACGACGCAGCTAAGGCGGTGTTCTCTAAAGTTCCAGAGGATTCAATGAAGGAGATTTGCTGCCAGTGGGCGGGGATCGGTCAGACAACCTTACCTGCTGAGGACGAGAACGCCATCAGAGAACACCTGTGTATCAGAGCGTACCTGGTCTGTTACCAGTCTCTGTATTAATGTTATAAATAATATCAAGACTGATTACCATAGTTGTGACTATAATAATTTGTTAAACATAATAATAATCACTATACTGTACTTTACTTTACCATGATCATCATCTTAGATTTAGCTGCTAGCATGCTAACATTTGCTAATTAACGCTACACTGATAGGGAATCTCATTAGTTTTGCAGGTATTTGGTCATAGGCCATAATTTTTGATTAAATTTCCAGATGAAAACTTTAAGAATTGCATCACAGAATCTGCATAATACACAACAAAACATGCACGTTTGATGTTTTGAATCTAAATAGTGCTTGTATAAATGACGCACATGTCTTTGCTGGTTCAGCCAAAATAACCTAAAGGAACTAAATCACACTTTCCTACCTGAAGCGGTGTCGCCTTGGGGTTTTTTTTTTAGCTCCTGTGGTGGAAAATGGCTTATAGACTATTGCTAATAATGTATCAATAATGTTTATTGATCTGAGTGTGTCTCTAATGGTCTTACAGGAAGCTCATGAGGCTTTCACTGACTGGTTCAGCCACAGTAGCTCTGCCCCTCAGAAGCCAGCACCTGCCCCTGAAGCTAAATTCACAGAGAGGGTAGCCAATGAGATGAGAGAAAAGGAGTACCAGGTACACAACACACACACACACACACACACACACTATACCATGAGTAACACTCACTGTAACACATAACTGTGTTTGTGTGTGTGTCAGACTTCTCTGTCCGCCTGGTCGTGCCGTCTGGACGTTCTGACTGAAGATGTGAAGGAGAGAATCTACAACGTGCTGCTGTTTGTCGATGGAGGATGGATGGTCGACAACAGACAGGTTATTATTTACGACAGGACACATGAACCACTCATTTATGGCAGGAACTTTCCCAGGGCTCCAGGAACCTTTTGCAGTGCTAAGGAACTAAAGGAACTAAAGGAACTCAGTTAATAAATGGCTTGTTTGGTTTTGTTTTCAGGATTCAGAGCCTGATTCAGAGCGCAGCCACCAGATGGCAGCGTTGCGTTCTCTGTGTCTGCCTCGCCTCAGCTTCTTGCTGCTCAGCGTGCTGCAGAACTCCTCCAGACACCAGGAGGCGCTGCGACTTGCTGACATCATTTCATCTGACCAACACCGGCTCTACCAGGTAACTCCAGGCATTTTGAAGTTTTGGAGAAATTTGATAATTAACTTTTATTCTTAAGTTTGTGAGTAGGAGTGTCTTTCACTGAAGTCCAAACTTTCGATGATAATGTTGGTCAGCTGGTTGTTTATCTTCTTCAGGTCGTGGATTTTATGTTTTGTTCTTTCTGCCTCCATTTCTCTACAAATGCAGGTTTTCTCCAAAGAGGAGTTGAGGAGGTTCCTGCAGAAGTTGAGGGAGTCGTCGCTCTCTCTGTTGGACCGAGGACTCGACCCACTGGGCTACGAGCTACAGCCATGAACTCATTTACGCACACAGACAATTTGAATCACTGTTGTCTTTTTGAATTGTGTTTATCTTTTTTGCAAAATAAAAGCCTGTGTTTCCTGTAGTGGTTTAGTGTGAACTTTTTTTGAAGCAAGTTCTAATAATATTAGTTCTAACTTTATTAAATCCATAGACAGAATTCACATGTTACAGCAGCACTGAGATGAGAATAGATAATGAACAAGCTGAATAAAATACACAAAAAGGTTCACATTATAAAAACCATATTCAATATGTCAGTACAAATAGAAAGCTCATAGTTTATGTTTTATATATATGTATATATTAATATTTTCATCATTGTGGAGCAGGTTGTTGACCATATAAATAAATTGGCAAATGATGGTGTCTTTTATTTATTTTCATTGATTTTGGTGACAACTCCAAATTCATGATTAAGGCATTATAATTCTTAAGTCAAAGAAGTGTTTGTGAAGTAACAATGTACTTGACTACATGAGTTACTTTTTTGATTATAATTGCTATAGTTTGTCCAATAGCTGGACAAAACAAGCATTGTGAACGATGAGTCAGTTAATTGAGAAAATAATCAGCAGATTAATTCATAATGAAAATAATGTTTAGTTTTAGTCCTATAAAAAAACTTTGAAATAAAACTTAAAACCTACAACAGCAGTAAAATCCTACTTGTGCATCAATCAGTGATAATCTAATATAATACATAGTGAAATAGTCTGCACTGAGTACTTTTACTTTTCATACTTCATGAACATTTTCTTGGTAAAATAATTATGCATTTATATTAAATATTTTTTTAAGTTTATTTACATATATTTTTCCGGTTAAAGTTTTTAAAACGGGGGAAAAAAGAAAATGTTCAAGTGTTTAACTAATGTTTAATTAACCTGGGTGCAGTGTCAGTGTTCGGCCAATAGAGGTGCTACACAAACTAGTCTAAACAACGAAACAGACAACACACCTACTCTTAGTAGCATAAACAGTAGTTCAACGGTCCGATAAACTGGAGGATAAACGCTGCAGTGGGACCTAATTTGATCACGTAATAACTGAAAAGGTGCGTAAATAATCGTTAAACTTAACAAAGCCTGGGTTTAATGCTATAACCTAATCAGATACGCAAGTTAGCAGGTGGTTAGCAGCGTGCTAGCAGGCCGCGGAGCCTCGGAGTTGCCTACCTGAGCAGACTTGGACCGAGAAGCAACGACGCGGCCGCCTTCTGCCTAGCTAGGCTTTTACTATATTCCTGTAAAACAAAATGGGCGCACGCATGTCATTAAATCTTGAAAAAACTTAGTTTTTTTTTTTTTTTACCAATGACTCAATTGTTGATGTTGGTACAGAGTTTATTTTATTTTTACATTAAGTTCTTTAATGTTGGGCTCTTCTCACGTGTGAAGTTTTGTAATCAAACCAACGGCTACATTAACTGTCGTTACGCTGCTGCTGTTTAACTTGAGGTGATTTTGAAATGATACGTTGTCGGGAATGTTGTGATTATCTAACGCTATGTTGGTGGATAGTGTGTCTTTAACGTTAGTAGATATTTTCAGTTAAGAAATATAGCCGCAACATCTATTCAGCAGACTGTGCAGTGTGCAAACGAAATGTTTAAACCCTATAATTTAAGTTTCACTGGTTATAAGTCTACCAGCTCTTTGAACTGAGGTTTCTGCTCATTAATCTCCACTTTATGCATGTTAACATGTAGTCAAATCCATCCTGGTAGTGCAAGAACTGAAACTGCCTGTCAGCTGTGTTTGTGAGACAGAGGCAGAGCGGGAACAAGTCCGGGCATATTTTCACTACGTGTGTGTTGTAATGGTAACTGTCCAACAGCTGACTCATGCTGTGTGTCAGCTGTTGGAACAAGTCATTGTTTCTACACAGTCACACATACTAGACATATTTACACTGAAGGGCCAAACAAGGCTGACCCGTGTGGGCTAAGTCTAGGCAAGTTGTGGATCCTTAAATACACGTAATGTTACTGAACTTTAGAAGATTTTTTTGATTAATTGATTATAATTTATTTTAGTAAAATGCCCATCAGAGTTTCTTAAGTCCTAATGTGAATTCATAAAACGTCTTGTTTTGTCCCTACAGCTGTCCAAAACTTAAAAATATACATTTTTCTATAAACCTTAAAAATTACTTAAATGATTACATTTTAATATAAATTTTAGTTTTTCATTGTCCAACCCAGTGTGGCATTTCAATTCTGAATTTGAATGATTCTTACACAGCACATAAAGTTACATTTATCTGAAGCATATGCAAAGATTCAACAGGTTAAATGAGCAGAAGAGGGCCAGGGTCTTCTGCTTTGTCACTGAGCTCTCTGCCTTTTGTAGTTAAAGTGGTGTTTTTAATCTCTCACTGAAAACAAGGAAGTAATATAGGCAGCCTCACGGTCTTTAGATGTGGAAGTATAATCCAGCAGAACACAGGAACTCAAAGGTAATTTTGTTTTCTGATAATCTGATCATACATTTGATTAGATTAGGGCTGCAAGTAAGGATTATTTTCTTGCTTAATCGATATTATTTTTTTCTATGAAATGCCCCTAAAAGACCTGTAATTTCTCAAAGCCTAAATAATGCGTTCACATTGCCTGTTTTATTTGACCAACATTTCAGAAACTCCAAATATTCAGTTTACTATCAGATCCGACAAAGACTAAATTGAATATAATTGGATGCCAAAATAAATTGTGTGGGGAAAATTATGTCAGGTTAAATTTTTATCCACTCTCCCTCTCATCACATTCCCTTTTAAGCCTGAAGACAGGCTTGCTGTAGCTTCAGGCCAGGCCAGCGTCACATAAGCCCTGGTTACCACTGGTTTGTGTGGTTATTGTCAGCCTGGTTAGTGTGGTAATCTATGGGATGAGTCATCCTGGACTAGTCTCGGCATGTCTACACAGGCTCTGTGATTAAATCAGCTGGTACAGTCAGTTTACACATGAACATGTAACATTGCTGCTGACTCAGCCCTGAGTCCCTGTAAGGCCCTGATAGGCTCCAGTTTGGCTAGGCTGGGACATTAGACTGGTCTAGTCCTGACATGTCAGAGCTGCTCTATAAGAGGCTACAACTCTGTTAGCTCAACTCTGACTGCACTTTATCTATTTTTACTTGCACAGGATGGACTGGTGCTGACACTTCTCTCTCTGTATATACTGGTAAGACGCTTATTTCTGTCTAATTAATAACTGAAACACAGTGCACATTATAAATAACTTTTGATTAGCAACTTATAAATGACTTATCTGTATGATGTGGTAAGATTTACAAAGGGCTGGATGATAATTAAATTTTTCTGTCTATTAAAGTTAGGGCCGCAACTATCATATTGTTTGACAGAATTCTGTAGTATAAATGAATTATTCCAAGAAAATGTAATTTAAAAAGAAAAGAGTCTAAGTTTAAGTTTGACAGTTTCCTGAGGTAACAGTTCATTTAACACCAGTTTGATCATTTATATGATTTCTGCTCCCATCTGTCAAATGGTGATCCAGTTTACTGATTAAAACATATTTTGATGATTATGATTCTAATTTCAGTCATATCACTCATCACTAACAACACTGTGCAGGCAATATTAACCTTTTTTTGATGATTCATTTATAAGTTATTGCACTGAGAGGACCAAATGATACATGAATGCTACACTAACAAGATGCAGATTACATAACTAAATACTGAACGCTGATGGTGATGTATTAACAGGTTATATATCAGGTTCAGTGCAGGTGTACAGTCTGCTGTCAGAATAAACTGACTGGTGCTCAGGTGTAAAGGTTTGTGTTGTTCTTGTGCTGGAGTCAATTAGACTGTGTTTAAGTGTTTATTGTTCTTTAGTCATTGGCCTGACCTGTCAACAGGTTGTCTTGTGAGATGCTTAACCTGACCCTACCATACCATTGTGTGTTATTGATTAAAAGACACATCAACTGCTACAAGTTAAATGTAGGTCAACTCTTTATGCATTAAATCAATATTTAGAGCTCATGAAGCTCATAGTTCTGGGTCAGCAGCTCCAGTTTTTGGATCAAATAGTGTGTGATAAATCAGGTGTATAAGATGTCATTTCACTTATCAATATCAATTAATAACAGTCTATAATCAATATTTCATACCTTCTGCTGCTCAGCTCATTTCCAGGTTGGAGCTATGGGTTGTGAAATGAATTAGCCTGGTTGAATTGATTTTAATGTTAATGTAGTAGCTCCCACTGAAAACTGGTATTTGTGGCTTCTCCTCCAACATCAGCTGATCACAGGTCTAAACTGAATCTTGATGTAATTTATACTTTATTTACTAAATGATAGAAGCTAAACTCTGAGATTCAATCACATTTGAATTTGACTTGATTCAGATTTGGTTAGAGGATTTGATACTGGATCTGGATTTGACAAAATGCTATTGAACCCGAACCCCACTGTTTTGTAGGGTTTCAGTCCTGCATTGATATTTAAAATAATCCATATAATGTTTAATGACGTGTCTGTGTATCTGTGTGCAGAAACAATCAGATTCACTATGTCAGCCGACACGGAACTCTGCCCTGACACCAGTGACGACAACAAACTGGTGAGAGCCGCTGACTTCTTTACTGGCTGTTTACCGTTCACTGACTGTTGACTGTGTGACCTGACATTTTGCTGTGTGTGTGTTTGTGTGTTTAGGTCAGACCAAAGGTAGAGTTCCACTCTTTACTGCAACTTGCAGGAGCCACAAAAGATGTTTTCACCATGAAGGAGGTACAGCATGTCTGTGTGATCAGCTGCAGTCTGAGTAGGAAAGACAGTGGGGTGGGGTTAACCTGGAGGCTGTATAGAAATGGAAAAATACAACTAAATAATGTTGCCTGTATATTATAATGCTTCATTCATTCTTTGATGGTCACCCTGTAGGTGATGTTCTACCTGGGTCAGTACATCATACAGAAGCAGCTGTACGACCAGAAGCAACAGCACATCGTCCACTGCTCCCAGGATGCACTGGGGCGGGTGCTGGGAGTCGACAGTTTCTCTGTTAAAGAGCCACGGTGAGAGAGAGAGAGAGAAAATTCACACAGAGGAAGAAGAAGATTGTTTGTTGCTTAGATTCACTGTTATTGTTTGTGTGGTTCTGTTATGAAGGAACAGGAAGGTGCTGTCACTAATATGACTCATCTATTTTGTTGCTAAAGATTTAAACAGAAAATAGTGTTGTAATGATTCATGTTTCCGGTGTGGTAACTAGATTATGTTTATGTTTCAGAGTTTTGTTTGCAATGATCACCAAGAACCTGGTGGCAGTGAAGAGCCAAGGTAGGACGACTCCTTTCTTTTCTTGTCTTTCTCCTCTCTCTCTCTGTCCTTACAGCTGACCTCTTATTAATTCTTTGTGCTGAACAATAAACAGAATAATGTTATTTTAACATTTAGTAGTTAAGAACACTTTTACATATTTGATTACTAAAACAGGAAACTGGAGTACAATAGGCTCTATCTCTTGCACCCATCAGAACAGGGAAAGAGCATTAGGCCTGTGAAAAGTTGTTGGTCACATTTGCATGGCTTCTGTTGTCTCAACTCCATCAGCAGGATGTTTTAGGTAAATGAAGTGACATTATTAACCCATCACAGTACTTGGAACAAAGGGATCATGTTTCCTGTTGCCTCTCCTGCTCTGGTTAAAAAAAAAAACATAGGCCCACCCAAGTGCATGCTGGTACTAAACCAGTCTACCTACATAAATAACCTCATGTGCCCATAGCATCACCCAAAAACAATATTAGTTAACCAAACTAACTATGCTAGATAACAAATAATATAAAGAATCTGATAAATATAAGGTGATAAATAATAATAGGAAATGACAAAACTAACCTGTCCTTTATTTCTTTTTCTTTCTTTCTTTCTTTCTTTCTTTCTTTCTTTCTTTCTTCAGAGTCGTCACCAAGCCTGAATGAAGCACACAGCACGAGTCAGGCAGACAGAGGGACAGAGGTAAGACACACACCGCCTTTTATCTCTGATGTTGCAATGCCCTGCCCTTAAAATGTTTTAGGAGTTTAGTACTTTGTTTATGTCTAGCGCACACTAAGACTTTAGAACATGTAGCACAGTTTTCTGCTGGGCTTATAATGGTGGAGAAAAACAAGGCAAATTAAAAATCACAGAAAGAAATGAATCTTTAAATGTTTATTGGGTTATAAACAATCTTTTAGAAAATCACTACACATTTTGGAGACTGAATTTGAGTTCCAAATCAAAGCGTGTGTTTTTGTTGTTTTGTAGGAGGCAGATTCAGAAAGTCGCTCTTCATCACCAGACAGGAGGAGGAGGCGAAGGAGGCGGAGGAGGAGGAGGAGCTGTAGGAGCAGTGACCCAGGTGAGTGTCTCCTCTGAGGCGACTGCACCTCATTGGTTATCATAAACAAACTTGTGATATTTTGACTTTAACTCCAACCGCCTGATTTCCTCAGGACCCTCCCACAGTGTAGAGGATGATGAAGATGAGGAAGAGTCAGAGGAGGAAGAGGAAGAAGAGGGTAAGAAGAGGAGGAGGTCTGACAGCTACTCTCTGACCTTTGATGACAGTCTGTCCTGGTGTGTAATTGGTGGATTGGGAAGTGGGTGTGACAGACACAGCAGCCAATCATCAGACTCACACAGCACAGTGAGTATTACACACACACTCTTGTTTTATTAATGTAGAGTTGTTGTATTAGTTGTATTAACACTGACCCTGTATATCTGTGTGTGTGTGTTCAGTCTGGTAGGTCAGAGGTCACGGTCCCAGCCTCAGACTCAGACAGTGACAACTTCAGCGTAGAATTTGAGGTTGAGTCCGTTGATTCTGATGATTACAATGAAGACGACGCCTCTCTGTCAGCTGATGACCAGGTAAACACCTCCACCCCTTCACCTCTGAATAGGTCTGGTCTTTTAATGAGATTTGAATAGACTTATCATCAGAGTATGTCCAAAGAGCTGCAGACTGGAGAAACAAGATTTGTTGATAATAATAAAAATATAGAATTATACAAGTCTTAGCTGTCATGTTACTGCTGTGGCAGAAATATCATTTATTTAGAATAATTAAATAAATGTATTAAATAGAAGTCATGTAAAGGTCTTGAAAAAGTCATGGAAATCCATCGACCTGTTGCCCTGTCTGTCTGTGTCCAGGTGTATGAGGTCACCATCTTTGAGGCAGAGGATGAGGACTCCTTTGATGAAGACACAGAGATCACTGAAGCTGTGAGTCTACACACAAACGCACACATCAAACAAACACACACTTGTAACGTCAGTCTAACAGTGTGTGTTTTCTCTCTCAGGACTACTGGCGGTGTGTGAAGTGTGACGAGTTGAACCCCCCTCTCCCCCGAAACTGTCTCCGCTGCTGGACCCTGCGCCATGACTGGCTGCCCGAGGAGTCCGACACCGTAACTGACTCCTCCCCTTCCAGTCCTAAAGCCCTGCCTACAAAGCCAACCAGCCAATTAGCAGCCAAAGAAGCTCCAGGTACTTTTCAGTCCTAGCCCCAGTGTTTGAGTCAGAACTGACTGGAAGGGAGGTTCAAATGGATCCATTAGTAGTTTTCTAAGGGTTAAGGGGACATTGTCTTTGTTGCTACTAATCACCAGCTATTGATGACTGATTGATTGGTGTGTCTCCTGAAGGTTCTGATGTTGAGGAGAATGAAGGAGTCGATGTTCCAGATGGGAAAAGAGCAAAAACTCCTCCTCTGCTGTCACAGTGTCTGACTGACTCCACCGCCTCTGCTCCCAGCTCCCAGGACCTCATCTCTTCCTCCCAGCCCTCCTCCTCCTCCTTCTCCTCCATCGACTCCCAGGAGCTTGTCTCGTCTTCCCCCGCTGCTTCATCTCCACAACCGCTTCCCCCTGTACCTCCTCTCGGGGTCCCCGAGTTGGAGCGCAGCACGTCAGCGGAGTGGCGGCTGCCGGACTCCTGCCTGGACCCATGTCTCATCTGTCAGTCCCGGCCGAAGAACGGCTGCATCGTCCACGGACGAACTGGACACCTGATGTCCTGCTACATCTGCGCCAGGAAGCTGAAGAAGAGGAACAAGCTGTGTCCGGTCTGCAGGCTGCCCATCCAGTCTGTCATCCTCACCTACCTCAGCTGAGACACCCAGTTCTGTCCTCACCCTCCATGTGTCCTCACCTACCTCAGCTGAGACACCCAGTCTATCACATTTAGGCCTTTTCCACTTCAGGAACTTAACGACTCGTGAGTTAAGGTGTAGCCATTGTCACAGGTTCTGCCCTCTGGGTTGGTTGGGTATTTTCAGAATCTTGTAATGTGCCCAGTAGTGTGTTATCTTTTCTATTAAATAGGTGCGATTTTTTTTTTTTACAGAAAATTATTCGTCAACTATATTTGATACTTTTCTTCATCATATATGATTGTAAACAACATGATTGGACTGTTGGTGTAACAAAACAAGACATCAGAATACATTTCCTGACATTTTATAGACCAAGCAAACACTGCCTCACTATATTTTGTCAGAAATGCCTGCGCTGCATTATTATTCTGTCATCCTACTGTGGGTGGGTTCTTCTGTTTATTTAGTTTCACCTTTTCAGTTATATCAAAATGAGTTCTTTCAAGTTCAGGTGATTGGTCGTTAAGTTCCTGTAGTGGAAAAAGAGCTACTTGCTAATCTTTTCATGCAACAGATACATACGACTAGGGTTTGCTAAACATGTTCATCACATTTTGGCCGTCAGGTTTATCTCCAGTAAAACTCAACTTCAGCTCCATTAACTTCAGAGTAACTACAGAATTACATTGAATAATTATCAAATAAAAGTTCAGTTTCACTTCTCTGCTTAGGCACAAGTCTGCACTTTCTACTTCTCTTCATCTGTCTCTTATTGTCTCTCTTTTCAGGAAGATGTTTAAAGGAGTCAGAACAAAAGTCTGGTTTTGTTCTATATTTTTCTTAGTGTCATCAAGTCCCATGAAAGACCAAAACAGCAACATTTTATTCTCTCTACTTCTAAAAAACAGCTGGGCTCTAACACTGACTAACTTATTTTCATTATTAATGAATCTGCCTATCTTCTCAGGTAATTGATCAATCCTTTTTTGATAATTAATGGTCGGAAAATTGTGAAAGAAAAATGTCCTTTATAATTTCCCAGAGCCCGGGGTGATGTGTTCATCTTGTCGTCTTATTTTGCCTGAATTGAGAAAATAATTGGCAGATTAATCAATAATGAAAATAATTGTTAGTTGTAATTTGAAAAGTAACTAGTGAATGTTTGGCATTTGGCACAAACTAGTGAAACAGTTAAATGAATACAAACCGGAGGAAATGGGCCACTTAGTGGGGACTATATTTAGTGCTGGAGTGAGTATTTCCAGCAGCAGGATGATGCGCTAACACAATAACAGAACATTCATTATTGTTTTTGGTCTTTCTATGGCATTTGTTGACAGAATATCACCAAACTAATCTTTGAAATGACCCTTAAACATCAGTACAATTTTATTATTTTTCAATCTGAAACAGAGACGATCTCTTTGTCTGTCCTCACCTGCCTCAGCTAAGCCCGCTGACACTTTAAAGGAACACTCCAAAAACATCCTGTTTCCTAGATCACCCACAGTTTCAATTTCATCCCTCTCAGATGCTTATCACAAAAAACTGGAAGCAAACTGTAAACCTAGCTCTGTTGAACAGTGAGCACCTGTAAATACACCCTCCAGAAACTTTTGAAGGGTGTATTCCTCTCATCTGAATTCAGGTAAAAAGCTAAATCTCCCAGTGTGTTGGATTGTTCCTTTAAGTGTCGTCTAGACATCTGGTAACGCTGTATTTGGTAATGTTACTTTTATGGGTCTGTAATTTCCTGGAAAGAATTCTGTCATGTCATAGGTTCAGTCACTTTCCAGTTATTATTGGCAGTTTTACTCTCCAAAAAGTAGGGGGAAAAAAAAGCTTAGCTGACCTTAAAGATTTTTGAGTTTACAGTAACATTCTGTTTTCTCTATAATCAGTACCAGATTACATAGCTCTTTCCAGGGGAGTTCTTGTAAATTATTTATGAATTATTAAGAAATTATGAACCCATGAAATAAAGCTTTATCCTTTATTTTAAAAGTCTCTAATTTCCTAATCCTTTCATTTAAAGTTTCCTGGAAAGAAATGTGAACTTTGGTAGTAATTATAGTAAAATTTGGAATTTCCCTGAAGAAAAAAGACTTTCTCTGATTAATTACTTTATTATTAGAAATTTAATTTGCAATTTACTTCATTTAATTTGTACATTTGCGCTGATGTTTAAACTAATTATCTCTACCAGCACCATTTGAACATTGTCTCTATTTTTCATATAATCAGTTCTTCCTCTTTCCAGGAAACTTCCTACAATGTTCTTGGAGAATAAGTAGGAAGTTATGGGCCCATAAAATAAAGTGTTACACAACATCCTTAATATTTATTTGTTTATTTAAGATGCTTATAAATTTATTTAAGCTGACACTTTTCTATGAGCTTTTTAAATGAGATGAATTTAGTGAAATCTATAATTTCTTGTGCAAAGTTTTCTGTGAACTGAATAAAGTTTAACTTGACTTATCATGAGCCAGTCATTTACTTGAACTGATAACACACATAATTTGCTCACCAATGCCCCCTGCTGGTCCTGGATGTAACTAAGTGCTGTTGTCCAGTTTTGAGGTAGTTAAACTTAAGTGCTTTGATTTCCTGCCATTTTATACTTTGACTCTTCTACCTTTCAGAGAGGAATACTTCACTCATTACTCCACTACATTTATCTGAATCTATTTATCAAAATTTCACATTACACATGTTGATTTCAGTTTCCTCAGAGGTTTTTAAATGTGTTAAGTCTTTAATTTACTGAAGTCTAAACTGTATATTTCTCTTTTTCTCAGGAATGTGCACACAGTACTTTCACTTGTAAAGGAGAGTTTTTGTAGTATAGTATTGATATACATGTATACAAGAAATCATGAGCCAATAATACAATTTATGTTTAATCTATTGTTTTTTTAAGTGTAGTTCTTCATTAAGAACACAGAGAGGCAGTATTGTCATACATTTATCTCTACATACTGTGCTATTAACTGGCTGATAAACAGCAAGAGTGCAGCAATGTCAGATTTAAAGTATTATTATTGTCAAGATTTACTAATATAGTAAAACCTAATGCTGATATATCAAATTTAAATACATAGGTAAGTGCAAATATCAGCTGTTTATGCAGATGCTCTGCATACTTTACAGTAGAGGTAGTAAAAGTAGAGATAGAAAAATACAAATACTCACTGGAAGAGTAGTTATTGGTTAAAAATCATATGAAATAAGATCTTTATAAAAAACTATCCTCAGATTCCCGGATCCCACCAGATTGTACCATCTGTTCAATGGAGAAAAACACAGTTCTATTCAGTTTCAGTTTGACTTTTTTTCCTCTAAAATTAACTCAACAGAGACAAGCCTTTACTTCCACAGCGGCTCTAGGTGATGCAAATTAAACACAAAGAAAGGATAATTGAAATTCAGAACAAACAAATATTCATTAATAATATATTTTCCTTATGGAGTAACTAACTACTATCCATGAATTTGAATCCGGTGCTGAATCGCTGTCCAGAGTTGAATGGGAGATGTGTGGGCAGACATCCTTGAATGATCCGTTTCTATGAATCATAAACAGGAGGATCCTCTCTGACTCTGTGGATACTCTGTGTCCTTGCCTCAGGCAACCTGAGGTGTATCAGTGTGTTTTTTATTAGTTAAACAGAGTTTTCTACTGTGGTACATCCAGTCAGGACGTCTTCTAATGCATGAATACATGAGGTGGAATCTGATTAGTTGGCTGAAGCTCTTTTGTCTCTCACTGTCACTGATCATCATGATGGCTGTCATTCAAAAAATAATTCTGGTGGCTGATGAAGTAGTTGAGAAGTCTGCTGGGACACAGATTAAAGTTTAAAACGGTTGCTTTTATGATTTGAAATAAATAAAAAGAAGGGCATAAACACTGTAATAAATACAGGGTATAGTAAGGCTTAAAAAGTCACAGATAGTAAGGCACAAAAAGTCATAAAAACATCATATTATAATAAGGGACAAAAGGCATAAAAAGTCACTAATATAGGAAGACATAAAAAGTCATAAAAATGTCATAGTATAGTAAGTATTATTAGTACTATGAAGTTTTTATGACTTTTTTATTTGCCTTACTATACTATGTCAATTTCATGTCTTTTTATGCCTTAATATACCATGACGTATTTTTGTCTTTTTATGCCATGCTATACTATGACATTTTTATGACTAGTATAGTAAGTAAAAAATAAGGCATAAAAACGTCATAGTATAGTAAGACATAAAAAGTCATAAGAAAGTCATAGTATGGTAAGTATTATTAGTACTATGAAGTTTTTATGACTTTTTTGCCTTACAATACTATGATGTTTTTATGCATTACTATACTATGACGTTTTTATGCATTATTATACTGTGACGTTTTTTTGACTTTTTTTGCCTTACTATACTATGACGCTTTTATGATGTTTTTATGCATTATTATACTGTGACATTTTTATGACGTTTTTATGCATTATTATACTGTGACTTTTTTATGACGTTTTTATGCCTTACTATACTATGACGCTTTTATGACGTTTTTATGCATTATTATACTGTGACATTTTTATGACGTTTTTATGCATTATTATACTGTGACTTTTTTATGACGTTTTTATGCCTTACTATACTATGACGTTTTTATGACTTTTTTTTTGCTTTAATATACTATGACGTTTTTATGACGTTTTCATGCATTATTATACTGTGACATTTTTATGATGTTTTTATGCATTATTATACTATGACGTTTTTATGACTTTTTTATGCCTTACTATACTATGACGCTTTTATGACGTTTTTATGCATTATTATACTGTGACATTTTTATGACGTTTTTATGCATTATTATACTGTGACTTTTTTATGACGTTTTTATGCCTTACTATACTATGACGCTTTTATGACGTTTTTATGCATTATTATACTGTGACATTTTTATGACGTTTTTATGCATTACTATACTATGACGTTTTTATGACGTTTTTATGCATTATTATACTGTGACATTTTTATTATGTTTTTATGCATTATTATACTGTGACGTTTTTATGACTTTTTTTTGCCTAACTATACTATGACGTTTTTATGACTTTTTTTTTGCCTTAATATACTATGACGTTTTTATGACGTTTTTATGCATTATTATACTGTGACATTTTTATGATGTTTTTATGCATTATTATACTGTGACGTTTTTATGACTTTTTTTTGCCTAACTATACTATGACATTTTTATGACTTTTTTTTTGCCTTAATATACTATGACGTTTTTATGACGTTTTTATGCATTATTATACTGTGACGTTTACTAGTAAGGCACAAAAAATTCACAAAAACTTCATAGTATAATAAGGCATAAAAAGGTCATAAAAACATCATACTTTAGTAAGGCATAAAAAGGTCATAAAAACATCATAGTATAGTAAGGTATAAAAACATCACAGTATAATAATGTATAAAAACGTCATTGGATAGTAAGGCATAAAGTGTCATAAAAATGTAATAGTATAGCAAGGCATAAAAAGTCACAAATGCGTCATAGTATAGTAAGACATTAAATACCCCATAAAAACGTTATAGTACAGTAAGGTGTTACATCCCCCTATAAGTTAATGTAGCTGTAGGTTGTGGATAAAGATGTAATCTGTTTTGCTCCTCAGGTGCTGCAGGCCTCACCCTTGGATCCTCCCTTCTTATTGGTGGAACTGCAGCTTATTAGTCACCTGGGCTAGATAAAGGACTGAGGAGCTGCTTTTCACCCTCTCTCTGCCATGCTGCCTGCCTGCCTGCCTGTGTGATTTGTGAATGCATGTTCTGTGCATTACTATTTATGTGGTAAATTTGTTTAAGTTTTAGACTAAGAAGAAGCCAAGAAGCCTGTACGGGAGAGCTGCCATTTTGTTTTAATCTAGTCTTTCTCCTGTTTTTTGAGATTGTCAGGGAGGTCAGTATTGTAGCCTTTGTTTAGTTAGAACAAAAAAAACAAACATGTATCTGAAACTAAGTAGGATTATTCTGTCTGTTATTTTGGCCTTGGCTCTCCTTGATATTACATTGTGTTTCAGATTGGCAATAAACCTTTGAGATTTTGAACCTTGTGTCTCCTCAAATTCATCATCTAATTTTATGTTACTCTCCTTTCCCCAAGACCAACTGTCTTGGGGTCATAGTACAGTAAGGCACAAAAGGCAAAAAAAAAGTCATAAAAATGTCATAGTATATAAGGCATAAAAACTTCATAATAAAGTAAGGCATAAAAACATCATAGTATAGTAAAGAAAAAAAAGTCATAAAAATGTCATTATAGTAAGGAAAAAAAAAAGTAACAAAACGTCAAAGTATATAGTAAGGCATAAAACATCATAGTATAGTAATGCAAAAATAAAGTCATAGTAAAGTAAGGAAAAAAAAAAAAAAGCCAAAAAAATGACATAGTATAATAAGCTATGTAACGCCAAAAAACGACATAGAATTAGTAAGGCAAAAAACATTGAAAAAATATCATAGAATAGTAAGGCATAAAATGCCAAAAAACGACATAGTATAGTAAGGCAAAAAAAAGTCAAAAAAGTACATAGGACAGTAAGGCATCAAACGACATAGTATAATAAGCTATGTAACGCCAAAAAACGACATAGAATTAGTAAGGCAAAAAACATTGAAAAAAACGTCATAGTATAATAAGGCAAAAAACATTGAAAAAATATCATAGTATAGTAAGGCATAAAATGCCAAAAAACAACATAGTATAGTAAGGCAAAAAAATTTGAAAAAAACGACATAGTATAATAAGGCAAAAAACATTGAAAAAAACGTCATAGTATAATAAGGCAAAAAACATTGAAAAAATGTCATAGTATAGTAAGGCATATAACGCCAAAAAACGACATAGTACAGAGGCAAAAAATTTTTTGAAAAAAACGACATAGTATAGTAAGGCATAAAATGCAAAAAAACGACATAGAATAGTAAGGCAAAAAACATTGAAAAAAACGTCATAGTATAATAAGGCAAAAAACATTGAAAAAATGTCATAGTATAGTAAGGCATATAACGCCAAAAAACGACATAGTACAGAGGCAAAAAATTTTTTGAAAAAAACGACATAGTATAGTAAGGCATAAAATGCAAAAAAACGACATAGAATAGTAAGGCAAAAAACATTGAAAAAAACGTCATAGTATAGTAATGGATAGTAAGGCATAAAACGACATAGTATAGTGAGGCAAAAAAATTTGAAAAAAAACATCATAGTATAATAAAGCAAAAAACATTGAAAAAAACGTCATAGTATAGTAATGGATAGTAAGGCATAAAACGACATAGTATAGTGAGGCAAAAAAATTTGAAAAAAAACATCATAGTATAATAAAGCAAAAAACATTGAAAAAAACGTCATAGTATAGTAATGGATAGTAAGGCATAAAACGACATAGTATAGTGAGGCAAAAAAATTTGAAAAAAAACATCATAGTATAATAAAGCAAAAAACATTGAAAAAAACGTCATAGTATAGTAATGGATAGTAAGGCATAAAACGACATAGTATAGTGAGGCAAAAAAATTTGAAAAAAAACATCATAGTATAATAAAGCAAAAAACATTGAAAAAAACGTCATAGTATAGTAATGGATAGTAAGGCATAAAACGACATAGTATAGTAAAGCAAAAAAAAGTCAAAAAAATACATAGGACAGTAAGGAATAAAACAACATAGTATAAAAAGCTATATAACGCCAAAAAACGACATAGTATAGTGAGGCAAAAAAATTTGAAAAAAAACATCATAGTATAATAAAGCAAAAAACATTGAAAAAATGTCATAGTATAGTAAGGCATAAAACGCCAAAAAACGACATAGTATAGTAAGGCAAAAAAAAAGGCAAAAAAGTACATAGGAAAGTAAGGCATAAAACAACAAAGTATAATAAGCTATATAACGCCAAAAAACGACATAGTATAATAAGGCAAAAAACACTGAAAAATGTCATAGTATAGTAAGGCATAAAACGCCAAAAAACGACATAGTATAGTAAGGCAAAAAAATTTGAAAAAAACGACATAGTATAATAAGGCAAAAAACATTGAAAAATGTCATAGTATAGTAAGGCATAAAACGCCAAAAAACGACATAGTATAGTAAGGCAAAAAAAATTTGAAAAAAACGACATAGTATAATAAGGCAAAAAACATTGAAAAAAATTCATAGTAAATTAAGGCAAAAAAGATTGAAAAAATGTCATAGTATAGTAAGGCATAAAACGCCAAAAAACAACATAGTATAGTAAGGCAAAAAACATTGAAAAAAACGTCATAGTATAATAAGGCAAAAAACATTGAAAAAATGTCATAGTATAGTAAGGCATAAAACACCAAAAAACAACATAGTATAGTAAGGCAAAAAAAAGTCAAAAAAGTACATAGGACAGTAAGGCATAAAACGACATAGTATAATAAGCTATATAACGCCAAAAAACGAAATAGAATAGTAAGGCAAAAAAAAATTGAAAAAAACGTCATAGTATAATAAGGCAAAAAACATTGAAAAAAACATAGAATTAGTAAGGCAAAAAACATTGAAAAAAACATAGAATTAGTAAGGCAAAAAACATTGAAAAAAACATAGAATTAGTAAGGCAAAAAACATTGAAAAAAACATAGAATTAGTAAGGCAAAAAACATTGAAAAAAACATAGAATTAGTAAGGCAAAAAACATTGAAAAAAACATAGAATTAGTAAGGCAAAAAACATTGAAAAAAACATAGAATTAGTAAGGCAAAAAACATTGAAAAAAACATAGAATTAGTAAGGCAAAAAACATTGAAAAAAACATAGAATTAGTAAGGCAAAAAACATTGAAAAAAACATAGAATTAGTAAGGCAAAAAACATTGAAAAAAACATAGAATTAGTAAGGCAAAAAACATTGAAAAAAACATAGAATTAGTAAGGCAAAAAACATTGAAAAAAACATAGAATTAGTAAGGCAAAAAACATTGAAAAAAACATAGAATTAGTAAGGCAAAAAACATTGAAAAAAACATAGAATTAGTAAGGCAAAAAACATTGAAAAAAACATAGAATTAGTAAGGCAAAAAACATTGAAAAAAACATAGAATTAGTAAGGCAAAAAACATTGAAAAAAACATAGAATTAGTAAGGCAAAAAACATTGAAAAAAACATAGAATTAGTAAGGCAAAAAACATTGAAAAAAACATAGAATTAGTAAGGCAAAAAACATTGAAAAAAACATAGAATTAGTAAGGCAAAAAACATTGAAAAAAACATAGAATTAGTAAGGCAAAAAACATTGAAAAAAACATAGAATTAGTAAGGCAAAAAACATTGAAAAAAACATAGAATTAGTAAGGCAAAAAACATTGAAAAAAACATAGAATTAGTAAGGCAAAAAACATTGAAAAAAACATAGAATTAGTAAGGCAAAAAACATTGAAAAAAACATAGAATTAGTAAGGCAAAAAACATTGAAAAAAACATAGAATTAGTAAGGCAAAAAACATTGAAAAAAACATAGAATTAGTAAGGCAAAAAACATTGAAAAAAACATAGAATTAGTAAGGCAAAAAACATTGAAAAAAACATAGAATTAGTAAGGCAAAAAACATTGAAAAAAACATAGAATTAGTAAGGCAAAAAACATTGAAAAAAACATAGAATTAGTAAGGCAAAAAACATTGAAAAAAACATAGAATTAGTAAGGCAAAAAACATTGAAAAAAACATAGAATTAGTAAGGCAAAAAACATTGAAAAAAACATAGAATTAGTAAGGCAAAAAACATTGAAAAAAACATAGAATTAGTAAGGCAAAAAACATTGAAAAAAACATAGAATTAGTAAGGCAAAAAACATTGAAAAAAACATAGAATTAGTAAGGCAAAAAACATTGAAAAAAACATAGAATTAGTAAGGCAAAAAACATTGAAAAAAACATAGAATTAGTAAGGCAAAAAACATTGAAAAAAACATAGAATTAGTAAGGCAAAAAACATTGAAAAAAACATAGAATTAGTAAGGCAAAAAACATTGAAAAAAACATAGAATTAGTAAGGCAAAAAACATTGAAAAAAACATAGAATTAGTAAGGCAAAAAACATTGAAAAAAACATAGAATTAGTAAGGCAAAAAACATTGAAAAAAACATAGAATTAGTAAGGCAAAAAACATTGAAAAAAACATAGAATTAGTAAGGCAAAAAACATTGAAAAAAACATAGAATTAGTAAGGCAAAAAACATTGAAAAAAACATAGAATTAGTAAGGCAAAAAACATTGAAAAAAACATAGAATTAGTAAGGCAAAAAACATTGAAAAAAACATAGAATTAGTAAGGCAAAAAACATTGAAAAAAACATAGAATTAGTAAGGCAAAAAACATTGAAAAAAACATAGAATTAGTAAGGCAAAAAACATTGAAAAAAACATAGAATTAGTAAGGCAAAAAACATTGAAAAAAACATAGAATTAGTAAGGCAAAAAACATTGAAAAAAACATAGAATTAGTAAGGCAAAAAACATTGAAAAAAACATAGAATTAGTAAGGCAAAAAACATTGAAAAAAACATAGAATTAGTAAGGCAAAAAACATTGAAAAAAACATAGAATTAGTAAGGCAAAAAACATTGAAAAAAACATAGAATTAGTAAGGCAAAAAACATTGAAAAAAACATAGAATTAGTAAGGCAAAAAACATTGAAAAAAACATAGAATTAGTAAGGCAAAAAACATTGAAAAAAACATAGAATTAGTAAGGCAAAAAACATTGAAAAAAACATAGAATTAGTAAGGCAAAAAACATTGAAAAAAACATAGAATTAGTAAGGCAAAAAACATTGAAAAAAACATAGAATTAGTAAGGCAAAAAACATTGAAAAAAACATAGAATTAGTAAGGCAAAAAACATTGAAAAAAACATAGAATTAGTAAGGCAAAAAACATTGAAAAAAACATAGAATTAGTAAGGCAAAAAACATTGAAAAAAACATAGAATTAGTAAGGCAAAAAACATTGAAAAAAACATAGAATTAGTAAGGCAAAAAACATTGAAAAAAACATAGAATTAGTAAGGCAAAAAACATTGAAAAAAACATAGAATTAGTAAGGCAAAAAACATTGAAAAAAACATAGAATTAGTAAGGCAAAAAACATTGAAAAAAACATAGAATTAGTAAGGCAAAAAACATTGAAAAAAACATAGAATTAGTAAGGCAAAAAACATTGAAAAAAACATAGAATTAGTAAGGCAAAAAACATTGAAAAAAACATAGAATTAGTAAGGCAAAAAACATTGAAAAAAACATAGAATTAGTAAGGCAAAAAACATTGAAAAAAACATAGAATTAGTAAGGCAAAAAACATTGAAAAAAACATAGAATTAGTAAGGCAAAAAACATTGAAAAAAACATAGAATTAGTAAGGCAAAAAACATTGAAAAAAACATAGAATTAGTAAGGCAAAAAACATTGAAAAAAACATAGAATTAGTAAGGCAAAAAACATTGAAAAAAACATAGAATTAGTAAGGCAAAAAACATTGAAAAAAACATAGAATTAGTAAGGCAAAAAACATTGAAAAAAACATAGAATTAGTAAGGCAAAAAACATTGAAAAAAACATAGAATTAGTAAGGCAAAAAACATTGAAAAAAACATAGAATTAGTAAGGCAAAAAACATTGAAAAAAACATAGAATTAGTAAGGCAAAAAACATTGAAAAAAACATAGAATTAGTAAGGCAAAAAACATTGAAAAAAACATAGAATTAGTAAGGCAAAAAACATTGAAAAAAACATAGAATTAGTAAGGCAAAAAACATTGAAAAAAACATAGAATTAGTAAGGCAAAAAACATTGAAAAAAACATAGAATTAGTAAGGCAAAAAACATTGAAAAAAACATAGAATTAGTAAGGCAAAAAACATTGAAAAAAACATAGAATTAGTAAGGCAAAAAACATTGAAAAAAACATAGAATTAGTAAGGCAAAAAACATTGAAAAAAACATAGAATTAGTAAGGCAAAAAACATTGAAAAAAACATAGAATTAGTAAGGCAAAAAACATTGAAAAAAACATAGAATTAGTAAGGCAAAAAACATTGAAAAAAACATAGAATTAGTAAGGCAAAAAACATTGAAAAAAACATAGAATTAGTAAGGCAAAAAACATTGAAAAAAACATAGAATTAGTAAGGCAAAAAACATTGAAAAAAACATAGAATTAGTAAGGCAAAAAACATTGAAAAAAACATAGAATTAGTAAGGCAAAAAACATTGAAAAAAACATAGAATTAGTAAGGCAAAAAACATTGAAAAAAACATAGAATTAGTAAGGCAAAAAACATTGAAAAAAACATAGAATTAGTAAGGCAAAAAACATTGAAAAAAACATAGAATTAGTAAGGCAAAAAACATTGAAAAAAACATAGAATTAGTAAGGCAAAAAACATTGAAAAAAACATAGAATTAGTAAGGCAAAAAACATTGAAAAAAACATAGAATTAGTAAGGCAAAAAACATTGAAAAAAACATAGAATTAGTAAGGCAAAAAACATTGAAAAAAACATAGAATTAGTAAGGCAAAAAACATTGAAAAAAACATAGAATTAGTAAGGCAAAAAACATTGAAAAAAACATAGAATTAGTAAGGCAAAAAACATTGAAAAAAACATAGAATTAGTAAGGCAAAAAACATTGAAAAAAACATAGAATTAGTAAGGCAAAAAACATTGAAAAAAACATAGAATTAGTAAGGCAAAAAACATTGAAAAAAACATAGAATTAGTAAGGCAAAAAACATTGAAAAAAACATAGAATTAGTAAGGCAAAAAACATTGAAAAAAACATAGAATTAGTAAGGCAAAAAACATTGAAAAAAACATAGAATTAGTAAGGCAAAAAACATTGAAAAAAACATAGAATTAGTAAGGCAAAAAACATTGAAAAAAACATAGAATTAGTAAGGCAAAAAACATTGAAAAAAACATAGAATTAGTAAGGCAAAAAACATTGAAAAAAACGTCATAGTATAATAAGGCAAAAAACATTGAAAAAAACATCATAGTATAATAAGGCAAAAAACACTGAAAAAATGTCATAGTATAGTAAGGCATAAAACACCAAAAAACGACATAGTATAGTAAGGCAAAAAAAATTAGAAAAAAACGTCATAGTATAGTAAGGCATAAAACACCAAAAAACGACATAGTATAGTAAGGCAAAAAAAATTAGAAAAAAACGTCATAGTATAGTAAGGCATAAAACACCAAAAAACGACATAGTATAGTAAGGCAAAAAAATTTGAAAAAAACGACATACAATAAGGCAAAAAACACTGAAAAATGTCATAGTATAGTAAGGCATAAAACGCCAAAAAACAACATAGTATAGTAAGGCAAAAAAAAAGTCAAAAAAGTACACAGGACAGTAAGGAATAAAACGACATAGTATAATAAGCTATATAACGCCAAAAAATGACATAGAATAGTAAGGCCAAAAAATTTGAAAAAAACGAAAAAGAATATTAAGGCAAAAAACATTAAAAAATGTCATAGTATAGTAAGGCATAAAACGCCAAAAAACAACATAGTATAGTAAGGCAAAAAAAAGTCCGAAAAGTACATAGGACAGTAAGGCATAAAACGACATAGTATAATAAGGCAAAAAACATTGAAAAATGTCATAGTATAGTAAGGCATAAAACGCCAAAAAACAACATAGGATAGTAAGGCATAAAACGCCAAAAAACAACATAGGATAGTAAGGCATAAAACGCCAAAAAACAACATAGGATAGTAAGGCATAAAACGCCAAAAAACAACATAGGATAGTAAGGCATAAAACGCCAAAAAACAACATAGGATAGTAAGGCATAAAACGCCAAAAAACAACATAGGATAGTAAGGCATAAAACGCCAAAAAACAACATAGGATAGTAAGGCATAAAACGCCAAAAAACAACATAGGATAGTAAGGCATAAAACGCCAAAAAACAACATAGGATAGTAAGGCATAAAACGCCAAAAAACAACATAGGATAGTAAGGCAAAAAAAATTGAAAAAAACGTCATAGTATAGTAAGGCATAAACCACCAAAAAACGACATAGTATAGTAAGGCAAAAAAAATTGAAAAATGGATATCGAATGTTAAGGCATAAAATGCCAAAAAATTAAATAGTATATTACGGCATAAAACGTCATAGTATAATAAGGCATATAACGCCAAAAAATAACATAGTATAGTAAGGCATTAAAGGTCATAGTATAATAAGGTATAAAGCGCCAAAAAGCAACATAATATAGTAAGGTAAAAAAACATTGAAAGATGTCACAGTATAATAAGGCATAAAACACCAAAAAATGACATAGTATAGTGAGGCAAAAAAAAAAAAAAGTCATAGTATAGTAAAGCAAAAAAATGTCAAAAAACGTCATAGTGTAGTAAGGCATATAACGCCAAAGAACAACAAAGTAAAGTAAGGCAAAAAAAAATTGAAAAAACTTCATACTATAGTAAGGCATAAAACGCCAAAAAATGATATAGTATAGTAAGGCAAAAAAATTTGAACAAAACGACATAGTATAGTAAGGAAAAAAATTAGAAAAAAACGACATATAATAAGGCAAAAAACACTGAAAAAATGTCATACTATAGTAAGGCATAAAATGCCATTGTATAATAAAGCATATATCGCCAAAAAAACGACATACTATAGTAAAGTAAAAAAATGTTAAAAAGTCTCATAGTATGATAAGGCAAAAAAAAATCAAAAAAACGTGGTAGTAGAGTATGGCAAAAAAAAAAAACTGTCATAAAATGCCATTGTATAATAAGGCATAAAACGACATAGAATAGTAAGGCAAAAATATTTGAAAAAACGTCTTAGTATAGTAAAGCATAAAACGCCAAAAAACGATATAGTATAGTAAGGCATAAAACGTCATAGAAAGGTCGCAGTATAGTAAGGCCAAAAAAAAGTCATAAAAATGACATAGTATAATAAGGTATAGAAAATTTTATAAGAATGACATTGTATACTAAGGCATAAAAACATCATAGTATAGTAAGGCAAAAAAAAAAACGTTATAAGAACATTATTTTATACTAATGCGTAAAAAGTCATAAAAAGTCATAGTATAGTAAGGAAAAAAAAAAGTAACAAAAACGTCATAGTATGTAGTAAGGCATAAAATGTCATAGTATAGTAAGGCTTAAAAACGTCATACTAAAGTAAGTAAAGAAAAAAAAACGTCATAAAAATGTCATAGTGTAGTAAGGCATAAAATGTCATAGTATAGTAAGGCATAAAAGGCCAAAAAAAAGACATAGTATAGTAAGCCAAAAAACATTGAAAAAATGTCATAGTATAGTAAGGCATAAAATGTCATAGTATAGTAAGGCAAAAAAAAAGTAATAAAAACATCATAGTATAATAAGGCATAAAACGTCATAGTATAGTAAGGCACAAAAAAACGACATAAAAATGTCATAGTATAATACGGCATATAAACGTTATAAGAATGTCATAGTAGAGTAAGTAATAAAAAACATCATAGTATAATAGTAATGCAAAAATAATTTCATTAAAATGTCATAGTAAAGTAATGAAAAAAAAAAGTCATCAAAATGTCATAGTTTAGTAAGGCCTAAAAAGTATAAAAGTCATAAAAACATCATCGTATATAACACATAAAAATATCATAGTAAAGCAAGGCAAAAAAAAAAAATCATAAAAACCTCATAATATAGTAAGGCATAAAATGTCTTAAAAATGTCAGTATAGTCAGTCACTAAATGTGATAGTACAGCATGTCATAAAAATGTTAGTTTAGTAAGTCATAAAAAAAAATCGTAGTATAGTAAGTAATTAAAATGACGTATTGTAGTATGTCACGAAAATGTCATAGTGTAGTATACGTAAGATTATATCAAAATCTAGTATATGTCTGGATCTACGGTCAAATCCTCATGGAACAACTATGACGTCATCTAATAAAATCTCCAAACACATAAATGAAAAACTATGACTGAGCTGTGATTTCAGGTGTACTACTTATAAACACTCAGAGAGAGTGTTAGAAGTTAGAAGTTAGAAGTGACACACTTACTTTCTTTTTTAAGTAATTTTTCAGGCCTTAATTACAGCCATAGTGAGAGAGAGACAGAGTAAGATGATGATACGCAGCAAAAAGGCCACAGGACAGATCTATTCTCCAGAGAATAACAGGTTTCTATTAAAAACAGGTCTTCATGTCTAACTCCCTCTGTTTGATATTTGGAGTATGAAGCCTCGTTACCGATGACTTCTCTTTCTCCCTCCCTCTCTCCTGCTCTCTCTGCTCATTGTGTCTTAAGTTTAGTGATTCCTCTGCCTCCTTTAGTAATAATGATACATGTAATGAAAGTAGTTTATTTGCTGTAATGGAGGAGAGGAACAGTGTTTTTGAAGTGCTCCACTCTGCTGACCAGAAGTATCATCAGTTAGTCAGTCAGTCAGTCAGCCAGCCGGTCAGTCGGTCAGTCAGGGACATTCGCAATTATAGGGCTGGCCCCACTGTTGTGGCCCAGCCAAAAATCACTTTAGAAGACGGGTTAGTGTTTGTTTTGTCTGTATCCATAAAACTTACAAAGTGGTGATTATGTAAGTTTTCATGAGAGTTGTAATTTTCAAAGTTAAAATCACAAATATTTAAATATCAAAAGGTAGTGAAGGTTCCAATATGGAAAGTATAACCAAGAACACACTTAATTTTTTCTTAAAGTTCAATTAAATGAATGCTGAATAAGAGATTGCCTTAGTTACAGAAGTTACAGAAGCTAGTGGGACAGAGGGTAACCCGGATCTAAAATTATATAATGTCAGAAACGTCTTAATGGGCTTATTCAACACTGTGCTTAATGACTGCAAGACATTGTGACAGGAAAGGAAAAATGAAAGACAGCAAAACAATAGAAGATGACTTTCCATTTGTATAAACATCTTTTATTGGATATTTGGACAACTTAGATCTGGATTTCTGCCCACTTCTCCACTTCCTCAGAAGAGTCACTGATTTGGGCTCCTGTCCAGTTCAGACAAGTTGGTTTCTGGTTACTGGTAGTGCTGTTTCTGTCCATTTCAAAAGTCTACACTTGGTCCAGTCCATCCAAACCATGTTTCCTACGATGACGTTACAAGAATAAACAATGAGAAAGTTGTATTTGATGTACAAACTGTTACAATGGTACAAACACATATGATGTTGGTATGGTAAAAACATCAGTGCCAATGGGCAATTTTCTGCGTAACATTCAAAACCTCTCAAAACTGTTGTTTACTTGTGCCTCATAAAACAATATTTTTTAAAATACGCTTAAGTTTTACATCATAAAAACACACATTGTCAGGTTAGCAGATGAATAAATCTACATACAGTGAAGGATCAGAACCTTGTGCTGATCCATCATCCAGTCATTACACATGAACATTTTCCTGTACCTCTGTGCCTCTGAAAACCTATCAATAAAAGATCATATATTTATCATATTTACTCAAATGTTTTGGGGTATGTGCATTAGTTAAAACAACACTTTTCACAGGTTTTTATGCGAAACAAATTTTCCACCATTTATGATTCACGATCAAGTATACTAGGACAATGGTTTGTAAGAATTACCTACAATGTTGATTAATTTTTCTGTGAAATTGTGACATTCCCCCAAAAGCATGAGAACACGAGAGTTTTAAAAATGTTGTGACAAAGGGCAAAAGCATTAGTTTAATAAGAAAAAAAAAATTAAAGTGCGAGTTAATCTGCGTGAAATAACAGAATACATTGTAACATGAATTCCTGCAAAGCCATTTCTACAGAGCCAA
The DNA here is from genome assembly GCF_002260705.1 of Seriola dumerili. NCBI lineage: Eukaryota > Metazoa > Chordata > Actinopteri > Carangiformes > Carangidae > Seriola > Seriola dumerili. Next base: position 3,288,289 of record NW_019174393.1, read on the forward strand.
AAAATATGCGATCTTGGTCCTGTCCCAGTCTTCTAAGTAGCCTCTGTTTACTAGCTTCTCAAATGGTTTTCTAAAAAAGGATTTCTTTCATCAGTTGTCTAAAAAAGAATATTTTCTATCCAGATAAATGGGTATCTACTATAGCGTAAGTGTGGGTAATAAGAGAGATAATAAGAGAATTGATGAAAGATTAAGCTAGCTTCCAATTTTTATGACTTGTGAGTGTTGACATCATTGCACAACATGATCGCAGCTGTCTGTGTTCTTATTGGAGATTCCAGGTGTCATAATTAAAAAACACTAACAACACAAAATAGAAAGAAAGACACAAACATTAGCTTCATTTCCTCAAAGAAATTTATACTACATAGCAAGCTAATTGTTTGCTATAAACTAATAGTTTTTGAACAAAGTATTGACTGACTTAGCTAAGCTAAGCTAAGCTAAACAAAATAAAACCTTTAGAATTTTTTCATGGTTGTAGTGTATAACTTTGGGCAGAGCCAAGCTTGCTGTTTCCCACTGCTTCAAGTGTTTATGCTAAGCTAGGCTAACCACATTGGTATTGATATTCTCATCTAGACCTCAGCAGAAAATTTGATTTTAAATAAAGTATGTACGTTTTTGCTTTTTTTAAGCAGTTTTGAGCTCCAAGTTGGATTTGTCAGACCTTTCAGAAAAATCTGTTTTCTAACTCATACTGTATGTTGATGTGAACTTGTACTGAACGCTAACAAGTAATTACTAGATGTTTCTTAAATTCAACAGGCACTAGAATGTTACTACTCAGTATGAAGGTAGCGCATGGACAGAAAACATGTTTTATAAACACATTTCAGGTTTCCTGAAACAGAAAAAGACCTTTATGATTAAACTCACTGAGTTATAGAAGCTAGCATGACAGAGGTTAGCTAGGCGAGCGGACCATGGACTGGGCTGCACCAGCTTTTCATAAATCCATTACTAAATTTGAACAAGAAGTCCTCCCAAGTAACTACAAGCTAGTTTTAAAGAGCTAGTAGTATTCATAGTTTAGAACAAGCAAGAAATATCTGATTACGCTAACCTAATGGTTATTTGTTACTTGCATAACATTTTATAATTTCAGGTATGTTCAAAATCATTATTTGCATCGTTATTGAACAGTTTTATCAGTTTGGCAAAATTTTGTGACGAGAAAGTCCTTAGTAAACACTTTACGTTAGAACAAGGCTAAGTTTTAACTTACCAACAGCTGGTGCAACTAGCTCCTGCCCTGTCTTCAGAAAACTCTGCACTTTACTTTTGTTAGCCATGCACGCACAGTTTTGGGAATTACATTCCAGAACAACATGGTTGATCATAGTGATGGGGTAAATTTGTATTTGTACAAGCTTTAAAAACATTTGACACTACCAACTTTGCCATCTCTAAAATACTTACATACAGCTCCTGTTTTCCATTGTGGTCTTCCAGTTCATAACAACAAACAAGCAGTAAACTTCCTATATGTGCTTCTAGACGTCTTTTTTGGCTTTTCCTTCCAGATCTACTTTCAGTTCTACTCTTTAAGGCACTCGCTGGTGGCAAAAAGAAGGCAGAAAGAAGCAAGTGTTGGGGGAGAATTAGAGATAGAGATGTTTTTAAGATATAAGCTGCGTAAAATATTGTTTTCAACATACATCTGATGTCTTATATTTTACATTTAATACACTATATTTGTAGAGTGAGTAAAGATTGCGCTTTCAGGTCAGCAACACAATGTGAAACATTTTTTTTCAAAAGGATTTAAAGATCTAAACATTAAAACAAATGTGGCAGTTTGCTTTGAAAAGCTGGTGAAACTTTGCGCAAGGTCTTCTGACATCTGAACATCTGAACCGACATTGAAAACAACCTCCAAAAAGTTTCACATTTCCACAGTTTTTATAAAAGTACCACCAGATTATTTAATACACAATTGTTTGTTCCCCTCATTTCTGGCTACACTCATCAAACACACAACTCAATTGACAGTCCAAGCTTTGGAAATTACACACACTACAACACACACAATAGTTACTTGAAGTTATTTGGCACGGAAGTGGCTTTCATAAGCAAATTTCTGAGAAAAAAATGCTCAGAAGAAAGCTTATGAGAAGTAAAAAAGAAAACAGGCTAAGATGTGTTTATTTCAGTCTTTGTATCTGGAGGTCATGTGGTGCCAAATCTGGTCAAAAGCTTGCGGTGTGTCCATCCACAGTTTAAGGAATTCGAGACATGAGTACAAAGATACAGCACCAGCCTTAAGGTCGTATTGCTTCAGAATTTAAACATGCAGTTTTTAAGATCTGAAAGCTCGGAGGAATCAATAATACCAGCTTCCACTGAAAAACCCCAAAACAAAACACAAAGCACTTCTGCAGTGAGAGAAATCCTTCTTCCCCAAAAGACATGGGGTTTATCATTCAACTTACAAACTGCATATTTATTCTTTGATATTAACTCAAGCACTACATAAAGCACGTCATCTGGGCTCAGAAGGCAAAGAATGATGCAGATAATGATTCTATGGTGACGATGACTAATATGTGGCTTCAGAGAAGATAAATGAGTTCATTTACACTTCAGCTGTGTAATGGTACTTAAACCCAAAGACTGTTGCAGATCTTCTAATAACTTGGTCCACAGTTCACTCATTTACAGAGTGGTTGATAATATACATGATCATATTGTTTATGTATTTAAAATTAAGTTTTTTCTCCCATATCTCTCTGTAACAGTTGACATTAACATATTTCATTCCCGAGAGCTAAAAACAAAACCAGCCTATTTCCGATTAAACAAACCTCATGAACATTAATGAAACATTTAATGGACAGAATAAGGAGAAGGCAATAATCAGGAGGCACATGCATATCCATGGAGTTGTTGCAGGTGATAGGAAACAATTATGTGCACACAGGCATTTTTGTACAATAATATGGAAGACTTAAAATACAAAAATAAAAACAAATAAAATAAAGAAATAAAGTGAAATACAATAAACATAATATTATGTATTTCCTTTTTATGTATGTAATTACGGTCATAATTTTAAGAAATTGTTAAACGAAAAATTATTTGTCTTAAATAGCTGAATGAATTGTTTTTCATTGCAACATGAATTTCTATGCCAAATTAAAATATTGTATTTTACTTTATTTTTTTGTTTGATATGGTTTTACGCATTTTAAATCTTCCATGGATAAGGGCCATTCATTTTTTGGAGACATTCATATTTTTGGCTGTGTGTTTTAAATGTATGTATTGTGCCTGCTTTACTCTCGTGAAATCAGTCTGTCTGGTAAAACTGACTGAATGCATATTTTTTTTGGCAATGCATGATGGAGGAATATGACCTATAATAACTGGATTGAATACATTTTAACACTTTACCACCTTAATTTCCGATTAATTGTAAGCATTTTTGAAGGATCCACGTATACCCTGTCTTCAGAAGACACTTAAGTAATTTCTTCTAATGTGTGCAAACAGAAAAAAAAATGCAGCAATATCTATGAAGGGAGTATTACAAAAGAATTCAAATCATACATAGTATAAAAACAAAAATAAGTCTCACTTAAAGTGTTTGGCTGTTTAGACCACATGATTGGGCAGTCATGATTTTTCACAGAAAGTAAAAACAAGCTGGTCCTCACCACATACTTACGCACAGCATATGACATCGTGGACCACTCAGATTAACACTTAATGAAAGCAAGAACTAAGTGGAACTGTAACAGTCCGTTAAAAAGATAAATTTCATGTTGTATATGGAAATGCAAAGCCTCTGCTTAAAGCCTGCACACAAAGAATAATACTAAACAAACTAAACAACATAAAATTATTCAGCTGCGATTCGAATCAACAGCACAGTGTCATCAGCGTAGAAGCACATACTGCAGCTAATCTGATATGATTTGGCCATGATACAAGAAAAGCCTATGTTGTGGTTTGATTTTTGGGTTTAAATTAACTCATCGTACCCTGAATACACTCTCCTCAGTTGTGCCGTCAAGACCATTGATTGGCCAGTGGTATGTACCGTAGTGGGTTTTCATTGGTTGATTATTTTTACTTAAGCTCGCTTCCAGGTAAAAGTTCATCCAAGCATTTTCACGCTTTAGGATGAAAACTGTTCTCTGCTGCTGACAAGTGATCAGATTTCCTAGTTACCATTTAGAGTGGAGACAAGACAAACTGACCTCAGATCAGCAGTAAGTAAGTAAGACGGTAAAAGTGGTCACAACGCCTCCAGTACTGTGCGCTTCCAATCCCAACTTCCAAAAGGGTTAAGTGGCAAAAAGAAAATACTTGGTGATGTTTTTTTTTTTTACTTCACTCATATTCTTCAGTTATCCAAAAATCTTCAATCTTCATTCCTTGTGTGGCACTTTCTTTCTTTAGTCCCTATATGGTAAAATCAAAATTTGTGGTGTAGAGAAGCCAAACACAGAAACATCGTCCAGCTAGGTCCGAGGATTACACCAACCGAGCACCCCTAGCTACCATTATAAAAATAACCCTTTGATTTCACAGAGCTCCCATCTGCAGCCATATTACGGTTGCCATTTTGCATCCCTCCTTGGTGTTTGTTTTGGGATGCCAAGTGGAAGTCCGCCATACAACTGCAGCAGATAGCTCTTTACTTTCCACCACTCTGACCACATTTTAACACTTCATTTGTCCAAAATCTCCAATCCTCTCCCCCCCTGGAGTCCCATACCTCCTCCCATTCAGTACTTATATGGTCAACAGCTTCCTGTGGCTCCACTAGCCCCTCCCACTTCAGTCCTTATATGGTCAAACATTCGGTAGAGTCCGCAAGCTCGTCCTCTTTTGAGTCTTTAAATGGAAAACAACATCCTGTGTTTTAGTAGCCGTTAGCTCCTCTCCTTGACCCCTCCATGAGGTCAGAGGTCAAAGGTCAGTGACCTTGTTCTCCAGGGCGGCAGCGATCTGTTGGAGGCGGAGGGTGAGCTGTTTATTCTGAGCTGCTGGATCCTCGTCCAGTGACTGGATGATCTGAAAAAGACGATAATGCAAACTTAAGTCATTCATTTATTTTTTCTCACAATAAAAACAGAAGAATTTAACTTCCGAAACAGAAATGTATCTGTGCACAATAAAGTTTTGAAAGTTGAACTTTTCTCACCACATCGTAGTACTTGCTGGCATACTGGTACAGTTGATGTAAGGCCACCTGGGTGTTCAGCTTGTCTGTGTGTTGCTACAGAGTGGAAGCAAAGGTTCCATAATAAAACACTATGTTGCCATTTAAATGTCAAGTCAGTTACGTGTGTAATACGGATACAATACAAAAATACCCACAAGCTTCCTGCTACATCTGTTACATATACATAGAGTATAGTATGTACATAAAGCTGTATCTGACACTTCACTGGAGTCTAGTGTACACAGTCATCTTCTCTAGTCTTTGGAGTACATTCACCAGACAAGTTTTGCTGATTCCATAATTACATATTTTCATACAGTGCTTGACTGTGCACACACTCCAATATTAAAGTCATTTAAAGATAGAGTGGCTGATAAAATTGTTCTCTATATGAGTAGATTATTTAAACTCGCCAGCTCTCGGCCGCTGAGCAAAAAATGTAATTTTATACACTGCTGAGAACATTTCCTATTATATAGTATTATTATTTTATTATTACATGACTAAGATCCATTTTGTTGTTGTAGCTGGTCAAAGATGGAGCAGATTTTAATGGGATTTCATAACTATCTATCTATCTATCTATCTATCTATCTATCTATCTATCTATCTATCTATCTAACACACACGCACATGCGCGCGCACACACACACACACACACACACACACACACACACACACACACACACACACAGAGAGGGAAGGTGTTTCATACCCTGGACACCTCAGCAAGGTGTGTATTCATGTCCTGGTCACTGACTGGAACCATCTGTCTGATGCCCTTATAGTAACTGGGAAAACACACAAACAATCTGATCAGTCATTTACAGTATCTAATTACATCAAATGCTCAAAAATTTGTATCAAAAACTTCATAACATGCTGCGATATGTTCTGTTTTTGTGGAAATCGTCAATTGTCATTTGGTGTAATAAACTCACTCGTCCACCATCTTCTTGTATGTTGAAATCTCTTTTGCATAGAGCAGCTTGTTGCTGGGAGACTCCTGCAGTCAGAGAGAGAGAGAGAGAGAGAGAGAGAGAGAAACACACAGATAAAAAGACCTTTGGTCATTTCTCAGAATCATTTTAATTTCCACAACTTTGTTCTGTGTGGAGTGAAGATGTTTTCCAGAGAAAATCCTCTCTCCGTTGCTCCTGCGCTGTTAATTATAATCAGTCTGTGATGTTCAAACGGTCCTTGGTTCATTTTTTGATTAAGTGTTGTAATTAACTCTTCTGCAGCCAGTTGCTGGAGCGGTGTGAGCCTAAATGCCACAACGGATTAGCAAGATAGTGACGAAAATTAAAAGATGTATCCGGAGCGCTGACCGGGAACCGCAACATCTCTAGTGAGCATCCAGGCATGAACCTTTGTCGCATGTCATTACCCATCTCTGCTTCCTGTCATTTCCTGTCTACTCTCCACGGTTGACTGTCAAATAAAGGCATAAAATACATCAAAAATACTTTAAAAAAATGAGTGAGATATGGAAATCCCATTTATATCAAAGAATTAAAATATACATTAAAAAAAAAAAGAAAAGTTCGTCATGATGAACAAAATGTTCAACACTGTCTTTTTCTGTCAAATGTCTTATATCCATTGCAAATAAATGTATCAGTATCACAGTAAAGCGCTGATCGCTGAGTGTACATCCATGGGTTCAGCACGGACAGGAGCTGCTAATAGCTAATACGGCTACTTTTAAGTTAATAAAAAAGAAAAGAAAAAGAAAACAGGGGATCCACATGGGATTAAAATCACTGATAACTCCACTTCTCCCAGTGTGAGTCAAAGACAATAAACAGTGTGTGTGAACTGACTCTGCTGAGCTTGTGCTCCGTCTTGGTGCAGGCGTCCATGAAGGTCTGAGAGATGACGTGCAGCGACGCGTCCACCACCTCCGTCACGTGGACGTCGAAGATGAAGTGGGGGTTCCTCAGGATGTTCACCCAGAACCGCAGAGGCAAGCTGAGGAAACAGGAAGACTCAGTAATTGAAAGCGAAAAGTTGGCTAAGATTTGTCAAAGTTAATTTGGTTTATTGTCTTGCTCCACACCCACTGTGTAGTATTTCATCACCGTGTGGAAGCTGTAAGTTTTATTCTTAAAAGAAGTACAACACTCAAAACAGTGAAGTATTCTGGTCAGTTTCAGACTTTTTAAGGACCTGCTGACACGCTGTTTCCCTTCCCTCTTCCCTCCATCCTTTCATCTCTCCCTGCCGTCTCTTCCTTCCCTCTACCTCCACAGACCGTAACCCTCGTCAATAATTCAGCACAGACGATGAATATTTCATTGTCCAACTTGTTTGCGTGCGAGTGTCTTCCTGATGACTGACAGGCCGAGCTCAAGGCCAGTTTGAAAGCAGAGACGTTAAAGAAAAAGCAATCTCTTTGTCTCTCTGTCTGTCTTTCCTCTCTTCTTCTTCTTCTTCTCCTCCTTGTCCGTCTCTGCCCTGTCATCATTTATCCATCCCGATAACAGCCTGCCAATTAAATCAGGCTTTCATGTGGTCGGCTGTCTGGTTTAGCAGAAACGAGGACATAATTACACTCTAGTTTAGTCGATGAGGTGTAACTCACACGCGCGCACACACAGCTCGAGAAGCAGTGTAATTATTTCTCTTTGCAGGTCGTATCTCCTGCAGAGATTCAGAGAAGCTTTGAAGAGACACTGGCAGACGTCGGATCAGTTAAAGAGTCACACATCAGCCGGTGGGAGGCGTTCACTGACAGTAGGATCCACACGGCGCTGTTCGAATGACGTCAAACAGAGTTTTTAAGTCTCCCACTTACACCTGGTTCTTCACCTGGACTCTGATCACACGTTTCACTCAACTCACAGACTCTCTGTGTCTATATTCCAGTCTTCTCCGCATAAACGATATTATTTATGTTGTACAGCAAAAGAAACGGCAACACTAAAGTCATTTTTCAAGCAAAAATTCTGATTTATCACATGTGAGGATCTATTTTTTTTATATAAATGAAAACTGAATATTTTTTGCTTTGGGACAAAACAAATAATTGAAAAAGTGTAAAAGGCAAATTTTTTATATTTTCTGATGAAAACAGTCAAAAAATTTGGATAAAATGAAAAAAAAAAAAAACAACTGTAACTAATCATTCTCCATCACAAACTGATGAATGATCAATAATTTGGAATCTCTGTTTAATATTTCAAAGAACATGGAAACTAACCCTCAGGAACAAACTTCATTTCTTCAGAGAGATCTGAAGAAAACTTTGGCTCTACGTCTTTATGTTTTCATTTTTGCTCATATTTGTTTAGATTAGTGTCTTTGTTGAGCTGCTGAATATCTGCACCTGCCTTAGTGGAGCTTCAGGAGCCATGATACAGATCTGCTCCTCAGCATTTAGACAGGAACAGATCCACAGACACTTATATTTATCCTCTAACACCAGCCTGACACCATCTCATGCTGCCTGTCTTCAGTTACTGTCAGAGCTGATGCAGTGAAGCGCTGAGCTGAACTGAAGCTGCTCGTTATTTCCTGCACACCAGCTGACAACTGGCCAGATGTTGTGAAAGGATAATTTTCTCATCTGTACTGTAGATACTTCCTACTACAAACTGTGAGATCTGACAGCAACATGAATGTGTGTGTGTGTGTGTGTGTGTGTGTGTTCTGTAACCTGTTGGTCTTCCAGATGTGCAGCGTCTCCTCTTCCACGTTGTCGTGCCTCAGCGCCTGCTCGTCCAGGAAGTCGAAGAAGTATTTGACGGCAGGAGGGACGACGGAGCTCGAGCACAACACACTGCGGAAGAAGTCGTCCACAAACTGCTGCAGAGTTCCCTGTAATTTACATATGCAATTATACACTGATTAAAATGAAAGTTTTTCAAATTAAAACAACTGTCTATATATGATAAAAAAAGTCAACAACTACATCTGAATGCTGTATCCTGCGTTTATATATTCATATTAATCTAGCAAATAACACTTTAATGTGAAATTCGTTATCATGTTTTCCAAATTAAGAGTAGTCTTATTAAAAAAAAAAAAAAAAAAAGCATGTAAATTATGCCATAATTATTTAAAACACCAGCGCTGATTAAAAGATTTCAGAAACAGAGACCTGATACTTTATGACAGCGTCTCTCTAGGAAAACACTGACTATAGAAACTGACACATATTATATTATTTACCCAGAAAACGTGCAGACGAGTTCGCTGTGTTTTCACAACAGTAACTTGTCTGTAACAACTTTGCTGTATTGAGCATTTAACAGCAGAATATAAACATCTCATTAATGGTTTATAACACGGTACAACGTGGCTGCAAAGCAGATACAAGTGTGTATTAATGCTGCTCTGCTGTACCAACAGGAAATGAATAAAAATATTAAAATAAAGCCGTAATTATATAAAATAAATCTTCATAGGAGACGAAATAATTGCTGACAAATGCTGCACATTAAGAAAAACCGCGTTTGTTCTATCTACTAATAACTGGGTTGTTTGTACTGGAGTAAAAAGTGTAAATATGAAAATGGTGAAACAGAATAAAATTGAAAACCTGTATAAACATGGTGGTTATGTTGGTCGGTTACCTTGACGGAGAGCAGCCTGGTCAGGTAGATCTCAGTGATGGCTTTGGTCATGGCCTTGTCCTTCATGCTGCCTCTCTTTGACTTCACCTCATCGATCTCATCCGCCGGTCTCACCAGGTGGAAGGTGTTGTCGTCCTCCAGCAGAGCGTTTTCTGTACACGATGGCAGAGACAGAACATGTAACACCGCCGGCTCCTTCATTTTATACGATACCGTGACCTTGACCTTTGACCCTTGACCACAAAAATCTAATCAGTTCATCCTTGAGTCCTAGTTTGCCGGCGCGGAGGCATAACAAAAAAAAAAAAACAAAACAATAAATATTCACCTGTGGAAGATTTATTTGTCTATTTTCTTAATAAAACTTCTCAGTGTGAAGCAGAGAGTTGAATTCTCCCGTCAGGTGAAAACATTTTCAATCACAGTTAAAACTTTTCAAATTAGACCAAAGATCAATTTTTCATCCGTCAAAACACACAAATTTATTTTATTATAGTTTTTCAGAGAATTTGAAAATGTAATTTCAGAAGTAACAACAAACTGCGGCCAAGTAAATATAAAAACCTCAGAGTTATTTTACACCTATGCCATCAAGTCTGCGTCAGGATGTGTGTGTGTGTGTGTGTGTGTGTGTGTGTGTGTGTGTGTGTGTGTGCGTACTCTCTTCGTGGCTGTCTTGGTGCTGGTGGAAGGACTGTGTGTGCAGAACTCTGGACAGAACCAACGTGGCGTTATCCCGAACCTGCAACACAACAACCCGGAGAGGAGAAGAAGAAGAAGAATGAACCTGATTCTCTGCGACTGAGCTCACTGTTATTAAAGCTGCGTCCGTCCGTCTCACAGCAGCTTCCTCCATAAATGATTTTCTTTAAATGTCAGAGGGGAAGCTGTGGGAGTTTGTTTTAGCTCCTGTTGGTTTCCGCTCAACGTGACGAGGAGTCTCGTGTGACTCGACATTTCTCTGCACTTCAGTTTCTGCTGGTTTCAAAAGTCTGAGCTCGACTCGCGGAAGCAAAGATGATTAAAAAACATCAGAGTGCAGCAGGAACCTGCGTCGCTCCTGACTCACTTCACCACAGATCAGACATTGATCAGACGCTGATCTGTCAATTGTTTTTGTCCTTAAAAATGTCCAAACATGTTAAAATCACATCTGACTAAGGAAAGCAGCGATTCCTCAAACTGGAACCAGATCAATTTCTGATGAACTGATTATCAGTTAACTGACATACACATACATACAAACTGTATGTATTTATATATGTTTTTAATTTCTCATTAAACATGTCACTGTTTATAATGTCAACATATATTGACAGGCTTTGGGATGGATATATATTCATGTAACAATATAATCATACAAACTTTGATATGGGCTAGACACATATGTCAATGTATGGAACTGTTCTAATTTCTAATTAAGTTTTTATTTTATATGAACATATATTTCATAAATGGAAATTCAGTATATATGCATATATTACGTTTGCCTATAGGAGAATAGTTTGATAATTGATGAATGAACTTAACATTTCAGATCTACATGAAATACAGAAAATAATGTCACAGAGTCCTAATCACAGAATAATATTAATATTATTATTAATCTTGTGTGATTAACTTCAATGTCTATTTTTCTCAGCAGTTCACTTTCAAATTATTTCAATAAAGCAATTTCATATTTAATCCCTGTGTTGGAAAAACAAGAAACTTTTCTTTTAACACTTTTAAATTAAAGTGCTGAGGTACAAAGGTTCAAATCTTCATATGAAGCTTAAGTAGAGGAACTTATTTTGTAAAATAAAATCAGATTTGACTGAAAACATGGAGCTGGAATCTGTCTCATCGAGATTCCTCCCTGATCACAGCTGGTAAATACGTCTTCATTTCTGTTTTAATATTCAACATCTGGCCAGAGAAACCGCTCCACTGAGGTGAGGAGAGTTTCACTCAACAATTAGAGAGGAAATCTGAAAAAAAAGAGAAGTTAATTAAGCCCCATTCAGACAGGATTAACGTTACAGAGAGAGAGAGAGGGTGTGTGTGTGTGTGTGAAATGTTCACTGTGCTCCTCTTAATTTAACTCATGGTTGCAGACGGCGTTTCACCCACTGGGAGATGAAGGGATCTTTGGACATTAAGCAGGACAAAGGCAGAGAGACACAAAAAGACAAAAGCCTCCCCAGAGGGAGGGGAGAGAGGGAGAGAGGGAGAGAGGGAGGCGGAGAGTTGAAGGGGAGGCAAAGATGCTGCGTGAGGTGAATTTGAGTCAAAACATTTTCAAATCCCACAGACAAAAGTGCATCAGGCTGAACTCACGTTGTAATGAGCCAGAGTGTTGAGTCTCTTCCAGCGCCCCTCTTTCTGGGAGGTCAGGTCGAGGTCGGACAGGATCTGACCGGTGGAGCCAGGACGCCACTCTGAGGACGCACCAGGAAACAAACTTTAATGTGTGTGTGTGTGTGTGTTTTTGTTGTTTTTATAATACAAGAGGTCGACCGAGAGAGAGAGAGAGAGAGAGAGAGAGAGAGAGAGAAAACATGCTCAACAAACACTTATAAAGTATTCAACAGACGCTGATCTGATTCTACAACAGGACAAATAACAGATTCAACTCATATCATTTTATTTGTCTTCTGATTCACCATTTATTTTAAAGATTGTATCCGTGGTAACCGCACTGATTAATAAAGGACGTGTAAAACAACTTCCATCATTTATCAGAAAACGTTTCTTTTCGTCGTCGCTCGTTTTTTCATTTTAATCTGCATCATGAAAAATGTCACAGTCAGTCTGTCGCCTCTCAGCAGAAAACACATTTTCATCTAGTGTGAGATACATTTAGATAAATTCTTCTTTTTATTTACATAAATTCTACTTTTCCTGAAAAAAGAAAAGACGAGGAGACATTTAGGACGAGTTGAATCTCTGTTTTACACTTTCACAGTCTGTATCTGATCTTTGTGTTCAGTCCATAAATATAACTACTTTCATTGTTTTAGTATTTTTATTTTATTGCCTCCACGTCTCACTGTAACCCTGCAGTTCCCCCACAGACCTGCAGGGGGCGACACACTCTTGGTTTGTGACAGCAGGATAATTTATATATTTGTAATAAATATGAATCTCATAATTGTCAATAACAATATGTTTTGGTGTCTCACCCAGAGCGACACTCTCCACCTTCGGTCTCTGTGAGTACGGCAGATTCCTGTAGACCTGATCGATGATCTTCTCCTTCACCTGCAGAACAGGAAGTTCAGGCTTTAAAAGCTCACAAAAAAACCTTGATGCTCCTGATGTCGAGGTGAAGTGAAGTGAAGAAACTCTGCGATGACATAAACAAACGCACCTGGGAGATGGTGTCACAGTTCAGCACCTTGACTGGAGTCACATCTGGTCCCTCCCCGTGCACCAACACCTGCAGGGTCTGACATCACAAACACCTTGTCAGCCAAACACTAACCCTGACCAGACAGATGTGAAGAGTGCAGCCTGCAAACCGTGGAGTGAAAGCAGATTATAAACAGCTAAAAGAAAAGTCTGAGGTGACGTCTTCACGTCCTGTTGAGTCCAAAACACAAAGATTTTCAATTTACAACCAGATAAAACAGAGAAAAGCTGCAAATCCTCACATTTGAGGAGCTGTAACCCCTCAAGCATCACAGTGGGAATTTAGTTTCTGAACTACTTTTGCCTTTCCAGCATCCACAGCAACAGTGAGTGTGTTGATCTAGTCCAGTTATAACACAGTGCCACTTTAGTGGGGGAAAAGCTCTGCTGACACTGCAGGAGAGGAGAGATGATGTGACACTTCACATGATGCATTTTAATGCTCATTGCTCCTTCAGAAAGCCTGAACCCCCCCGACAGTACACACTGATCACAGCTGCCTCACTGTGGATGTGGATGCGGTTACCGCTCAGACTCCAGCTGTGGATGCTGCGGATACGTCCACAGAAGCTGTGTGCGACGACTCTTTACTGCTCCTGTTGACATTAGTCTGGAAAGATCTCGGAGGATTTGAGCCGGCGCCGCTTCTATCGGATGTGACGGATGTGACTCCAACACAGCGCACTCAGCCCCTGTGTGTAGTTCAGTGTTGCATCCATTACGGTTTAATGTGTCACAGCTAAAGTCGTAATCTAGGCTGCACTCTGTCTCAGTTAGTGACACACATACGTTAACTAACTAGCACAGTTCAAGCTGTGGTATCAACCAGCTGCAGCCTTCTACATAATAAGTAATACAGTGTCATAATACGGCTCAGATGGAAAGAACGGCGTCTTCTTGCAGATTGGCTTTAATTGTAATTATGAGCAGCTGATTGGGGAAAACCGTTCACCTCAGCCTCCGATGATCCATTTACGCTTCATGTAGAATATTTTCAGCGGTTTATCTTCCCATGAAAACAGCACTTTTCCTTTTGGTACTTCATTTTATTTCAACCGCTGAACTACCGTATTCCTACGCACTGTATTACGCCGCTTTCTGATTCACCCAGCTGACCTGTGGCTGCGGCGTAATACTGTAGGCTTGTGCATAGGATGAAAAATGTAGTACCAAAGGAAAGTGCTGTTTTTATTCTACATGAAGCGACAGTTAAATGTGTATTTGATTGTTTCAGTGGGTGTTTTTAAAGGTTGTTTCCGGCCGGCCCCGTGCACAGCAACACATCGCTCTGCTAGTCTGCTGGTGTTTCCTGTCGTCTGTCCTGACCGGCAGCGCGCTGATCTGAATCTACTGCGTGACTACCTCACACAGCCCCACGTCAAATAACCCGAACTACCCCTTGAATTCAGAGCGGGAGATATCAGGCATTTCTCTTGATGATTCTCTGAACGGCTGCAAATGCATCACATCTGACAGTTAAATCTAAATAAAATCCAATATTAACACCAACACAACAGATTCAGCTCGTTATATAAGAGGTTGGTTTGTTTGTTTGTCACGGGCTTTTCACACAACAAGCACTGAGCCGACATTTTGGCGCAGATCCGGATCATTTACTGTGAATTTTAAACTTTTTTTCTATGAAGTCTGGTGTTCGCTGTTTGACGTTGGCTTTGCCGGAGGTCCACACTCTCTGACTGCACTTCCAGTTTTAATCTGGTTTCACTTGAACTGCTACAGATGTAACACAACAGAAGAAGCTCATTTAAGCGGTTTACCTGGTGGGACTGCAGGGTTAGCGTCGGGGGGCGAAGCCAGCTGGGAATAATGTGTACACTCAGGGAAAAAAAAGTTTTTCCTGTTGTTCTCCAACACTGTGTGAACGCAGCATGAGCTGTTCTCTGGCCCAACATCTAAATTCTGATTTCAGAGGCTTTTCTGTTCCGACAACAATAAAGTCTGGAGGAAACTCTGAAAACTTACCAGTTTTTTTTTATGCATAAAAAAGGGATTTTAAAACACAGAATAAATCCCAAAGGAGGAAATAAGCATTTTTGATCTAAAAAACACAGGCTCTGGGCTTCAAAGTCCAGACATGCTAAACTGAGGAACACTGAAAACAACAGTTTGTGTGTGTGTGTGTGTGTGTGTGTGTGTCTGTGTGTGTGTGTGTGTGTGTGTGTGTGGACCAACCAGCACGGAGTACTCGACGTCGTCCCCCAGCAGTCCTGTATCGTTCAGGGTGTATTTGGCTTTCTTCATCTTGGCGTCCACCGGGCCCTTCTCCACCTGGTGCTTGAGGGCCTTGAACAGTTTGTATAGCGGCTCTCCTGCTGTGTCCTGATACCGAGATACAAACACAGCACATGTTGGTTTGACAGAACCTGATATCAGCCTTTTATTTAACACCTGGTGACTGAGACGCACACTTTTCACAAACACTTTTCACTTGTAGGTTAAATACAAAGAACAGAAGTTAGGGACGATTTCTGTCTATTTAAAGGGTTGAAATTTAATAAATACAATAAAATAAGTGTAATGGTGACATGAAGTAAAAATATCTTCTGCATATCAATAACAAAGTAAGTTTCAGTGTCCTGCAGTCTGAATGTTGCTTGGGTTGGGGGACTAGCTTCAATCGACAATCACAGGAAGAAGAAGAAGAAGAAGAAAATGTCTGTGGTGTGAAGACAGCGTTTGTTATGAGAAAGTACAGGAACATCAGTTCAACACATCTGCTGCTGTCGTCGTCTGTATCAAAACGCCTGAAATCGACCCAGACAAAACACAAAAGAAAAGAAGAGAAACGGCAGGTACACTGAACAGGTTTCATTTTCTGAGAGTCAATTATAAGTGAAGGAGCAGGAAAAGAAGCGGAAAGGGAAGAAGAAGAAGAAGAAGAAGAAGAAGAAGAAGAAAGACAGGCAAGAGAAACAGATTAGAGAGAAAAGGAAATCAAAAGAAATCAAAAGAAAAGAGAAAACAACATAAAATAAGTGAGAAATCTGTGTTACCCTGAGGAACTGATAGAGACAGATGGACATCCAATTACAGAGCATCCTCTCCACCACTGTCTCTGACCTGCACACACACACACACACACACACACACACACACACACACACACACACACACACACACACACACAGAGAAGAAAAAAGATAAAAACATTACGACCGTGCAGCAGCCACAAGAAGCCACTTTCCCATCATGGAAAAATTTCATTGTAAATAAAAGCTAAATAAATATTTTCCAGACTTTTCTGGACTTAAAGGTTTGACTTATTCAACTGAACTGACTTTATTGACATGAACATATTCAGACACGGTTCTGTGGAAAAGAAATTTCCATCACATTCACAACATCATCAAGAAAAAGAAAAAGATCAAATAAATAGAACTTTCTGCATTTGAAAATTACTGTCAGTGATTTACATTTAACATCTTTGAAACGATCTAATCTGCGACTATTTTAATATTATATATATATATATATATTTATATATAAAGTCAAAATGCCAAGATATTTTCTTGCTCGAGCTCCAGCGTGAGGATTTTCTTTTCTTCTGTTTTCTGTAACTGCAAACTCAATATTTTTGATTGTCGATTACACTAATTCTTAAAAAAAAAATATGATTCCCTCACAAACTCTCCTGTATTAATTATGATTCTATTATTATTATCATCATTAATCTTTATTCTCTTTCACAGTCGTCCTGTGTGTATTTGCGGGTGTATTACCCCCCTCCCCCCCCTCACCTCCTCAGCATGAGCTTGGGGTTCTTGCTCTGCACGTGTTCGTCCATCAGCTCCAGCAGCAGCGTCCTCATGATGTCCGTGTAATACTCCAGCTTGCCGTGCAGCGCCACCGTCAGCAGCGACGCAAAGTAACCACGAGCGCGGGCGTTGAAGTCCGGACGACTCTCCAACGTGTGGATGAACTACAGGCCGAGAGGAGAGGGTGGGGGGTTTCAACATTTACAGATCGATACAGAACTGATTAGTAAGAGAGGAAAAAGAAGAAAGACACCTGAGAAGAGAGGAAAAAGAAGAAAGATAGAAACAACAAGAAAAAGAAAGAAAGACTGACAGCTTCAGACTCACGTTGATGAGAAAGGTTTTACTGTTCAGCAGGTTGGAGAACTGGTTGAGCGCCTGAGCCACGATGGCCCTGCGGGCTTCTGGGATTTGTATTTTTTGAGTGATCATGGTGTCGTTGGCGCCTCCCTCCTTGGAGGGCAGGAAGAAGTTTCGGTCCGTGTAGGTTTTGTAGTCGAGGAAGGGGATCCGGGCCTCGCTCAGGTCGCTGGTGTGGTCCTCCATCTCAATCATCAGATCTGACGGACACAGAACAACCACAGGGATTATGGATTATGGATTATGGATTATGGATCAGGACTGAATCAGCTGCCTGTTCACTCTCATAGAAAATAATTAGACTTTATTGGAATTGGATTTTGTTGGATTTAAATTGGAGGCATCCTTTAATATCCCTTCAGTCATGTGACCTCACAGCTGTCAGGTGGCCGTACCTGTGAACTCTTTCTTGCAGCGATCTCGGACGCTTTCCTCCAGGTTCTCCAGTTGGTGTTTGACCTTCTCGTATTCTCGTTCTGCCTGTTGACTCTTCCTCCTGTTAAAATGCGCGCGCACACACACACACACACACACACAGAGGGAGATATTTCAACATATCAACACACAGAAAAACAAACACGTCTCTGTGTGTCCACATGTTGCTGATAGTCTAGTCGAACCTGTAGCAGTAGACGGACACGGCGATGAAGAGCAGCATCGGTACGATAACGGCAGGGATGATTATGGCCAGAGGAATGTCGTCTTTTCTGGCGTAGTAGACTGAACCCACGATCCACTCGCCGTGACCGAACTTCACCTGCACGGAGACACACGTCAGACTGTTTACTCCTCTTCAAGGTGGTCGAAACAAATACATCTGAAAACCTGTGAAATGAAAAATCCTGGCGTGTGTTCAGCGCCTGTACGTGGGAAAACTTTTTTCTTTTAACTCCTGGAATTAAAATCTCGTCCAGAGCGACGTGTTCTTGTATTTTTTGAAGAGGAGCTCTGAGTTTCTACTTTTACAGCTCAGTGTGAAATGTGACTTTAACACACTGACACAAAGATAAAGGCCAACAACGGGAGAACATGGACGCCATCAGCAGAGGAAGACCCCGGTGAATGGGCTGTCAGCTACAGGAAGTGGGAAGTGTAAGTCACACTGAATGACACCAGCATGTTTCATAGTCTTTCAGCCGCCCCCCCCCCCCCGGGAGCCGCTTGTCTCTCTCTTTTGTCTTTTTCCTGCTGAATGTCCGTGTCTGTTACAGTCTCATATCCTGTCATGTCCCGACGGTTAAAGCGCTGTCTGCCGTCGTCACGGCGAATACTCGTTCCCTCATCTCGCTCTGTGATGTTAATCCCGTCCGAATGGGGGCTGAGAAAATTGAAATTTTTTGGTTGTGTGTTTTTACCACTAGATCCAGCAGGTCGTTGGCTGTGTCTCTGCGCTGGCGTTTGGACCTGGCTCTGGGCTGCGACGAAGGAGCCTCCAGGATCAGCTTATCGTCCTGTACAGAGTCGACAGGAAGAGCGAATGAAAACATGAATTAAACACATGTTGGTATGAAAAGAAAAGAGATCATATCACCATCATCATGTCATATTTATATATTACATCATATTATTATTATCATCATATTACCTCCCTCTTCAGGTCTTTACACTGGCTACCACTCTGTTCATGAATCGATTTTAAAAATTCGACTTTTAAAACACTTCCTGGCGTCAGACTATCCAGCTGCACGTCGCCTGAGATCTGACAGGAAGTTGTTGGTGGTAAAGATGTGAGACTAAAGGGGGCGGAGCTTTTGCGGTCAACCTGCCCGATGAACTTTGAAAAACTTTTAAATATTTCACATATTTTTTACGTTGCTTACTTGTATTTCTATTTTTATTGTTTTATTTCATGTGTTTGTTGTTTGTTTTGTCATTTTATCCCGGTGAAGCTCTTTGTAAACTCTGATTCTGATAAGTGCTTCAATAACTTTTATCATTATTATTATTAATTGACCATCCACCAACTGTGATATAAAACACTGTTTCCCAACCTTAATTAAATCAGGTTAGAAAACTCAGCGTTATGTTTTTCATCCTCGCTCCTGCTTTGATAATAATACGCTTCATCACCTTCCCTGATGCTCGGGTTAAAAAACACCCTGATGCACTGACTTGAGTTTTTATTTAAATAGCATGTGGTGCTGCATCACTTTCATCTCTTCAGTCGAAGTATTAATCATCATCATTGAATTTCTCACCTAAAAATAAACTACAGAGAAACGGCAGTCTCATGTGTTTTTACACTTAGAACAAAAGGGTCGTCAGGTCTTATACAGAAGGATGTTTTACTGCTTAATAACTTATAAAAACTAATAAAATGAAATAAATAATACGAGTTATCATGGCACCACTTTAGAATAAGACTTCCCTTATAAAGGATGTTTATTATTAGGTTATTAATTCAGTTGTTAACACTTTTATTAAATCATTAATAAACAATTATGAACAAGTTATAACACAATTTTCATACATTGATGCCGGCTCACTATTTGGCAAGATCAAGATAATGCTTACTGCTCATTAATCTGACTAATGAGTTACTACCAATTATAACTTAAGGAGTCTTATTGTAAAGTGAACGCATCATCATTATATTATAAATGGTAGTAACTCATTAATTAATTAGTAAGATCTTCTTGCCAAATAGTGAGCATGTTACAACTAGTTTATAGTTGTTTATGATTTTTAAATCCTTTATGAAGGGTGGTTTTATTGTTAAGTGGTACTTTTAATAAAGGTGCGTGTGTTTACCTGCAGGATGTTAACGTGACAGGAGGCATCGCCAACGAACGCCTGAGCCTCTTTGGCCGTCATCGCCTTGGAGAAACCTCGACCCTGAGGAGAGCAGCGGACAAAGAGAGAGAGAGTGAACTCCACAGATTGACAGACGAAGAGCGAGCGTGAAGTGTGTATTTAAAGCGCCCGCCTCTCACCGTCACGATGATGATGCTGGTCTCGGTGATGACGTTCTTGGCGAGCTCGTTGAAGCTGGGGTTGGGGTGGTAGTCGAAGTTCTTCAGCTCCTCCATCCCGTTGTCCAGGAACAGGTACGTCCTGAGGGACTGGGTGTCGAGGGAGGCGTTCACCGACGGAGAGTAGAACTGCAGGACGGTGTCGTTCTTACTCAGAGTGTCCTGGACAAACTGAGAGAGACGAGAAGAGGAGTCAGTGTAACCTTCTGCGTCACGGTGTTTGACTTTACTTCACTTGGTTTTTCTTCAAATGCAAACTAAAGGAACCGTTATAGGATCGAATTATAAGATTTTATTCTCGTAAATTTCAGATTTTCTTTCCCTCAACGTGGCCCTAACACTCTGTTGCTCCGGTTCACTGTCACAGCCTCGTACAAGTTCACCACATCAACTTGAAAGGTGACGATCTTCACATCTCTCTGCTGCGCCCATGTGGCCAAATCAACAAACAAACAAACAAACAAACAAACAAACAAACAAACAAACAAACACTAACTGCATGTTTAAATATAATCTATTAGCATTTTCCTCTGATGGTTAAAAGTGTCTGTAGTGAATCACTCTGGATTGGACGTCAGATTTGAAATGCAGGTGTAACTTTTACCTTTTACTTCAGACTCCCCTCCTCTCCCCTGCAGTGAATCCTTCCTTCGAGACTCTGTCGAGTTGCGGCTGCAGACCAACGTGCATCCAGTCGATATTGTGCTTTTATTAAAAATTTGCCTCGGTCCTGTCAGAGTGCGTCCACCTCTGATATTATGTGGCTTCAATTACTGTCGGCTTATTGATCTGAACAACTGATTCTGAAGAGACCAGTCGCTCGGATACAAAGATTTTTTGTCCAAAATTTAAGCAAAAAACAAAAAACAAGGAAAATGTTGAAAACTTCACATTTTTCAAAGTTAATTGTTCATTTCATGAATTTACAACCATTCAAGGGTAAACTTTTCATGTTTTATAGTAATTATTTTTATCTAAATTATTAATAATGTAATTAAATGAAATAATCAGATTTTGTGAGCTCTGAGATCACTCCACAGTGAAGGTGTCACACTACGAAACATTTTAAGAAACATTTCTGACGATACGTTTGATTTTCTTTTAAGATGATGGTTGTTTTCCTCATGCAGAGCTTTGAATGGAGGCTACAACTTATCAGTGTTTTTATTTACACATTTCTTTACAACTATCTGAGCTGTAACCAATTAATTTGATTTGTTTTCATATGTTAAAAAAACACAGTGAACAGCATTCACCGTCTTATTCTGCCGCCTTGATGTTTTCTAACGCATTAAATGCACCAGTTTTAGTGTTAAAGACAAACCAACAGTCTATGAAAAATATGAGAGGACAAGACAAAAGGTGGAGAAAAAGAAAGTGGAAAGAGGAAAAACTTGAGCTGAGAAGTGAGAGAGAAAAATAGATTTGTAGGAACGATAAATAAAAAGTGGAGAAAGAGGAAAAACAAACTTTGTGCAGAAAACTGAAGCTGAGAAACAGAGAGGAAATGAAGTACCACTTTAAAATAAAGAACCAGCAAACTCCATCAATCTGCTGCCGCAGCAGCGCGCACGCACACACACACACACACACACACACACAAACAAACACACTCACCTCTACCGGAGCAGTGGCCTGTGAGAACTCGTCAGCAGAGGGCAGGACTTTCATCGTGGCTCTCTGGATCAGGTCAAAACCATTTCCCACCACAACAATCTTTCGACCGCCGCTACACACACACACACACACACACACACACACACACACACACACACACACACACACACACACACACACACACACACGGAAATTAATTTAAATACAGTACATTTATTTGGGAGATTTTACTTTTCTTCCACGTTTGTTTTTTTAAAAAATGTTTTCTTCCTGCACTGAAGTTACTTGTTACTTAAAACTGATTTATATGATTATATCAATATATCTGTGATCAGCTGATAATCAGTCATAATCAGTTGCTGTGTCAATTTACTGGGAACCGATGACAATGTGAACTTAAGTCTCATATATTGAGATCGGGGCATCAGGGTCAGTAGTAGATCACCTGACTCATACAGAAAACTTACAGATATAAGTCGAGTATTTATTATATCCCACAATAATAAATAATATATAAATATATTGCACCTGAGAAAAAAGCAGTGTGACTTGGGCAATCGACATTTATGCTTTACTGACACAGAACTTCAAGGATGAAGATCAAATTGTTAGCTTTGCAAATGTCCGCCTGGTTTCCCGCCCTCCCTCTGTTGCCGAGCAGAGATCAGCTGATCTCCTGAGCTTTTTCCATTACGACCATCTGGGGCCGTCGTCCCTCGGCCCCGTTGTGAAAGAGAACGCCACTATTATAAAGGTTCCCTTTCTCCTACACACCAAACATCAAATCTTTACCAGACCTACAAACACCTGAGCCTGAGGACGCTGTGATGACATCACGCTCCCGACGCAGACCTGGATATTTACACCAGTATCTCCACCTACTTAAAATCACACTCACCACATGAAGCTGGCTTTGGGGTAGTAGTCTGTGATCTTGGGGTTCTCAGAGTACTGGTACGCTCCTGTGACGTCTTTGGTGGTGTTTCTTCCGTATTTCACCGTCAGCGTTAACCAGTCCGAGGGCACCTTCTGCCCCCGGTACTTGCCGGTCTTACAGGTGATCTGTGACCCGAACGACAGTCTGAAGAGGAGGGAGGAAGACCGCCAACACAGACAGTTAGTGTCTCTTGAGAAGACATAAGGTGAAATGCGGTAGGAGGCGCTGTGAACAGGCTTTGCTTACACTTCACAGGGGACTCCGCCCACAGTGACGGCGACGTCGTCTTTGGTCGCCGTGTCCAGGTCTTCTCCACGGATGGTGATCACGGTTCCTCCAACGGCTGGACCCCTCACCGGGTGGACGGAGTCTGGTTTGGGATCCTGGAGAAGGAAACATAATAAATCAGCTGTTTGACAGCGGCCTTGTTTTCATTTCCTCCGAAGTTTAACAAGCAGTTTGTATAAATAAAATGGAGGAGGCAGGGGTACATTGACTTTTCACTGTGCTTTCCTTCTCCGTGTTTTTCCTCATTTTCTCTGCCTTTATTATGTTTTATTTCATTCAAACCCTTTGATTCAAGCGCACAGACACTTTCTGTGAGGGAGAGGAGACAAAAAACCTGCTACACAGTAAATTAGAGTCGACTCTGGAGTTTGAGCAGGACGTAAAGACAGGATGACAGTGGCCCCCGTCCAAAGTGCATGAGAGGTCTGTGACGGTTTGATGAGTATGAAATTGATGTGAATCATTTTCAATTTTGTGCATAAAAGAGCAGAACGAGAAACGCAGAGAAAAATCATCACAATATCACAAACAGCTTTTTACGCTGGTCTGAGGTGGAGAGGTTTGTGTATCGATAAAAACGAGATGTGACGAAGCGCAACAGAAACAGTCGAGGAATAAATCATGTCGTACACCAAGCATGAGACTCAAACGTCCGCTGAAGAGACGACATCCGCAGATCTGAGTGGAGAGATGAGGAAACCTCGGCTTCTGCCAACAGCTGTTTATCTCCACAAACCAACCAACAGTACTAAAAGTAAATGCACATTAATTTCACTCTTTCTACTGCAGATTCGGTTAAATAGTTGGTTAAAACAGTTTTAACACCCAGGTCCATGTTGGCACCACCTTTGATAAAAGGTGTTTTACCCTGAGCTCAGAGCTTCAGGTGGCGCCTCCACATCCACTCCATTAATCTTCACTTAAAGGTCCCATCCAGTCTAAAGGTCTCTGTCCATGTGTAGTTAGATTATAAAGCAGGTCTAGGTTCAATATTAATACTGTGAAAGTATCAAAGCCTCAGTCCACAGAGAAATGCACACCTGTGCACGCCTGTATTCAGAAACTGAGCCTTAAAACCAGCCGTCAGGACTTCCTGTAACTTTGTGATGTCACAACAAAGCAGTCACCGCTCTCAGCCCCGCCCACATGGATTCGCTCCCTCCAAGCTTACAGGATCTGTGGAGTTGTTTACCTGAAATCTGCTGTATTTTTATTGGATCACTCGGAAAACAATCAGCCAATCAGAAGAGAAGCTCAGAGCCTCCTCTCTTCTGATTGGCTCCCCGACCTGCTGTTACCAGAGCCTGAGAGAGGAGATGGTTTTTGGCTCTTAAAACCACAAATAAATCTTTTTATGGATCAACACTTCAGAATAAAACATAGTAAATGTGCAAAACATGGACTTTTAATTACAGCTTCTAATTAGTTTCTATTTTGTCCATTACAGCTTGTGATGTTGCTCAGGAGACATTTCAAGAACAAAATAAAACAAAAAAAAAAAACCCCACAAAAACCTGAGATCAGTCAAACTGAACGTTGGAAACAGACAAACACAAACAAAGAGAAAATTTAAATGAGAACATTAAACTTTAAGCGAGTGGAGTTCATTATATTCCAGCTGCTGTCCTGCAGGTATGAAAACGCTTTGATCACATCAAATCCAAAATATATATTTTTTTAATTTCTAAAGCTAAATAACTCTGCTCCGTGGCGCTGCAGCTCCAAAACAACACGGCAGAGAAAAAGTCGGTGTCACTGTAAGAGCTTTCACCGTGGGGGAGTTTTATCAACTTGTGTGTTTGAAGAATATTGATAAAGGAGACGGCAGCTGCTGAAACACACCAGCTGGTTGGTTTCCTGTTTGTACTGGTAGGTTTTGTACTGCACTGACAGCACGACAAACAAAACAAGAGGGGATATTAATTCTCGGCTACACCGGGGGATAAAGCAGCTTCGAAATTTAAGAAGTCAATCTGTCTTCCGAATTAAGACACAGCAGTCGAGCACAGTTGGTGAAAGTTATTTGTGTGAGGAGAAAATAAATAAATAAAATAAAATAAAAAAAAGGTGTAAATATGAATCCAAAGTGAAGAAGCACAACAATGTTTTCTAAATCAAGAGTAACACGAGTGTGTGTGGTGTGCAGCTGCTGAGACGTAGCGGAGCATTTGGTTTGTTGGCGTTTCAGATTTGTTCTCGCTGTTCTGGCAGAGAGAGCCACAAACACAAGAATAAATATCCCCAAAGAGAGACAAACTCATAACAACTCCGCCTGGCTGGAAGTTACACGCAAACAAAAACAGTGGCGCAGGAGGTAACACTTACTGAAATACATTTGGTCCGTGAGTCAGAGAAATAACAGACAGTTCTATATTTTTGGCTCCGGCAGAGAAACAGAAGCTCAGACCCCGAGACTCAGTGGAAGATAAACAACCGCAGGAAACCTGAAGGACAGAAAGTCAACCTTCATCAGCTGCACTAATCAATCGTCTAATATCAGTGTGTAAAGTGATAAGGTGGCGCTTAGCATCTTTCAGCTCATTGTTTTGGTTTCCACAGTTCATTAATGTCCGACCACCGCGAGACTAACTTTTAATACTTAGCTCGTTACGTTCGTTTGCTACAACACTGACGTCAACATTCAGCTTTAAAGATCCTGATAATCCTTTTGTTTTTCTTCAATCAACCTCTTATTGTGAAAAGTTTGAACATTATTTTACATTATTTTCACTTCCTGCTGCTTATTCAGTCACACATGTTTAATGTTGTAGAGAAATACTCAGATCTGGATGATGGAAGGAAGGAAGGAAGGAAGGAAGGAAGAAAAGATGGATGGAAGGATGGAAGGAAGGAAGGAAAAATGGATGGAAGGATGGAAGGAAGGATGGATGGAAGGATGGAAGGAAGGATGGATGGAAGGAAGGAAGGAAGGAAGGAAGAAAGGAAGGATGGATGGAAGGAAGGAAGAAAGGATGAATGAAAGGAAGGAAGGAAGGAAGGAAAAATGGATGGAAGGATGGAAGCAAGGATGGATGGAAGGATGGGAAGATAGAGGGATGGATGGATGGATGGAAGGAAGGAAGAAAGGAAGGAAGGAAGGATGGATGGATGGAAGGAAGGAAGAAAGGAAGGATGGATGGAAGGAAGGAAGGAAGGATGAATGAAAGGAAGGAAGGAAGGAAGGAAGGATGGATGGATGGATGGATGGAAGGAAGGAAGGATGGATGGAAGGATGGATAGAGGGAAGGAAGAAAGGATGAATGAAAGGAAGGAAGGAATGAAGAAAGGAAGGATGGATGGAAGGAAGGATGGATGATGGATGGATGGATGGAAGGAAGGATGGATGATGGAAGGATGGATAGATGGATGGAAGGAAGGAAGGATGGATGGAAGGATGGATAGAGGGAAGGAAGAAAGGATGAATGAAAGGAAGGAAGGAATGAAGAAAGGAAGGATGGATGGAAGGAAGGATGGATGATGGATGGATGGATGGAAGGAAGGATGGATGATGGAAGGATGGATAGAAGGAAGGAAGGAAGGAAGGATGGATGATGGAAGGATGGATAGAAGGAAGGAAGGAAGGAAGGATGGATGATGGATGGATATATTATCTTTTCTCTGGGGCTGCAACTAACGTTTTCATTGTTGATTAACCTGTTTATTATTCTCTCAATTAACTGATTCATTGAGCCATAAAACATCAGAAAAATAGTAAAAAATTCATTTTTATATCCATTATTTTATCTGATCAACAGTCCGAACCCCTAAATATTCCGTTTATACTCACACACGACACGGAGAAGCAACAAATCCTCTCGTCTGAGAGGCGAAAATCTGACGGTGAGACAAACAAATCATCTCAAATTCAAAGTTTAATTCCTGATGTGAATGTGAGAGTTTACCGACAGAGACGGACTGCTGGCTGAGGTAAATTAGTCATTCTGGTCGCAGCAGTTTGCTTTAATTAGCCTTTTGTCAGCTCAATAAAAACAAAATATATGTGAAGTGAGGAACAACACTAAAACATCAGAGCCTGTTGATCATATTTGTCTCTCTAGTCGTGGTACGTGGGAAGAGAAGTTCAACAGTTTCGTGCAGCGGTGAATTTGTATGCGAGGGATATTTTTACGCATTGCTGCTTCTTCGGGGAGGAAGATTCGCCGGCACTAGAGAGAGAAGAGAGAGAGGGCCGCGCTGCTTTCACTTTGTTATAAAAGCTTTTAATGTTTGTGGGATTTGATCTCCCGGGTTTGAAGTAGCTGTGTCACACAATGTTCTGTATTGCCACAGAACCTTTGATGAGGTGTGTATTTTTTCAGCGTCTGCAGGTTTCACAACTTTTAAAAGCTTCCTGCAGCTGAACCTGGATGTTTTAAAAAAAAAAAATCAAGAAACAAAACCACTATTCCTGATGAAAGAGAGCCAGAGAATGTGATCAAACTGGTGTGTGAACCAGGAACCAGCACACCTGGACACATCTGTGTTTAGTAAAGCAGACAGGATGTATATTTTAATGCTAAACCTGTGTTCACTTCACACTTCATGACGTCATGACGTGTGCGTAATACAAACAAAACATTGCTGCATAATGTCAGTAGTGAAACAGAAAGACTCTGTCCTGTGCCTTTAATACAAGAGTGGACATGCATCCCTGCTGATTTTGTGATTTGCAGGCTCAACAAGGTGGAAAAATGTGAGTAAAAGTAGGTTTAAATGCTTTTGTAGCATCTTTGTTGTAACCTTTATTTTGACAGCAGTTAAATTACTGGCCACACACGGAAATACAGTCACGAAAATGTCCTGATCAAGTTTTCTTGGCCCCGTTCCCGTTAATAATCTGCTGGTACAGAGTCTGAGCAAGAGAAAATATACAAGGCTGATCAAATATGTACCACGAAGCAAATGTCACAGGTGGTTCACAACTATTATGTTGGTAAGCTTAAATCTAAAGGTGAGTTTCAGTGAGTTTAGCGAAGAAAAGAAAAGATTGTGACCAGCTTTATGTTATTAAAGGCCGACCCCCCCAGAATCAGACTTCAAACGTACCCGGTAGGTGAAGATGACCTGCGATGTGCCGCTCCTCCCTCCCTCCACCTCTATCTGCACCGCTCCGCTGTTGGTCGGTTCAACCGGGAGGTCGAACGGAGGAACTCGCCTCGCCGGGCCGATCTCGCACACCACGCTGTGAACACACAAGGAGAGGGAGGGGCGTCAAACAACAGAGAACGACTCACTGAGGATTATTCTCATTGATCGATTAATGTGATGATTGCTTTGTCAAATAATCGAATTTCGTCTTCAAATGTCTCGATCTGTGCAACCAGGAGCTACTCAGGAAACTAGTTCATTTTATAATCAGTTAATTAACTAATGGTTGCTGCTCTACTTGCAGCAATCTTAGGGGCTATTATAAGGTCCATTGACTCGTGTTTTCTGGAGCTTTTAACCACCTGTCACAGTCTTCCTGAGCAAATTTCATCCAATGAGGACGGCCGTAAGACACGGTTGAAAGTTCTGGAAAAGCTAGTGCCCAGATGTTCCGTTTCTAATATCAAAACCGTGTTTTTCTTCACTTCAGCTGAAACCGTCCTTGAAGGTGAGTTTCCGTCCCATAAAACACACACACAGTATCTGCCAAAACCCACCACATAAACTCACATAAAACACAGTGTAGATAAAGGAAACGGCTCCACATAAAGCCTGGAGAACGTGTACTGAGCACCGTCGTCCAGTCCTCCATAAAACCTCATCAACATCACATCCCCGTGATCATTAATCTTCTGATTTTAATATGGAAACTTGAAGGTGTTTGATGTTAAAAGGTTCGTGTACAAGAAGAGATCCCGTCTTAACACAGCGAGGCAGGTACAGTCATCTGCTAACTTTCATATGCAAATCTGAAGATTTCACTTCAGGGTTTTTGCACTTACACAGGAATATTCAGTTTCCTGCAGTAATTAATTAATGGCTGCCAGAGGTTCATGTAAGCAACTTCACCTGCATAAGACCTTAACGTGCACAGACAGCAGCCGTGCTCCTCTCCGCATGTTAATGCAGCTGCCGGTAGGTTACCTGGTGGAGACGGAGTATCTGTCCTGCTGGTGAACGCAGTCCACTCCGGCCACCGTGATCTTCTTGATGTCTTCCTTCTTTATTCCCATGTTGGAGCCTTTGATGGTCACGGAGATCCGACCGTTCAGAGGACCGAAGCGAGGGATGATCTGCAGGAGGAGAGAGAAGACAGGAGCACGACATTCAGCCTCATACAGAAGATTAAAGTAAAGTCTTAAGTCAGTTAGCTGCCTCAGTTATTTTAAGTACCTGCTTGTTATATAATACGTTTTTAGTTCATAAACAGACATAAATATCCATCAGGTAATTCTTCGGGAGCTGCCTACAAGCAGATCTGTTGGTAAATATTCAGTTAATTTGCATTTATGCTGAATATCACACGTTTTCCTGTAATTTTCAGCAGCAGTTGAAAATCCTTAGTTTTGCATTTCAAACTGATGATGATCATCAAATTAAATAAACTCCAGGTTATAAAATTTCACCATCTTACAAACATATTTCTACTTACTGGACCCGTCAAATAAAATGACTCAGTGTGACACATTTTTCAATCTAATCGATAATTATATTTCTCTTTGTCTTTCTAGGAAACTGCTGTTTATGATTTATTTTTCACACTTATTTTTTTCTTTAAAACAAATTGAATATAACAAATGGCTACTTAATGACTGTAGCAGCTAATACTTGCTCCATTTCCCTTATAATTAGCATCAAATTGCGTTGGATTTTCTTTTTATTATCTGTATTTTGCAGCTAAATTTTTATTTTCTTTTTTCAGGAAATGTTTCTATGGAATTAGCTGGAAAATACTAAACCTTTAAAATAAAGTGTTGCCAAAAACGTACATGTTCAAAATCATTTGGAACACCCAAAATGCATCAAATCAGGGCTGCATTTATTATTATGATATCAGATGTGGCTGTCTGAGTGCAAGTTTATCTAAGTTATAACAGTACAATGTCTTCATTCTGCATCCTGTGACATCAGTGGAACAATATTCATTAAAACATCCCATGGAGACAAATGATGTTCAAGCCGTACAGTATGCACCATCTAGAAGATGGATTTTTCAGGGAGCGAGGCTGAACTTATCTGCCACAATTTAGCTTCGGTCTGATGTGGCCACATGAGGAGTGAAAGTAATTTCAGTTGTTCCATCTATTTAATGTTTCTTTTCCCCTTGTGAGTTAAAAGCCCTCCACAACAAGCTCAAATGTTGATGAGTAACAACTAACAACTCTTGACCTAATCAGCCGCTGCCCAAAGGAAATCGAGACGGGGCTTGAAACAAATGACTGATGTTCCAGAGAAAATAGGAAACATATTGAAGTCGTGCAGGCCAAAGGGGACCAACTGTGAATACAATATGAGTGAATAAAAAATGAGTCCAGATATGTTAAACCGAAGAGAAGGGACGATTGACGGAGAAATTGTCTGTTTGTGAAAAGCTGTATGGATTTTGGAAAATGTAGGATTCAATCTAAAGAAGACGACGACGTGTTAAAATGAATGTGGAAAGTTAGAAACGACTCGATCTGCAAGAGAGAACTAATGGAGCCGATTTCACAATTATCCAAACAGATGGAGGGGTTCTATTTATCCTTTAATTATCCCCCATGTCACATAAACACGCAAAAGTCATACTTGGGGAACTGTTTCATAAAGCGGCCAAAGGTGAACACATACAGTAAACGTGAGCATAACCATTTTAGAGTGAGTTCATAAGACATATTTCTCTGGCCATCCTCTTGAGAGCATGAATATCCACAGTGAATTTAATCTGATACAGGATATCAGTTAATCCCTGTCATTCAACAGAGTGTTAATTAAGGGTAAATTGTGATCTGATGGCAGAGCAAGACAAAAGCTCAGGTGCCAACAATTATTAGGATCCATCCTCTGGGGACTGAGAATATCCAGAACAAAGTTTAAGGAAATCTGACCAGTAGTATCTTATTGCAGATTAAAGTCTGGTCAAGGTCAACAAATTTACACCTAACAGTGGCACTGGCACCGCAATTATCATGATTCATCCTCTGGCGACCATGAATATTGGCAACAAATTTTATTAAAATCGTACCCGTTTATCTGAGATATCTCATGGAGCAAGTGCTGGTCAAAGTCAAGACATTTGTGCCTGGTAGTGGAATTTGGTCATTATAATGTATCCTCTGGGGATAATGAATATCCAATGTAAATTTTGTGTTACTGAAAACAGTTAGTTGGTAGTTAATAAAGACTAAGACATGGACCAAAAAATGTTGGGAAATTGTGACCTGATGGTGATTGTGATTCATCCTGTGAGGACCACGAATGACTGATCACAATTTGTGATCAGAAAATATGATCAGTAGTTTCTGAGGTAGCCCATTGTGAATTAAAGTCTGGTCAAGCTCTGAGCTAGTAGTGGCTTAGTTAGTTACTAGAGTTTAACCTCTGAAGATCATGAATATCCAAAGTGTATGTTTCATGTTGATCAATAAGACCTTTTAATCTGCCAAAATGTTAGTTAAACTAGAAATTTTGACATGATGGTGGGTCAAGACAGTAGATCAAGAGGTCATGATATTATCATGATTTATCGTCTGGGGACCATGAACACCTGGGACAAGTTTTATGAAAATCTAACGAGTAGTTTTAGAGGTATCTCATGGTGAACCAAAGTGTTAGTTGTAGCAGTAGATGAAAAGTCAGGGGATCACCAAAATCATTACAGTTCATCCTCTTGAGATCATGAATATCCACAATGAGTTTTATGTCAGTCAAATTCATTAGTAGCTAATCAAGATGTTTTTCACAGCCCTAAATCTTAGTTAATGAGGGGAAAGTCTGACCTGATGATGATGCTTAGAGGATATTAAGATTCTCCCTCTGAGGACTAAGAATATCTACTGCAGATTTCATGAAAATGCGATCAAATAACTCTTCCAAAAAGTGGGAATTTTGGCTAGATGGGGGCACTAAAGGAAAAGCATTAAGATTTATCCTCTGGGGAACATGACCATCAGTCAGCAGTTGAGGAAATATCCGACACTGGACCAAAGCGTTCTGACTCCTCGCTACTACGGAGGGCAAAACGAACCGTCTACAGTAGGTAATTGTAGTCTTTTCTGTTTCTTGTTATCTTGCACAGTCTGATCCACTCCCAGATACATTTAAAATCATTCTCGTCCTCGGTCATCCATGTGATTGCTTCCTTGTATTATTTCCTGTGACTGCAGCACATTTCAGGAGGTGCCGTCAGCAGACTGACAGTTCCTCTTCAGTAATTCCTTTGAAACCACTAGATGAAGTTTGCCGCTGTGCTTTTTCACTACAGAAGATAAATTTCAGACGAGCCGTCGTGATTTATGTCAAAAGGTTGTCTGGTCTTATGTAACACTGAGGAGGGAAAATGCAATGCAATATAGTGGATGTATGAAAGGTGCTTTTCACAGAGCTTCCCCTCGTATCTCTCTACAACTCCGCCGTTTTTTTTTTGTTTTTTTGTTTTAAACGACACAACAAGATCACAGCAGCGAGCTTCAACGTTTAAGCTCTGTGAGGTCACTGGAGTATACGGCTATAGAGTGTAAAGGTCACACTACCAGACACATTTCACGCATCTCTGCTGCACAGCAACACAACAAAAAGGTGCCACAGGAAGAGTTTTGTTGCCCATTTATAAGAGGGTGTGGCCTCGTGTTTTTCAGTGACTCACATCAGTGATCTCCGGGTTGGGGCACTGTGCGGGCTGCGGCGACGGGCAGAGTTCCCGGTAAACACAGGTGCGCGAGGCGGCGCACCAAACACACTGGTACTTGGCGTCGGCGTGTTTACACAGACTGCAGTCTTCTCTTCCCACGGAACAGTTATACAGCACGACTGTTGGATGGAGGGAGGGAGGAGAGGAAGAGGAAGAGGAAGAGGAAGAGGAAGAGGAAGAGGAAGAAGGAGGAGAGAGGTTAGTGCAAAATTAACATAATTCAGATGGAATTGAATTGGAAATAAGAGAGAGAGAGAGAAACTCAAACATTGTGCTAACTGCACTTTCACACCTTATCGTGATGTGTGTGAAATTGTGTGTGTGTGTGTATATGTGTGTGTGAGAGAGATTAAGTGTGTGTGTATTTGAATGAGTGACACACCAACCTGTCAGGGTGCTGTCAATCTTCCTCTCAGTGTCTCTGTCTTTGATGTGGAAGGATACGTTCACCTCCTGCTGCTTGTCATATGCAAACTGCGCACGCACACACACACACACACACACACACACACACACACACACACACCATCAGGTTTACATTAACATAGCATACCAAAACATTCCTATCTATTTGTAGCTCGACACTAAATTACATTGCATCTACCCTAACTGTGAAGGTCAGCACACACATAAAAACACATTCAGGAACACACACACACACGCATATGTTCCTGTAGCTGTAAATCAATGGAGCTTTGGTTGTTTGTGTGTTCGTGTGTCTGTGTGAGGAGAAAATGAGTGAAAGAGAGAAGAACAAAATAAATGTGAATGTAGAGACAAATACGGGAGATAATGAGACTGGAATCAGCAGTGCACACACACACTCACACTCACACACACACACACACTCTCTTTAACTGCATATTGGCAGTCTTAGACTCAGCATGAGGTGAGGATCAATGGAGGCAGAAAGGAGGAAAAACCGAGGGGTGTTTAGGAAAGACGACAGCACAGAGTCACTGACACACACACACACACACACACACACACACACACACACACACACACACACACACACAAATAATCACTACCTGCACTTCAGTGACTCAGTGAAAATAATTATGTTGCTTAGTCAGCCAGTAGGGGGCGCCAGCAGACACGTGGTCGTCTGTTTGACAGTGAATAAATCTGACTAAAATAAAAAAAATAAATCTGAACTCGAGCGTTAATCAAACTCACCTGATTAAACATAAATATCAACACAAGACCTCAACATCAACCACACTAAATAAAATAAAACAAACACAACTAGAACTGAGCTTCTGAGTCACAATTTACTCACAAATCAACCACTAATGATTCACTAATTCCCTAATTATCATTAATGATACACTCTCTGATTGTGTTATACCGCTTGGCAGCGTTCACTGTCGAACTTCAAAACATAAACAACAAGAGAGCGCTGGGTAAATGTGTGCGTTCCGTGGACAGCTAATGGACGCTATAAAAGAATCAGCGAGTGTATTATTAAGTGCAGGAAATGGATTTAATTTCGGTGCTGAGGTGAAGACGTGGGGAAATAACTAATGAGTCACCTCACAGAAAATCACAGATGGTTCTGTTTTCATCTACTCAGCTGAAATCATTATTTTAATGTCTTCCTGTTCAGCACTTTGTTTCTTCTGATGTTAGATTACAGTTACTTATTTTTCGCTAAATCATGTCTGGTCCTCTTCACGTAATGTCTTTAAAAGGCTTTTAATATCTGCTGTGATGTTACTTCATCACTTTTGTGCTACTCTTTTTTTTAACACCTGCTGCTGTTGCTGCTTTTGTCACTTGGTCATTTATTCAACTTAATGGTTAAATTGTTTTTCCATAAAACTTTGTAAATCAGTGGTTCCCAACTTTTTCCAACCCAGGGCCCATTGAAAATCTCCAATATTCTGACCCCGTGACAATAAGGAGGCCAAATAATGTCGTGTCAAAGCGCTTTTTATTTTAATGATAACAATCAAACGTTCAGGACTGAACTGAAAGCAGCGGAAGCTCAATGTTTCATGCAGAGGGAGAGCTCACTTGTCGATAGCAAACAAATATACAAAGTGGTCTGGCCTTAATATGAGAAACATTTTTAAAAAACATTTAAAAACATTATTTATGTTGTATTTTATTTTTTTTATAATTACACCTTTTCACCCAAATTGTTGTTGTTTTGCAAATTAATTGTCGGCCCACTTGTAATACCTTCGCAGCCCACAGGTGGGCCCCGCCTCACAGGTTGGGAACCACTGCTGTAAATGTGATGGAGACACTTTTGTTTTCTTCTTCTTGGTTAACTCTAAATCTGCCATATTAATACATATATTACACATATACTGTAGCTTAGCACTAACTAGACTAATGCTACTGGTAAAAATAATAATTACATAAGGAGGTATTTGTTAATCATATGATGCAACAAGCAATAAGGTTATGGACTGAATAAAGTTTATTTTTATAATTAAAAGGATAAAAATACAAACTACAAAGAAACCTGACTCCTAAAATAAACAGTAGCTTAGTTAGATTAATACTGTACACTGGTTATTTGAGCTTTTCTTCTTTCTTTTTTATTACTGTTCAGTGATTCTTAGCGTCAAACTTTATCTATTCAAATAATATCATTTATTTAATTTAAGATAAATGGTCTAAATGTTGCCGTTAAACTTTTCCAACTGAATCACATTAAAGTATTAGCCTCTCCTTCATACTGACCTCGTAACCTGTGAATTTGAACTTTGACCTCTGCTCCTGCATGACCTCCTCCTCTGTGTACTTCATCAGCTCCGTCCCGATGGCAAACGTGTGGCCCTGCAGGCGGACAAAGAGAGTGAGAGAGAGAGAGAGAGAGAAGTTGTTGATGATGATGTTTAGATGATTATTGATCAGTTATTGAACAGCTCCGACTCCTCTCACCATGTAGATGTCCAGGTTCCTTCCCTGGAAGCCGATTGGGATCTCGAAGCCGACGGGGATCAACAGCGGCTCCGGAGACTCAAACTGAGGACAGCTGTCAGGCTTCATCACAGAGAGAGAGGCAGAGGCAGAAATATTATAATCAGATTATCTTCTTTTAATTTCATTTAGCTTCATGTGAACAGCAAACACACACACACACACACACACACACACACACACACACACACACACACACACACACACACACACACACCTGTTGTGGTTTGACGATGTGACCTCCACCCACGACGTCATTGCTGTCGCTGCAGCTGTGATCCTGAGCGTTCCACTGACATCCCCACTCACTGGTCACACACGCTATACACCTGAAAACACACAATACCCATGTGTGTTTGTGTCATACAAGTGTGTATATATCTAGTGTGTGTGTGTGTGTGTGTGTTGTGTATCTTACGGTGTGTTTTGGTTCTTCCTGACTGTGGCGGCACAGTTGTAGAAGTGATACTCTCCAAACGTCACCTCAATTTTGTTGTTAACCATAACCTTGACTGGGACAGACACATAGTCTAAAGACACACACAAACACACACACACACACACACACACACACACACACACACACACACACACACACACACACACACACACACACACACAACACACACAACACACACACACACACACACACACACACACACACACACAAAGGATTAAGTGAGAGACAGAATAAAGTAAGTAAATATGAAGCTTCAGCTAGTAGCTGGTTATCTTAGCTTAGCATAAAGAATGGAAACAGAGGGAACAGTTAGCCTAGCTCTGTCCAAAGGTAATAAAATTCACATATTAACATGTAGAGAAAACACTGCTAATGGCCATTAAGGTTTGTTCATAAACCATTTTTTTTCATTTTAAATAAATACAGTTAAATCGTCTGTTTTATTCATGTATCTCTGAGGGAACCATTAAAGTTGGGTTGCTCCTATTTCACTGACGCCAGGGCAAGTATATTTGTACAGCACCTTCCAATAACAAGGCAGGCAGTTCAAAGTGATTTACATAAGACATACAAATGCATGAAGATGAAGAAGAAGAAATAAAAAAAACAAGATGAATCAGGATTTTAAAAGTTTTTTTTATATTATTAGAAGAAAAACTGAATGAAACAGATGAAACCGGAGCACAGTTACAGCAGACGTAACGTTGCAGCAGACCAGACATGGATTTTGGCTTCAAATCATTTAGTCAAAAGCAGAATTTCAAAATCAGTTCTTTACACAAAGGAAAACAGTGAAGAAAGTGGGAAAGCTGCCTGCTAACATATGACATATATCCTGTTAACCCTCCACGTGTCCACCTACCCTGCTGGTCGGGGGTGGGCGGGATCTCCCCGGGGTTTGGCAGCGAACAGGTGACCTGCACCGGATCGCCGAAGTTCATCACGGCTCCGGTGACGTAGGTGTCGAACACACACTGGAGGGAGTCGGACGGCCTCAGTCTGGGGAGGGTGGGGACGCTGATGACAACCTGGAGGAGGGGTGTGAAGAGAGCGAGAGTGTGGATTAAAGGAAAGGATTGATTTCCAATTATTATGATGATAAACGATGAAGCAGCTCTCTAACAATATTTGTGTGTGCGTGCGTTAATGAGAAACAACAACGTGCGTGTAAGCGAGAGAGAATAAGTGGCTGACCTTGATGAATCATATGTGTTCATGCGTGTGCGTGCGTGTGTGTGTGTGTGTGTGTAGTGCAGTAATAATTACTATTCAACTGTGCTGTGCAAACATCAGGTCCTCATTAGTCCTCGCTGACCTCTACCACTTTAATTTCACTGCTGAAGTTTTAATTTCTAACTTCTTGATCCGGGGTAACTCTCAGACCCTGAATGAATTCACCCAAGACCTTTTCCTCTTCTTAAGAATGTAAAGCTGCAAAGTTTTTTATTCTAAAGCCAAATTCCAACTGTCTTATCAGATTAAAATCACAAACTGCGATGCTGCAACAGAGTCCCGAACTCCCTAATTAAGATGCAGCAGATTCATCTACATGGGCCCGAAAGAAATACTGCTGTTTGCTGAGGTCAAACTTAAGGAGTCTTTTGTTCAGAGAAACCTCGACTCACCTTTCCCCAACAGAAACTCAAAGGATTAAAAAAAAGGTGATGAATGCTGAAGTGCAAATGTTGCAATTTCCACATCAGAATTTCTGATTGTGTTTATGACTTTTACAGGTTTGCTATGTGCCGCACATTGTAATATACAACAAGTTTATACAATACTTATACACACAAGTTTAAATGAGCCAGAGGATTTGAGCCAGACTTGATTTGATTTGGGGTCCGGCCAAAAATAGACAGCAAAACGCCGGCGTTGTGTTATTTAATTATCTGGTTCACTCAATGAAAGTATTTGTCCCACCAATGTAAAAAAAACAAAAACACAATAAACAGCTTTAAAAGAAAAAAACAAAAACAAATGGTGCTCAGTGTGAGTCATTTGACAGTGAAAACACTTTATTGTATTTATATTCCATATTTATTCACTGTAACAATATCGAGATAACTACATTGCTGACCACTGTTTAATTCTGTTTCTGCTGTTTATATTTATATTTATTAGGTCAATCACGGCTTTTTATTGTGTTTACATTTTCAACTGTGTTTTAAAGGTCCCATACAGTCTAAATGTCTCTGTCCATGTGTAGTGTGATTATAGATCAGGTCTCGGTTCTATATTAATACTGTGGAAGTATCAAAGCCTCAGTCCCCAGAGCAATGCACACAGCTTATATTAAGAAACTGAGCCTTAAAATGAGCCGTCAGGACTTCCTGTAACTTTGTGATGTCACAACAAAGCAGTCATTGCTCTCAGCCACGCCCCGAGCCCCGCCCACCTGGACCCAGCATCCAGGTGGAGGCCTGAGAGAGGAGATGTAAAACTACACTGAGATGGTTTTTGGTTCTTAAAACCACAAATATATCTTCTTATAGATCAACACTTTAAAATAAAAATAAAACACTGTAAAAGTGTAAAATATGGACCTTTAAATTTTCCAAGGACTGGAAACCAGCTCTTGAAATCAGACAAATACAAAAGTACAGACAAAGTCTTTGTCTTTACAGCTGCACTATAAAAGGATTCAACCTTCCTCCTTCTACTTTGCATGGTGTTTATTACAACCTGACCTGATTATTATTATCATCACGCATCCACGTTGTTGTTTTGTTGCCTCATCATGGCTGATGAGGACGACCGAGAACTGTGTTACAAAAATCACCAATCACCGATGTCACAATCTACATACAGAACACATTTCTGTCCTCAGTTCAAACTTTACTGCTGAGCCTTTAAAGCAGTAACTCTAGATAATATACATGATTAACAAACATCATGTGTCTTTATTTCAAAGTCTAAGAGCGGTAAAGTCTTTGTTATTCTACGAGCAGAGAGGCATGATGGGAGGAAAAAGCCGCCGACGGTGTGTGGTGTTGTACGTCTTGAAGGACGACGAGTCTTTACGGCAGCACACTGATCAATTCCTCATTGATTCACAAAGTTGATTCATCAGGTTCAAATAGAGAAATGCACCACGCTAGTTTTCACTACATAACGGCTGCTTCAGCATTTTAGTTTGAAATTTTATAGATTAATTTGCTCAACTTTACTTTCATGCTGTTGCTGGGATCATTTAAGCCTCGCAGAAATGATAAGATAGAGTTTTAATATTATTTTTTTAGTGAAGAGAAAAAAAAAAACAGCATTTTCAGCATGAAAACTCTTCAGTAAAACCTGTGTCATCAAATCTTTTCAGGACTGTGAAGCTCTTTAGGTTTAGGTAAACCTGTAGAGCTGACGTGAGCGCAGTGCTCCTGGGTTCTGTTCCAGACGTAAGAAAAAACTCATTAAAAATCCCACTGAAGTTTGTAACACCCTGTTTACACCTGGTGTTAAAATGTGATCTGTGTCCTGACGCTTTATCCAGATGAGGAAAAAAGTCTGGCTGGAGCTCGTCTGGCTAGCATCGTATTTGAGTCTGAGGAAGGCGGAAACGTAATCTTTGAAACCTACAGGTGATTTGCCGCCACCTCAAATTACTCACGCTCAGGTTTTACTCCGGAGGACAGAGATCTGATTCTCACTAGCCGTGTTTCCATCAACCTGCTTTCCGAATCTCGCAAAAGTGAAACGGAAACATAACATCCAAAAACACTGCGGACTATTATCTCCCCCAAAAATCCCTGACACATGGCCGCTGTCAGATGTAAGGGGCTCGTCATTATGTGCGCCAGATGTCTTCGTCGTCTTCGATTAAATACTACAATGGCCGTTGTGGTGGATACAATCGTCCTAACACTTAGCAGATGCTGGAAATCCGTCACCATCTTTAATTGGAACAACATCACAAGAGGAGAAAACCCAGCTTTATTCTCATAACATCACTCAGTGGAAACACAGATCATTCTCAAATGTGTTTTGTCGACTTCTTGCTTGTATTTTGCGGAAAAAACTGCAATGGAAACAATAACAAGAACAAAAGATATCAAGTGTAAATGCAAAGGGAAGATTAGATCGTTTATTATCTGGATACTGATCATATATTAATACCAGATGTAAACGGGGGGTAAAGATTCAGCCTTGGAACAGAGACTTTCTCAACTCTGTGTTGTGGCTTTCTTCTTATGTTTAGAAGAGGATGTTGGTTTTTGACGGATGTTTGACTAAGTGACCGGGGAACTCAAAGCGGTGTGAAGAGGGCAGTGACAAACAGAGCTGTTCTGAAACCTTACTGAAGTTCGCACTGTTGGCTGCTCTTATCGGATTCAAATCCAGCAGCTTCTAGATGTGACAGAACGTTTCCAGGGAAGCACCGTTTCCCCTTCAAAGGGACTGTCAGCACAAACTGTGTAGATTCTACGCAATGTATATCTGGCTCACATCCAAAAGTTGTACGTTATAAAGTCACTGTGAATCAAAAATGTCTTTATTCCTTTCTCCCCTCCCCTGGGCCCCCGGGGGGTCCACATACCAGAGGTTAAGAAGCTGTTTGAAATGCTGCTGACAACACAGACACAGAGCCCCCTCCGACTCTGAGCGGGTTCCAGGAGGTCTGACTGGTTTAAATTAAGCAGAGCTCAGCAAGAACCGATCTTTAGCTCAGGGGGGAATCCACTCCTCAGAGAGAATTAACCATGTTCACTCACAGCCTCCGCCATCCACATCTCTCCTACCTGCTGAGTCTTCCTGCAGCTGAGGTTCGGCGGGTCGAAGGCCCGGATCTGAACACACTGCTGATTGGGCGACCACAGCCAGGTGTTCTCCTCCCTCGACCTGCTGCACTCCTGCTTCCTGGTGCACCTGTGGAGCAGAGGGTGATAACATCAAACTTCACTAATGATTCAGCGACACATGAGTTTCATCAAATCGCTGGAGAAGTGATGGCGATAGCGTTATCTTTGTGTAATTAATATAAACATTGGGGACCATGGAGACGACTG
This sequence comes from Seriola dumerili, assembly GCF_002260705.1. Taxonomy (NCBI): domain Eukaryota; kingdom Metazoa; phylum Chordata; class Actinopteri; order Carangiformes; family Carangidae; genus Seriola; species Seriola dumerili. Next base: position 3,329,599 of record NW_019174393.1, read on the forward strand.
GGAGTAAACAGATCACTCAGATCAGATTTCCTTCTTTCTGTCTTTCACCTTTTTTGATGTTTGTTTAGTAAAAAATGTAAAATCTTTCATGGCCACAAACTTTTAAATCCTTAAGACCCGGTCACACCGGACAGTGGCACAGTTCATATGAGACTTGGTGATTGACGCTAACTTGCAGGGCTACTTGTTCAAAAAGTAGAGAACCGATTTTCACCAAACTTGGTGGATGGAAGAGGCACGGGCCTGTGATGAACACATTGAAGATGGGTGCTGATCCGGTTAAAGGGGCGGATTATCACTTTCCTCAACATTGCGACATTTCACATTTCTCAGCAAATAATGTTTGGATTTTGATGTTAAAAAAAAAATCTATGATCTATGACTGAGTAGAAATTGGACCAGATCCAAACGATAATCTGGATCTGACAGACGTGTGGGATTGTTTGGCCTTGGTGGTTCAGTAAAGAGCAGAAATCAAGCGCTTCAACCTAGCTAGCTAATTAGCACTCAAAGTGCTGTACATTACAAGTCACATTCACTCATTCACACACACACACACACACACATTCACAAGCTGTTGATACATGAGGGGCAATTTAGTGTTTGGCATCTTGTCCAAGGACACTTCGACATGGGGACTGGACGAACCGCTGCAGCTCCTGAGCCACAGTCGCCCCACGTTCACACAGTTCATGCAAAAGATGCATTTGTACAATTGATTGCTGTCTCATAATTCTCTGTTAACCACAGGAGTCAATAATATTGGATGGTGCAACACAGCTAATAAGCTCTGAAAACTTCCTCAGTTTTGGAGTCTGTTCCCTCAAAGGTCAGTTCTAACAAGACGGCTTGCTATTGGTCAAAATTCACCCAAGTTGAGGTTGATGGGAATCATTTTTAAGGATTAACATCGTCCCCCAAATGGATGGAAACGCTCTTAATTATCGTTGAAACCTCAGACAAACGGTGCGAGCGGCTCACCTTCCCTCCAGCACACACCAGCCACAGTACGGATCCTTCATGGAGACGCAGGACTGGCAGTCCGTCTTCAGGTGGCAGGCCTGGACCGGAACCTTGGTGATCTGCACACATTGGACAGGCTTTTATTATGAAGGAGATGTTACAGTGAACGACACGCAGGGCCTGTTTTAGCCTCTATTTGCTTACATTTCGGCAAATTGGCGCCATTACAAGTAGCCGAATTAGCTGCTAACAGTTTTCAGTGTTCAACCCATTTTCCTTCACCCCATGCATAATTTCCCTGTAAAGCGAAGGTCTTGGGTGGACAGTATTTTAGTGGAGAACTTCTCCCAACCAGCTGTGTAAATAATTTTCCCCTCTTGACAAGAGGAGGCTGGGCTAATAAATTTAAATCAGCAGATGGAACAGGCTCGAGTATCGTCACTTGACTTGATTAAAGTGAATTGCCCTCTTGAAGTGCATTCTAATTAATTCATTTCTAAATCAATAACATCATTTTCTAGCTCCAGTGTGGCGGCAGAGAACGATGGCCGCCTGAAAGATGAAAGGACAAAAAGGAAAGAGTGACGGATGAGGAGGAGAAGCAAAGAGGGAAACAAAGAGGGACGGAGAGAAGGAGAACGGAGTGAATAAATCAATGAGTGACTTCTGTGTGGTAATGTAGACGGATGTATCGGTGTTAGTTGAACGAATGAATAAATGATCAAATGAGACAGACCCAATAAATTAAACACTCATTAAATCCATGACCTGATGGATGAAATGAAAAAGTAGAAGTCTGAGTCCGTGACCTTCTTCATGTGGCGACACCGAGGTGTTAGAGAGAAATGGACTTAATAAAAAAAAGAATAATCAATCAGTCGTCGTTCAGTCTGACCTTTTTCTCTGTGGTGATGTACAGGTGTCGGAGGCTGGAATCGAACAACAGGTTCTTGTTGACCTTGTCTCCTGTGACGTCGCCCGGCGCTCGCCCGTACACCTCGGGATGGGCCGACAGATGCACCTTCAGCACCTGCAGGAGACGCAAGAACTGCATGAACACGCATTTAAATTGAGACTACGACCTGCACACACTACGTGTCAAATGTCACATTACTGTTCCTGCTGGACACAGATTTAATGAGGAAACTATGTTCTAAATCTATGATACGTCAGTGGTAATGTGATATTCTTCACAGAGAAGTTACATGACTGATGAATGTATGATTATAGACAAATCTTCTATGATGCAGCTTTAAATTATAAAACAATAGGCTTTATCTCTATCTACATTTTATAATTTTCCGAGAAAAATTCCTAAAATTTGCTAGAAAAATTATGTAATTTGGTGTTTATTACATGGAGAAAGTTTTGAGACACTTATGAGTTTATTTACCTGTGTTGAGTTTAAATCGTTCGGGAATTTCCTTCATCTAAATATCTGTTTATAATTGATCTAATATTGGAAACTTTATTGTCCACATTTGTTGAACTGTACGTTTGATAGAAGCATCAGCTGGGCGGCCGTTACCTCTCCAGTGGCGGTGCCCAGGAACGCCACAGCGTGCCCCATCTCCACAGCCACGGCCACAGCCGTCATGTGACCCTTCCGCACCAACGAGGGATCCGATGTTAAGGCGAACTCGGCCTTGCTGGCCATCGGGGAGGGCAGGAACTCGGCTCCGCATTTGTATTTGATGGCCATGTTATTCTGAAGGAGCAGAATGGAGATTAAAATAGTGAAACATTAATATTAATATGAAATAATAAATAAAACTATTGACTCGTACAATATTCATCTCTTTGTATTTTCAGTCTCTCTTCATCTCTGACACTCACCTGATTACTGCTGCTGCTGCACAGCTCTTCAGACTTGGAGGAGTAAGGCGAGTAGACAGCAGACTTCTCGTTAATGATGCCGTTGTTGCTGTAACAGGCTCCTATTATCTCCACCAGCCTCTTATTAATAGAGCGCAGAGGGTACATACCTGCAAACAGGAGCAAAAACACTGTCGGTACCTGTTTCCTACTGTTTCCTCTGCTCTGTTTAACACACATGAAAAACGACACATCTGAGTCCATGTTTACTGACAAGCCAAACAATGAAACCTCAAAAACCACAAAGCCCGAACACAGCACTTAGACACAGCCGAGTCTGAAAACTCCTCATTATTTCTACTGTTATTCTGATAAAAGAAAATGTGCTACACAATTATGCTGATTTGTGGTGACCGCCTAAAACTTGGGAATTCTGGGGATTTGCATGAGGATGAATAATGCAAAAATATAAAGGGATTTAAAGATTTATGCCTCAGCTATTTAAATTGACCACACTGCCGCAGCACTACATATACTGCAGGGAACTCAGAAATACATGTGTACATCCTGATTAGGGCTGCAACTGACAGTTGTTTCCATTATCGATTAATCTCGCTGATTATTTTCTCAGTTAATCGATTAGCTGTCAAAAAATGACCATCACAGTTTCCTAGAGTCTTCAAACCCAAAAATATTCAGGTAAACAAAGCAGGACCTCAAGGACCCCTGGGGGTCCCTGGACCCCACTTTGAGAACCACTGGACCAATTGGTTCAGCTCTAATCCTGATTAGGTTACACTTGCACAAAACTTTCCACTATAATCGTCAAATTGGCCACGCCTCTTAAGAATCTGGTGACCAATGAAATCAGTCACTGATGACTTAATGTTTTCGGTGAAAACAGATTTGATTTTCTAACTTTCTGATCGCTCTGAATTGATAAATTCCTTTGGTTGAGTAGAATAATTTCAATTTCAGAGGTTCCAGTAACTTCTATCAACTGTTCTGGAGCTTTCGGTCACATAACATGATCTTCACAGCCCGATGGAGTTCATCCATAAATGAAGATGTTCTGTTCTGTTCATGTTTCATCCACGTTGGCTTAAAAGCAGAGGTTTAAGATCAAGAATGCACTTTGAAAAGATGCTCCGTCTGTTGATTAAGATCATTAGAGATGATCAAAAGCTCCAGAAGAGCCATTTAATAAAGTTAAGTTGGTTTCTCAGCTGCTATTTCCAAGGTCGAAAACAAACTTCAAACTTAAGATTTCAACACAGATTTGTGCTGAACAAAATCATCTGGGGAAAAAATAACAACGTCCAAACCCTCATCTTTCCTTGTTTAATGGCAAAACTTCATTTAAATGTTTGGACCTTCTGCAAAGTCAGGAACACGTGTTTTGAAGCATTGAGGTGACACCTACACATGGCCGAAGTAGACGGGTCTTCATCAGAAGTGAAGGTGACAAACAGCACCTTGTCAGAGGCTGAGACGGGTCCATACAGGCCTGATTTGGTCATATTCTGAGCCAAAGCTTCACCTGGTGCTGCTACATAGGCAGCCTGGGAGACGAGGAGGAGATAAAAACACTGAATATTAGGTATTCACTCTGAAAATGTGTATTTATCTGATGTAACAAAGGCACGGTCATAGTGGAGACCTTATAAATGGAAGCTATTTCAAGTTCAAGACCATGTTAAATCCAATTTATCAAATTTTTCAGGGGTCAGGACCCAGGTGTTCTCAAAAAGGTGCCAATTTAAGACAAACTCATCCAAACGTAAAATGTCCAAATGTGTTTTTCCGACTCACTGCTGCCCTTTTAATAAAAACGCTGACAGCCCAAAGGAGTGCAACATCATTACCTGAGCTTTGTTGTACGTGTTGGTGGCGCTGCAGTTGAGCTGCAGCTCGGTGTACGAGTAATAACCCTGGTCGTCCTCGCACATCCGGGAGATGAAGGTGAAATTCTTGGTGTCCTGCACGCCGAGCGTGCGCGAGAACAGGAAGTACACGAAGCCGTTGTCTTTGAAGGCGAAGCGGAAGTCGTGGAGGTACCGCAGGAAAAAGGGGTTGGCCTGGACCGCCGAGGCCTCGATGATGCTGTCGAAGACCACCCAGTCACTGTAGTCCTCGAGGATGCGGGTGGAGATCAGCTTGGTGCTGTCATGGCTGCCGTACCCCTTACCAACCTACATAGGTGAAGGGACATTTAGACCGTAAGTTAGATGAAAAGATTAATGAAAGTGATGAGACAGGCCGGGGCTAGCTAGTTAGCATGCTAACTTCAGTAAAAGAAAAGACATCATGCAGACAAGAGTTAACATTGGTCTTTCTCTCCAAAAGGATCACCGAAGTGATTCGGATATGCTGCAGGGGAACCGGTTAATATATGCAACGAATTTCATGGCAACCCACCAAATAGTTTTTGAGATATTTGAATCTGGTGGAACCGACTCGCCAATCTCCGACTCGCAACTTTGGACTTGACTTCCAAAACTCAACTCCCTCAAGACTTATTGACATCAAACTGACTGAGTAAGTCAGCAAAAAACTACAAAAGTCCCTCTAGGGTCCTGGCTGGTCCCACTGCAGGAAGGTTTACGCATCAACATGGCATCATAGAAGCAGCTGTATGCAGCTTCGAAAGAACATCTTGTGATTCACTGACTCTGCGTGAAGAAATTTCGGGACGAATGTCAAGTGTTCTCATCCCCCATATGGCTCCCAATTTAATTTCTCCATTCTCTACAAATTGCAGTTTTATTGTGTTTGTTCACACAATATCACAGATGGAGGTGATCATTCATATTCATTTTATTTACCTCAGGAAACAAAATGAAGCAATCTGAATTGAGTGTGTTTGTGTGTGTGTGTGTGTGTGTGTGTTTTCCCTCCTCACCAGGAACACGGTGAAGTTGTCTCTATCCTTGGTGAAGTAAGACATCACCCCCACTACGGAGACGCTTTCCTCGGCGCTCGCCACGTACGATTTCTCCCCCTTGGTGTCGCTGAAGTAGAGCAGCTCCTCCACGTTGCTCAGGTTCCTCAGAGAGCAGATGCCCCTGAAGACGCTGCCGCACACCACCAGCACGTCCTTGGCCTCGTGGACCAGCAGCAGCTTGTTGTGGTTGTTGGTGTCCGTGGCCTCCTCGCAGGCGTCGGTGACGGGCGGCGTGCACTGCCTGTTGTCCCGCTTGGGCCCCGTCTCGGTGCGGGACTCGACCTCCAGGTTGGGGTTCAGCTGGTAGAGGGCGTTGACGGCGCCGACGTACAGCCGGCCCGTACGAGGGTTGGCCACCACGTTGTTGATCAGTGTGTCAGAGAGGAACTCGGCGTTTTGGCCGTGGGAGGGGCTGACGTAAATGGTTGCCAGGGTGACCAGGGCCAACTGCCACGCCCACCACCGCTCCATCATGTCTGGTGGGAAAAAACAGAGGAAAGAAACCAAATTTCAGTCTTTTTTTTAACAACTTCTGTCATTTCTCAATATATCAGTTAAATCTCAATTATTTTTTCAATTGATTAAATATCAGAAAACTGTGAAAACTCCTGTAACAACTTCTTCAAAAATGCTTCTTTTGTCCAATCAACCCCTCCAAAAACCAAAAGTTATCTAGTCTCCAGCAGAGCGAGCCCCGGGCCCCTTCGTCATGTGTTTGGGCCCCGAGCTTCGAAAGCAACAGAGCCAGAAATTCCTCAATCCCATCAGCCATCACACTCGATAGTGCACAATACACACACACACACACACACACACACACACTCTTTTGTCAACATTAGTTTTGCATTTGTAACTCTTCACACACACAGCATAGCTCCAAAGCAAGTGCTGCACAGTAAGCGATGTGTATTGTGTGGATTACGTCTTTGCCTGTTTTCACTGTGTAGGTCTTTTATTGTGACACTTCCTTGAACTTATTGTTTCAAGTTGATTCTCTTAAATTGTTTTTTTTTTCTTCTGCCCTGTCTCCGTATTTCAGATGGGAGAGGCTGATGGAAACCTGTAAACAGCCTCTGAGGTTATGACTTCTTCAACCCTGAAAAACGTTGGACCGGGCCGCTCTGTAAACAGCCTCGGGTGTTTTTGCAGTTTTCAGCCTGAAATTAAAACCTGCAGACGCTGCTCTGGGCTAAAAAACAAAAAACAAAAACTGCGTTTGTTTATCACATTGAGTGATATATATATATATTATATATATAAAGATATTAAAAATATATATATATTTCAGTAAGTTAACCCTCTGAGGCCCACATTGAAACTTTTATAATTATAAAACAATGATGTATTAGACATTATCAGGTTTCTATAAAGGAAACTTAAAGTAGGGTCTAGTTCTTGCTAAACTATCATTATTGTGGAAATAAACAATAATCCATTTATTATTTGCTTCATTACTTAAATGTTTTTGTTGTTGTGTAGTTTTCAAACCGCAACGAATCATTGTCAAAGTGGCCACGCCTCCAAGAATCTGGCGACCAATGAAAACGGTCAATGATGAGTAAATGTTTTCGGGTGAAAACACAGATTTGATTTTCTAATTTTCTGATCACTCTGTATCGATCGACTCCTCCGGCTACGTAGAATAATTTCACCATGAGATGAGACTTTCTAACCAAACGTTTAATCGACCTGCGATTGCAATTTTGATAATAAATTACTTGTTTAAGTCATTGCACATTGTTGCTTTAATTTGTTTTACTTGTTTTTTTGGACGAAATCTATCACTATTGACAACCCTCAGCTGGTTTGTGACTGGTTTGTTTCGTGACAATAAACCCAGTGAACTTGAATCCAGAGACAAAGACAGTTGATGTAACGTTTGTCCTCTAAACAAAGCTGAATTTTAACAACTCTCTGACATTGCACTGTGGGGCCTCGGCAGCAACAGCAGCAGAAAGTCAAGAAGAAAAGAATGAACGCTGAGAGCAAAGACAAACGGGAAGCAATAATGAGCGGCTTCTCATTAAACCCCGAACATCCTTTACTGGAGGAAAACCAGAGAGGAGGAAGAGGAGGAAGAGGAGGAGGAGGAGAGGGGGAGGTGGAGGTAACTGCCTCAAAGTGAGAGTTGCTGAGCCAGATTAGATTAGCAAAGACAAAAGAAGAAAGTGTGTGTATGTGTGTGAAAGAGAGAGACTGAGTGTAGCAATTAGTTGTCTGACACAGTGACTCTCTCCCTGCATTAGTCTGGATGGGTGTGTTTGATTATAGCTGTGGCCTGTGGCTGTGAAACGACGCTATTGCTATAATAATGTCTTTCTGCACAAACATCGTTCTGACGCAACCATCAGGTTATTCTCCGGCGATTCACATCAACCAGACGTGATCATTTATTTGCCTCAGTTTTAGCTTGAGCGTCATAAAAACAGCAGCGGCGTCGTCTTCGCCTCCCGTCCCACAAATCAAACCGCTTCAACATCACATCATGCTCATTTATTTATATGCTTTCGGGAGCAGGGTATTTTACTGGCCAAATCGCTGCTTTTACAGACACTATCAGATCAGTTTCTGATTGGTGGTCAATTACCTGGCTCTTCCTCTGTGCTTTTTACTCCCCTCCCAAATTGAATCCACTTCACTTTGCTTCATTGCAAAGGGATTTATTAGTGTGAAAAGACTTATCTCTCTACCCACCTGCTCAGCTAAATTACCTATCCACAGATATCAACAGTCAGGCGGTCTTAATGGCTGCAATGCAGAGTTTTAGAGAGAGTTACAGTGGAGGAATACTTAGCAACACATGTACAGACTTTAAACAGGAAACAGAGTCTGAGAGTTTTGAATCTGACTAAAGGCAGATGTCCATGTGTAGTTTGATTATAGATCAGGTCTAAGTTCTATATTAATACTGTGAAAGTATCAAAGCCTCAGTCCACAGAGAAACGCACACAGCCTGTATTCAGAAACTGAGCCTTAAAACCAGCCGTCAGAACTTCTCTAACTTTGTGATGTCACAACGACACAGTCACCACCCTCAGCCCGAAGCTCCGCCCACCTGGACCCACCATCCAAACCTTGCAGAATTTGGTTTGTGTTTGAGTGTTTACCTGAAATGTGCTTCATTTTTATTTGCTCACTCTGAAAACAGTCAGAAGAGCCAATCAGAAGAGAGACTCAGAGCCTGAATGGTTTGCTAAACGTGTGGTTAAACATTGTCATGAGTATTTGTACAGCAGTGGGCGCACCGGAACTTGGTTGTCTTGGTTACAAGAATAAACGCGCGGACTCTCCCGAGAGTGGCATACCCAACTTTGTCGCCATGGTTACTATAATAACGGTCATGGCTTGGTTAAGTTGGTCATGGATAATAGAAACAACATAAACTGCTGCTTTCACATGGGAATCGAGCACCGCTCTCCTGTGTCGTATTCATCCATCCACCACAACCTCCTCCTGACGTGGACTTTGTCTCTCTTTATACTACGTCACCGCACTTTTCCCCTTCGCTCCTGTCGTAATTACTACGACCACTAGATGTCACCTAGCAACAAAACGTAACCATGGGTTGTAATAACCTGCAGCCCTTTCCCATCTGGCGTTGCAGCAGCTCTGTGACGGATTAAATCTTACAAACCAGTTTCCTCTTTAAAAATGTTCCTTTTATTGAACCTGGTCGCACTGTTAGATGAGGCTGTGGGGGCAAAACCTACACCTCAGCTCTCCGCCTCTCGCTCGATGTTCACCCAGTCGCTGTCAGATGGCGTCCCCTCTCATTATATTTCATATCTCTCATACCCCTGCAACACCATAAAAAAGGGATAAAGATGGCAGGTATATTCACCCTCTCTGTCTCCTGCTCTCTCACAGGGCCTGTTATGGATGTGTGCATCTGCCACATCAAAGGAAAAATCATCTTTGGTTTTTCCACACAGGATCTATCTCAGTGCTCTGCCAGCCATCTTACCCCTTTCTTTTCTCTCTGCCTTATTTTCTTTCTTTCACCCTCCTGCTTTGGTTTTTTTAAGCCTGACTGGTGTCAGCCCAAGAATAAACTGGGTGTCAAAGGTGTAAAAGGTGTGTGTTTGTGTGTCTGTTCTTGTTCTTCTATCACTGTGAGCAACAGTTTAGAGTCTTTAGTTTTTATGCAGCGGTAAATGATGGAAGGAGCGAATGGACAGACAAAGCTGGAAACCCAGCTCCATCCATCTTCTTTTTTTTTCTTCAGGACACCATTTGCGAAATGACTACCGAGGATTAATCTAAAAAATCTCATGTAAGCCCGGTGACTCTATGATTGGCATAAACTATAATAAGCAATTTCAACAGCACCTCGCTGTATTTAAACCTGCAGTAACAGATTTTTTGGAGCAACTTTGGTGCAGCAGAAACAAGCTGGAAACACAACACTGCCACTTTGTTAAGACTCTGACCAGACCAGTGTTTTAGCTCCGTAACTCTGAATGAGGAACTGCAAAGATAGTTGTAGTGTTAAGATGCAGATTCTAACTGTGGCGGTGTTGTGTACTGTACCACAGTAATGTGGACGCCTGGCGTAAACGTAGTGACAGAGATGCATTTTAAAACTTTTAAAACACGTAGTAGTGTGGACGTAGCCTGAAACTACAGCAGATATACAGCAATATGTATTTGAAGTTGTGTTTGTGGCAACCTGATCAATCTAAGTCCAGTGTTTCCTCTCTTTTAGCTCTGTGTTTGGTCTCCACCAGCTCCTGAGGGAAATATCTGGCTCTTTAGCTGCTAAACGCTCCACCATTATAACCAGTTGCTCTCTGACTGTATCTGTAACAGCAGCTTTTTACAGCTTCTACTCTTAAAACAACCCAAACTGTGCTTAAAGGAGCGGTAACACTGAACCAATAACCAAATCAATGAGCTGAAAGACACTAAAATGCTCCATTGAGCTCAGGGAAACTACAAAGTCAGGTAATAATTCACTGTGATTTAAGACTCCTTTCTTACACATGTAGTCATTTAAACAGCTGTTTATTGATTAGCTATTGATTATAACAGCTTTCAGCCATTTTTCAAGCCAAAAAGGGAAACAATGCTCTCAATGCTTAAGCCTCTCAATGTGAGGCTCCGCTGCTTTTCCTCATCTTACATCAGCGTAAAATTGTTTTGGATCATTGATCAGACAAAAAAAATACAATGTGAAGACATCACCTTCAGCTCTGGGTAACTGTGAGGAGCTTTTATCAATATTTTCTGATGTTTTATAGATCAAACAATTAATTGATTAATTGGGAAATAGCATTTAGCACCTGTACGCATCAGGTTTCTCCACTCACTCCATCTGTATTTATCCGGCAGGGAGACAGATTTAAGGTCTGGCATGTCACAGTCAGCACTCACAGAAAGTTTTCAGTAAAAAGGTCTCTGCTTAAATATAGAGTTACAACTGTCTCCGGGTCTTTGTGAGTGAGATTACAGAACACTGGCACCAACCCGCAAGACATATTTGGTAGGAAACTGCAGCTACCAACAATGGGGATAAAATGCAAATGTTGTAATGGAAAAGTGAGACCAGCCTAAACACACAAGGACTCACACTCACACACACACCCACACATACACACATACATACACAGGAGAGAGAACGGCAATCTGTGACTCATTAAAATCCTGAGTGCATACTTTGTAAAGAGTCTTGAGCTCTGACCCCTCTGCTAAAAAGTTTTGAGTGAAACTAAATCCAGGAATGTCTGCAGAAGCTCCAGCCAGGGGAATAAAGCCTGACTGATTTTCTCTCTGTCTAACCTCTCTAGGCTTTTCTCTTTCTAACTTCTCTTTGTAATTCACATTGTTTCTCTCACTCTGCCTATATGTCTCTCGCCCTTTTTCTCTCCCCTCTCTCTCTGTCTGTCTTTATATCCTCGCCCGCTGGAACGAGTTCAAACAAAACCGGTTTTCTGACACATGAAATCCCCCGGCACAAACCAGATCAGAAACTCTCATCTATGGCTCTGTCTGTCTGCTCGTCTGTCTGTCTGTCTGTCTGTCTGTCTGTCTGTATATCAACCTGTCTGTCCACATGAGAGTCTAATATTTTACCCAATGAAACATTTAAGTACATGTCAGTCCTTTGAACGTGTGGTTTCTATTACAGCTTATGTTCGAGCAGATTTGATGCATGTATGCAAAAACATTAGGCTCCTGGAGACGAATCATTTTGTTAAATATTGAATTTCTTCTCTTTTTCAACCTGGAACAAAACTTTAAAATGATGTGATGCTGCAGAAACTGCACGACTGATGGGAAACTTGTAAGGAAAGGAAATCAGGGGATCACTGTTTCCACCAAAATAATCTTAACTCAGGGTCAGTTTTCAATCACTATTCATGGTCTTCTTCCATAGACAGTGTTAGTTTATACGGTAAGAAAATGCGGATTTTTTCTTTTTGTTTTAAACTTGATTTCACTTGGATTTGATATCCCAGTGCAGCTAAAACTTTGTTGCACTTTCCTACCACAAAAAGGCACTGATCCCCATAGTTTATAATAAATCAGGTGACTACAGCTTAGAAAATGCTTCAGGTAACAAACTGAGGAGAAAAATGGGTAGAAAATGAAAATGAGCTGCTGACTGTGCACCAAAGTCCCTCTGAAGAAAGTAAAAACTAAAACATTAAAATACACATAATTAACACGGTAATATTTCCAGGACTTTAATATGCTTTCATGAAATTTGTGGACTCACAAAACACAGATTAAAAATGAAAAATAAAAATCTAATTAACATTTCCCATAATACAACAAGATGTGTCTTAGTGAGACTCCTCCTGTCTGGTAAAACAAATAAACGTGGACTACACAAACAATTCTGCAGTTACATTTGTACAATGGATGCAAGGCAAAATTTAATTGGCTTTGTGTCTGAACTCACAAAGTTCCTGCAGAGTCACAGAAGACACTATAAAACTGTGTTCACAGGATTCTCATAACTAGCTAACTAATCCGTGTGTGTTGAATCTGTGGAGTATCCATGAAAATAACAATAACTCTAAAAATGTAGTCAATTTTAAATTAGAAGGTGTTCATCAAGTTAACAACTTGTAAAACTCTGTGAAACTCATGACGGACAATAAAGATAATTATAAGAAAATTCCTGACAAAATCTTAAAGGTCCCTTAAAAAAAGGTAAAAGTAAATTTCCATGTTTTTTTTTTTGATTATAAAGCAGGTCTAGGTTCTATATTAATACTGTGAAAGTATCAAAGCCTCAGTCCACAGAGAAATGCACACAGCCTGTATTCAGAAACGGAGCCTTAAAACCAGCCGTCAAGACTTCCTGTAACTTTGTGATGTCACAACAAAGCACTCACCGCTCTCAGCCACACCACAAGCCCCGCCCACCTGGACCCACCATCCAAACCTTGCAGGATTTGGTTTTCTCTAAGTGTTTACCTGAAATCTGACATATTTTTATTGGATCACTCAGAAAACAGTCATCCAATCAGAGGAGAGGCTCAGAGCCTCCTCTCTTCTGATTGGCTCACCGATCTGTTGGTACCAGAGCTCCAGAGAGAAGCCTGAGAGAGGAAATATAAAACTACACTTAGTTGTTGGTTCTTAAAACCACAAATATATCTTCTTATGGATCAACACTTCAAATAAAAGTGTAAAACATGGGACCTTTAAAAGACGTATGTTTCCCCTGTGTACCTGTTATTATTATTATTATTGGGATATAGCTTTATATAGGTCGCTATACTGATAACCACTGACTGCCTTGAATTTAAAGGGTATGGTGTTAACAGTGTCCGCAGTTTCTCTGTGAGTGATATTTAGGTCAAACATGAGTGCTGACGTCCAGTATAATTTCAGAGGGGCTAAATTTAACTGGCTTTAAGTACAGCTGAGTATTGCTGTGCATTGCACCAGATCATTACAGTTTCCCCCGAATCACTCATGTACAGGTGATAATGTGAACTTAATTGTAGTTTGAAGAAGTAATATGAGCCCATGATGATGAAAGTTGATGTATCATGCCAGCCAGTGTCCTGTTTGATGACGTCAACACACGTCAACGAGCAACAGTTTTATCACATTAAGACCCCGGATCAACACGTTCAGGCTACTGCACCTTGATCATTTTTCTTTAATCTGTGTCATGAATCAGGAGTGAACCTCACATTCAGACGCTGCAGACTTTTGCTCTGCACTGGGTGCACGGCTACACTGACTGAATGTCAAATGACACCTTGTCTTTTCTCTGCAGGCCCTCTTTATTTTCCTGCTCCCAACAAACCAGCGGAGAGGTTTCTTATTTATGGCTGAAAATTTTTACCCCCGAATTGAAAAAAAAAAAAAAAAAAAAAAAAAGCTGTGATGTGGTCTCATCTGCATTCATGCCCACCACCAGACGTCATTAGCCATTCATGACATAGGGCTGGAGGAACATTGGAGCTGATTGGCCAAGCCTGGAGGGGATATGAGAGCTATGATTGGTGGAGCCCGGGGGAAATTGAGTTCTTATTGGTGGTAATGAAGAGGCCTGGAGGAGAGCATGGCTTAGACAAAGTAAGCATAAAACTAAAACACCGAGGAGAATAGAGCACACACAGCCGCTATAACTCATCTATCACCAGCACCAGGCAGAGCTTCACTCTCTCTGCTGCACAAACTAACACTGACTTCAACATGTCTCATCGTAAATGCACCAAAAAAAAAAAAAATTCATCAGTATTCAGTTATTCCTTTATCAACGTCTCGATGGTTTTTCATATTAGTCTGAAAATGTCACATTATGTTATGTTGTATTTTCTTTTGCAGTTATTGTTATTGACAGCTCGGAAATATTAAAGCTTTACTCCACTCTGATACAAGTTCAGGCCAACAGGTTATATAATAACTAGTGGTTGGTTTTTTTTTTTTTAATTATAGATGATCAATTAAAGCATCAAATAGTCACATTTTACATTTTATTTTTGTTTGAAAAATTACTGAATCAATGAATCAAACAGTGAAAAGCAGCAGATTTTCTTTTCTGCTGATTCAAAGATCATATCAGTATTTACTGAATTCAGAAGTAAATCAAATAAAGCTGTGATATTTGGCAGATTAAATAGTTTACTGACAGACTTATTAATTAGAAGCTATTTTAATAATCAATTAATCACTCCAGCTTCTTAAATGTGAGGATTTGATGCTTGTCTTGGTTGTATGTGGCAGTAAGCTGATCCTCTTTGGGGTTTTGGACTGTTGATCTGACAAAACAAGACATTTGAAGACGTTAATAGAAAAAATAATGTGCAGATTAGGCGATGATGAAAATAATCATTAGCTGCTGCCCTAAAATCAACAACATCCCGTTTTCTATCATTTAATATGTTGTAGAAATTTAAAGCTACTTGTATTTAAAGGTCCCATACAGTCCAAAGGCAGATGTCCATGTGTAGTTTGAGTATAAAGCAGGTCTAGGTTCTATATTAATACTGTGAAAGTATCAAAGCCTCAGTCCACAGAGAAATGCACACAGCCTGTATTCAGAAACTGAGCCTTAAAACCAGCCGTCAGGACTTCTGGAACTTTGTGATGTCACAACAAAGCAGTCACTGCTCCCAGCCATGCCCCAAGCCCCTCCCACCTGGACCCACCATCCAAACCTCGCAGGGTTTGGTTTCTCTGAGTGTTTTACCTAAAATCTGCTGTATTTTCACTCGATCACTCAATCAGCCAATCAGAGGAGAGGCTCAGAGCCTCCTCTCTTCTGATTGGCTCACCAACCTGTTGTTGGTAGAGCTCCGGAGAGAAGCCTGAGAGAGGAGATGTAAAACTACACTGAGATGGTTTTTGGTTCTTAAAACCACAAATATATCTTCTTATGGATCAACACTTTAAATAAAACACAGGAGAAGAGGAAAATATTTAATTTAATATCAAATTAAGAGCTTAAACAGAGCCACTAAAGGAAACAAATGACACGTGTCAATCAGAGACATCAGAGATATTGTGAGTGACAGACACACTGACAGACCAGTGGGGGACAAGGACACCAGGAAGCCACTAGTTAAGCAACATGAGTAGTTAAGTGAAGCTCAGAGGACATTACACCACTCGCCCTGCTCTGTATTAATCACAAAGTGCACATTATTACACAACGACAAAATAAGAGCCTCTAATAACTTGACCTTTGAGGAGAGGATTAGTCTTGTGATAGAGGGTCTTAGAGTTGAGCAGTTATTAAGCAGACACACACACACACACACACACACACACACACACACACACACACCTCTGTATAGTACCACTTGGTAACATCTCAGCGGGGCAGAGACAAACAGTGTCGGGGCAGAGTGAGGACAAAGACAGACTGTCAGTGACACAGAGGACGACTGTGAGGAAACTCCGGCCAATGACACGATGAGTAGTAAACACAGGAAACAAGACTTTTAAATTTCACTATCCAGTTGACTGCAAAAAAACTCAACTACATGTCTTCACGAGTCCAAACACGGAACCAAATCCAAAACTCCCCAGACCCAGTCCGAGGGGGACCCGAGCACGGCCAGGGCCCTTTTCAAAGGAGTCAACTTAAAACACTGCCAAAGTCTTTGTTCACAAAGTGTGAGTGGCTACAGTTGTTAAGTTTGGCCTTAAGGAGAAGCGAGCTTGTGGGCCAGAAAGTCAATGGCTCAATCCCCAGACCAGCGGCGTTAAATCTGGGTTAGAGAAAGTAAAAAAGCAGCAGGGCCCTTAACCCCAACTGTGATCTGAGCTGTACTGAGCAGCTTCCAGGTGTGAATGTGTGCAACGGTGTGAATGTAATCAGGGTATTAAAGTGTAACTGAAAATGCATCTACCTGTTATAGTCATGTTTAAAAGGAAAAATCAGGAAATTGTGTGGTGGATAAAAGCGAAGCACAGAAATATAGAAATAGTTTCCTTTCTCCATCTCCTCCTGGAAACATCTTGTAGTTTACAGCCGAGTATCAGCTAATTGTAAAGGAAATATGAAGAACGCGTCCAGGAAATTAGCTGGAAAACACAGGAGCTGTAAAATAAGACGTTACAGAAAAAACATATTTCTATGGTGGCCCTGAGAGTTCAACACACTGCAACTCACGAAAACACATGACAAAAGATAAAAACACAAACAAATCCAGAATACATCTTCATCGATCTGACAACACAAGAGCTGCTATTACTCACAACACGAGCAAATACACAAACAACAGAGTGGTGCACTTGTTGTTCAACGCTTTGCACATGCACATTGAACAAGTGCGTCCTAGCCAGGTTCATCACTTTTCAGTGTCCCCTGGAAACACTTCCTGTTGTGTTGTGAGTTTTCGCAGCTCATGTTTTGTCGGATCAGATTTGTTTGTGTTTTGTCCGTGCGCATGTGTTTCCTGAAGTCGCAGTGTGTTGAGCTCTCAGGGCCACCGTATGTTTACCTAAACTTGCTTACACCTGCGATACACAAGAAAACCATGAGTTTGACAAAAAGCTAAACGCAGGGAAATGTTCCCTGTGATGGATTAGTAATCTAAAGCAAGTTTCAACACAGAGCAAATTTATTTTCACAGCTCAACAAAATGAAGTGAAATCCTCCGACAGGCAGGAAGGCTGGAAATCAATCTGCTAAAATAAATATGATTTCACGTCGATGCATCGAAAGTCTTTCTGCGAAGGTAAAGACAGAGGTAAAGAAAAGGACGGAAGACAAAGAGAGGGGGAAAAAAAAGTGATCCCATTTCATGGCGGTAAACTCACGCACAGATTAATTTTGTGTTATGCAAATGTAATTTAGTGGCTGTGTCCTCCGCGTTGGAGAGAGCGATTAACAACCGCTTTCTTTCCCCGGTACACCTCCCATTACCCTGACAATGATACACGCTGATGAGCCTGTGTGTGTGTGTGTGTGTCCATGTGTGTATGTTTTCCCTGCATCACCAAAAAAAGCCTCGTCTGCTGCATTAATTATCTCTCATAACTAAGCAGCAACTTTAAAAATCAACACACCCAACGCTCACGCCCTGTCAGAGCTCCCGCCAAAGCAATTAAAGGATGTTCGTGTCGTACAGCGACGAGCACGCGTTCGGCGCACCTCATTCCTGTCTGGTGTTAACGTCGCTTTCAGCTCGCTGTCAGAACGGCCTGACAGCTTGCAGAAACTCATTTATAAGTCTTTAAGATGTCGTGATTGAAGTTTGGTCCCGACTTCAGTGACTCCAGATCCTGATGATGTTGTTCTAAAGGCAAACCGAACATGAGACGATCGACTTCAGATCAGGAGCCCGGCAGGTGTTCTGTCACCAGCTCCTGTTGGTTTCAGTTGAAATTAAACAGCTCCCCGAGTGACATGGGGATTCAGGTTTGTAATGTAAACTCAAGGATGAGACGGGCGTTATTCTAAATCTTTCTCTCTGTCAACAAATCCCACAAAAACACCAAAACCATCAATGTGTCTCAACGTTTTCAATAAATAATAATAAATCTAGACGTATATAGTTTTATTTTTAAAAAGGCTGGGGGACTATTACTTTTCTATTTTCTTTTCTGTTCTTTTGGTGGCAATTTTTATGCTTTTATTTTGACAGGAAAGTGGAGACAGACAGAGAGTGGAGGAGATCACCTGCCGCTCAGGGCTCATTACGCCCATATGGTATGTGCCCTAACCACTCAGCCATCGCATCTCCTCCTAATGAGTGTGTTTTCATGGGATTGCTGACAATAAGAGAAATATAAAATATCACAAGACTAATAATAATGTCCTTTACCTACTTAATACACGAGCAAGGACAAACTGAAGAGGAGGCCGTGAGGTGGATTTGAGTCAAAAATCGTCAGATCTGAAGACACAGACATGAAACACATCGATTTGACTCGGTGTGATTTACATTTCCCAAGGATATCATCACCTCTGATGTTCATCATCAATAAATATCAATAAATCTGCTTAGAAATGAGAGAAAATTTGCTTCAGAACTGAGAATCATCACGTTTCACTGCAAACAGGAGCTGCTAATGGCTAATTCAGCTATTTTTAATGGCGCCAATTTGCCAAAACACTGACATCAAAAGAGAGAGCACCAGCACCATCATGTAGCTGACATTACAGCAGCCCATTAGATGGGCTTTTACAGGGTCTTGCTCTCCCTGTGATGGCTTTAATTACTGGCGGCCACAGGTACTGCTTTCACCTTGTGAGCCTGTGGTCCGGGTTTTACTCACGTTGTGGGGACCTTAACCTGTTTACACAGTCACATGACGGGGACTCGTTTTCCTTATCGGGACAAAAAGCAAGTCCTCATGATGTAAATCACCACATTTTAAGGTCAAGACGTGTTTTGAGGTTAAAGTAAAGTTAGGTCAGGGCTGGGCAAGTATAGGGTTTGTGTGTCATCATCAGCAGGAACGTCCACACAGGAGGTCATGAGTACTTTGACAGGTGTTTATGTGTCTGTGGACAGATGTTCACACAACCTGAAAGATACGGCAACGAAACTTTACAGGTGCGCAGATGAGATCAAAACGAAGGCCCAGTTGGAAGACGGGTGCGGCCCGACCGTCGACATGTTGACAGGTTTTCTGAAGCTGCTGTAATCCCATCACAAGCCGGTCCCAAATATGCCTGCGTGTCAGTGCTAGCAGGTTTCCATCTGTCAGAAAAAATATTTTTGACCACCTCTCTTTTCACACAAATTCAAATTTCATACCGAGCTGATAAAAAAAGAAAAAAAAAAGGAGGACACGTAGGAGGACAGGATGCTGCTGCAGATGGGATTTAAATTACAGCCAGTTCGCTAAAAAACAGTGGGTAATTGTGGCTGAATTTATCACTGGGGTGGCAAAATTTCCCACATACACGCTTCAGACGGGATTAAAATCACTGACCAGGGGCGAACTAGTAGCCGAGCGGTTAGCACCCATGCAGCACGGGTGCAAACGCCCTGAGCAGTGAGGCTCTGGGTGTTTGAATCCCGACCGGCCGGACTCTTTGCTGCATGTCATTCCCCTGCTCTCTACCCCCGTGTTTCATTGTCCAATCATTATAAAGGCATAAAAATACCCCCCAAAAAATAACTTAGGGGGAAAAAAATTACAGCAGGTGAAGTTAAAATCACCCCGTCTCCCCTAGAGACATAAATCCAGTCTGAATGGAGCTTTAGTTACTGTCAAGTTGATTGGACACATTTTTTTTTTCCTACACTGGCATGAAAGGAGAATAATTCCCTCATAATGTAGAATTCACTACCTCACTCACCTGCACAGACAGACAGACAGACAGACAGACAGACAGACAGACAGACAGACAGACAGACAGACAGACAGACAGACAGACAGACGCTTGTGTATCATTTAAAACAAGGTGCGACTTTGATGGCCGACGCTGCCACCGGCTGATGCTGTGCTCGTTACCCAAAGTGACCACATTGTGAGTTGATTCAAACAACATGCTGATAATTACCATGGGATGAAATGATTCCGTTAATAGCCTAACTTCCTGAATGGAAATTAAAATCATTAGATATGATCTTTTTTTTTTTCTCCCCCCCACAAAAACCAGGAGGTATTTGGAGAATTGGATTATAAATAACCTTGTAATCAGACTAATTAGCTACAGTGTGAAGAGGGGGGAAGGGCAGCTTCTATGTGGAGGTGGGAGACGTGTTTTTGTGTGTGTGTATGTTTAGATTTGTTTAGCCGAGGCGAACGCGGTTGATACTGTACGACGGGATCTGCTGCTGCTGCTGCTGCGTCTGTGGCCGAACACAGAGGCGATGTGCAGCCTTCATGACTGCAGCTCCTGCTGTCGAGTCATTATGTCTGGACGGGATCCAGCAGATTTACAGCCCCCTCTTCACACACTGGAAATTAAACCACTGGCTCGTCTATAGAAAGCGAGAGGGAAGAAACCGAGCGAGAGCTGGATGTAAAAGCACTTTATTAAAAAACTGCTTGTCTCTCTAAAGTCGTATCAAAAAATAATTAGCACTGACTGTGCACATGGAGCTCTGCCAAAAACCTTAGTGTTCGAGTGTGTGTGTGTGTGTGTGTTTCTGCTCATGTCCAAATGTTTGAACCTGTTATTGTTTCACTATCTCGACTTGTATTTTTGAAAAGTTTTTCGAGGTTTTCCAAAACTTTCCAGTGCTTTGAACCTCTGCTCTACAGCTCGTGCTAACTTTTACACACACACACACACACACACACACACACACACACACACACACACACACACACACACACATATATATATATAAACAGAAAGAAAGAGCAAGACAGAGGAGAGGCAGCTCTAGCAGCTCTCAATTAACAAGGCAGGCTCTGTCTCAGCAGTGGTTTTGGTGTGTGTGTGTGTGTGTGTAAGTGAAAATATGTGTGTGAGAGAGAACGACAGAAAGAGAGAAGGAGAGGTTGTTCTTTGCAGCCAGAAAACAGAGATATAGCCTTCATTCCTACTCAGATTAAAGGATTTAGAGCAAGAAGCCTTATTACAGACCCAAAGAAAGAGAACGAGGGAGAGCTTCCCCTCCTTTTCCCCTCTGTTCTGGGCTGATTAAAACACAGATAACTCTCCCTCCCAGGCTGAGAGCTGCTGGAAGCCAACTCCACACACACACACACACACACACACACACACACACACACACACACAGACTCATTAAAATCTAGACTTAACAATGGTTTCTCTTGAGCTTCGAAGGATTTTGACCTGTTGGACGATCAACCTTCTTATGCACAATGCTCCACCTCACACTGCTATCAGTACTTTAAAAACCCCTGCTGTGTGTGTGTGTGTGTGTGTGTGTGTGTGTGTGTGTTGAAGTTTATTGGACATGCCTGGTAGATATCCGGCTTTTTGCAGATGCCAATAACTTAAAGGTGGAGTAAGGAATTCTGGATACTCGAAACTCAACAGCAAAACAAATGCAGACTTCTTCTACTTCAGAAGCTCCGCCCCCCCTAATTCATGGACATGGACAGCCTCCTCTCTTCTGATTGGCTCACCGAACTGTTGTTACTAGAGCTCCAGAGAGAAGCCTGAGAGAGGAGATGTGAAACTTCACTGAGATGGTTTTTGTTTCTTAAAACCACAAATATATCTTCTTATGGATCAACACTTTAAATAAAACACAGAAGAAGAAGAAAATACGGAGCTTTAAAGACTTAAAACTATGAGCTGACATACGTTAAAAGGCTCTGTAGAGCTGATGGGAACCACTCTGTCAAATGACACTATCATTTGATCGATTGTTAATATAAAAATGATGATTATTAAGAATTTAAGCAACATTTTTAATGCACGACTCACTTGCCGTAGTTTGCTTCTCTACTGAGTATTTGAGGCTACAGGACATTGCATGTGGGACTGAGTTAAAATAAACTACAATGTGTGTGTTCACGGTGATGAAGGAAACACGTCACCCCGTGCACCAGTGTGTTACTGTTGAGTTTTCAATAGTTTTGTTGGTTTTCATCTTTACATGGGAGACTTCGGTTCACACAGTTTAATATATTCCATATTTTATTTGTAATAAAACACATTTTTCTTTTAGTTTAGATGACCTTTGCTGTATATATTGATATACCTGTAAAACACACTGTTATCATCAGCACTGCTATTTCTCAGGAAGATAAAAGAGGCTGTATCTTCTTTAAGTCAAGCTTTGCTGTGGTTCACCTGATTCCAAACTTTGAGCCTTTTCAAAGCAGCTTTCCCAACACACTGCCGCCTTTATGCTCAATTCCCAAGTGCTGATCATATCTAATTTTTTCCGGGTGACTGTTCACATCTATTTTGGGCTGTAATCCGTATCCAACACCTACATGAGCTGACAGAGATGTCAGGCAGAGTCACAAGAAAAGAAATCACGTTCACATTTGTTTTCAGCTCATTCTGGTTACAGTTTGTACTTAGTGAGTTTTCACTGAACTGAGGTGTCTCTCTAAATTTAAATCAAGCCTTTTTTTTCTTTTTTTTTTTAGTTCTGTTTTTAAAGCAAGCATGTGACAACTGAGCAAGAGTGATCTGAAAAACCCCCCTACAACTTTCACTGTTTTTCAAGTTGCCGCTTGCAGTCGATTAGCTAAGATTAACTCCTTAAAGCCACATTTTAAGGCCACAGCAAAGATAGAGTAAGGGTGGAGCATCACTCCAACCTCTCCCATTAAATGCTTGTTTTAATTATGAAGTTAAAATGGTGAGGATGTGGTGTAGACAGACTGGCACAACAACAACAACAACAACAACAACACAACAGAGGCATGAATTATGGAGCAGGAAATGTAACCCGGTGTGAAGCAGATGCTGCTGATGTTCAGTCCACTCAGTGCACAGCTGCTTGCGTCTGAATGTTTGTGACTGCAGCAGCACTTGGCAGAGAGGTGCTGCAGAGCTTCATGGTAGCTCAGGCCTGATTGAATGAGCCATAACAGCACTGTTCTACTTTCCTTCTGCACGGCCATCCATCCATACAAACTGCCTTATCAACACGCACAACACACAGCCCGCTGGGAAACACAGCATTACTACTGGGTTACCACATTACACCGTCAAGTCCAAGGATGAGCGTGTGTACTTTAGGACTGCAACAGCAGGACCAGCCCTATAAACGTGATTGTAACTGACTGACTGAGTGATAAAGTTAAAGCATTGGACGGTTGGCCGAGAGTTGGAGTTTCCTCATTGGTTGTCACTCCTTCAAAATGATTTAGCGCCTTTGTCGCGCGATTCACCAACTTTTCAGACCTTTAGCGACTTATATATATTAAAAACGCACCTGGCAAAAACCTAGACTGTAAATAAAGATGGGCGTAGCCTCCGTGGCATCACCCATAGGTTTCTGAGGAGAGGTTTTGAAGCTCAGAGTGAGCTGCTCCACCGTTGCCATCTTGGCAGTGCCTGACTCCGCCTAACTCCCGGCTAATCCAAAACTGGACAAAGAGCAGCACGCCCTCAATTATGCATATTTAAGCCTTAAAGAGGTAAGTTATATAAAAATTCACCCCCTCTGCGGTTGTCATGAACGAGGAAATAATCTATAGAGACCAAAACTGTTTTTTGTACCAGGCTGTAAACATTGCGGCCTAGAAATGCAGCTTCCTTTTCATGGGCAAACGAAGGATCCAAGGGGCCGGTCCTTATTGGCCAAACCTATCCCAAAATTCATTGCATGCCCGTAATGAAAACACTGTGGCAGCATACGACGCCGACAGAGAGCCTGAGGATTACACTTTTAAATGTAAGTACTGGCTTTCAGCTCAGATCAATCGCTAACGGTACAACTGAGGGCCTTGAAACCGAAAGGTGCGCACAGCTGGTAACGCCAAGAGGAAATTCTGTGCAGGCCTGACCGTCTCATTTCAGTTCAGCCTTTGAAGTCTTCTGAAGGTCTTAATGGGCCGCGTTTCAGTCACTATTTCATACTCGTTCCATTGTCTGACTTGCCTCTGTGGTTTGAAACCAGCTGACAGTAGGCAGAATGCAAATGCTTCCAAGCCATATACTAGCTTTTGACCTAGTCCTGATAATAAATCCTCAGCATGTGGCTCCCTCTTTATTCATATTGCCGGGTGTTATGAACACTTCTAGCTGGGATTCAAACTTTCAGTTTTGTTTCCACAGTAAATGAAATCGGGTCATTTCTCACTTGCTGTCAGCAAATTATTTATGTACCTGAAGATACTGGAGCCCATATTTCTGCACTCAAGTTGAGAAGAAGAGAAACGGTGTAGAGATGCTCCCCTGACAACGTATGTGAGACTCATGAACCCTCCAGTGATTCATCTTACAAACTGTACATAATAAACTGCAGTGTCTACCTCAAGGCTAGCACACGCCTTATTCTGTGTGTGTGTATGTGTGTGAGAGAGAGAGAAGAAAGTGGATATACAGAAAGTGAAAACAGACAGAACAAAGACAACAACAAAGAGGTAAAGAACACCTTGCATATCAATGTGTATTTATGAGGCAGCGAGAGATAAAAGGGGAAGAAATGAAGAGTCAGTGAAAGAGGCAGATCACGCCGTCGCTAAGTCGCTGTATTAAAGTACAGAGGGGTGCATTCTGGGACACGCCAAACACTAAGCCCTAATGAAACCTAGCCTGGAAAGACAACCTTATGCTTTCTAACCAGAGCCACATACAGACAAACGCTTTAATTTAAAGCGTCCACTAAGTTATAGTTACCATGGAAACAAAAAAACTCTGTTGATATTACCGTTGATCCCACTGAGAAGCAACAGTTAAATCTGCAGCGTTTGGCTCTGTGCTTTACTTCGATGGGCAATATGATTAAATCCGATCAGCTCTTAATGACGCCTACATGTCATATTCACTTTAATTCACTGATGTCACTTTTATAGGGCTGCAACTAATGATTATTATTATTATTGATTAATCTTCTAATGAAATGTCAGAAAATAGTGACAAAAGTCAATTATAATTTCCTTTAAAGCTTAAATTGACGTCTTGAAATGTCTCATTTTGCCTGATCAACAATCCAAAAACTGAATATATTCAATTTACTTTCACTCATCTTGTGGAAAAGCATTAAATCCTCACGTTTGAGAAGCTGCAACCAGCGAATATCTGACATTTTTACATAAAAAATGACCAAAACGATTATTTGACTGTCAAAGTTACTGCAGATTAACTTTCTGGACATCGACCCATCAATTAATCAACTTTTTAATTTAATTCTCTTCACATTTGAATCTTATACTTCTTTATTTTGACTGTTTTAAACAATAAATGGATTGTAAAAGTAGTTGTCAATTGATTATCTCTTCATCAACTAATTGACTAGTTGATAAGTTGTTTGAGCTCCATTACACTGACAAATCGCTACATAGTTTTAAATTTAATTATTACCTTGAACTACATTATGGACTTAATACAACACATTCATTTCTAACCCGTCTAACATGTTGGCCAGATTAAAAATGGCCTCCTTAACGCTGAAGGAGGTTTGAACAGTTGTGAGCCATTGTTTGTCATTATAACTGCTATTATTATTGATACATTTTATTTTGTGAACTTTTGTTTGAAGTTTAACCGAGAACAAAACTTCCAGCTGTTTTACGTCTGACCAGAACTTATTCCCATAGTTGAACTTTTCCAGACTTTCTGGCACAAGCGCCATGGAAATGACAGCAGCTTCCTGGTACTGCAGCAGAAATAAACCCAGGTAATATACACACACACACACACACACACACACACACACACACACACACACACACACACACACAAGCCTGCCTTTGTACTGAGAGAAACCAACAAGGCTTTGATATGTACATAAGAAAGAATGTGTTGTTTGTTAAAACTATTGGGGTCAGTGGGGAGTTGGCTGAGCAATATGAACTGAAGGTAGAAAAGTGCGTGCACACACACTCACACACGCTCTCTCTCTCTCACACACACACACACAAACACAAAAAGTGTGACCCAGGTTTAGAGCCGAGGAAACCGAGAGGATTAGCAGGTATTAAAAGTTACACACACACACCTGTACAGTCAGCTGAAGCGTGCACAGACATATCGACAGGTACACACACACACACATACACACACACACACACACACACACACATACTGACATGCACAAAGAGTGTGTCTGACCCAGTTCATTATATGAGGGTGTTAGCAGGGAAATCCGCATTATTAATATGCAGTGTGACTTTAGAGGCTATTACCAGCTAAATGGTACTCTGCCAGACTGTGTGTGTGTGTGTGTGTGTGTGTGTGTGTAAAGTGATTTTCCTCAGCCTTGTAACAAAGTCTGTTGAACATTTGTAGCTATGACAGCAGAGAGAAAGTGTGTGTGTGTGTGTGTTTTAAATTTTTACAAAACTTCCATCAACCTCAGCAAAAAGCAAACAAACAAAATGTTACAGCAGCCTTGAGGTTGTGTAAGAGAAGAAGTGTGTGTATTGTTGTGTGTGTGTGTCACTGTGTGTGTGTGTGTGTGTATATGACAGTGTTGTTTCTGTGTGTAGAGCAGCAGTAGTAGCTGTTGTGGTATCAGAGCCAGTGACAGCCAGCTGCTAGAGAGCGATAGAGAGACCTTTAGTCCACATCTCTCTCACTCAGCCCTGAGGATGTGTGTGTGTGTGTGTGTGTGTGTGTGTGTGTGTGTGTGTGTGTGTAATAGTGAATGCTAGGAGGAAACAATTATACGACACAGAACAACCAGAGCAGTCACTGTCTACAGGCAAACACACACACACACACACACACACACACACACACACACCCAAACAAGTCAATCACTCATTCTAGGAAAACTGCAACTTCTGAACTTTGTTTTGTGATTTCGAGGAAAAATCAGCAACTTGTTTGTGTAACTTTTCAAAATAAAAGTTTTACAGTTTAATTAATGTATCTCTGAGGAAACCGAACCCTTAATCTCTTTTTAATATGACGTCAGACATCATCACGTGCCCCTCCTGCACCTGACTGGCCAAACAGGCCGCTCACTGGACTCTTACACTGCAGGTCTGTGGCTCTATTCAGACTGGATTTATGTCTCTATGGGAAGTGGGGTGATTAAAACTTTACCTGCCCTGTTCAGTGATTTTAATCCCGTCTGGAGTGGGTAACGTGGGTAATTTCTCACCCCCGCCACAGTAATAATTACAGCCACAATTACCTACTGTTTCTCTGTGAACTCACTGGCCCTGCTGTAATTTAAATCTCACCCAGAGTGACGTGTCCTGGTATTTTAAAGAGGATCTCTGAGTTTTTTCTACTCCTCCTACTTAAAAGTCCCATTTGTTTTTTAAGTCTGTATGTGTTTAAATCTTTGACAAATTTGCATCCTTAAAAGTAGCCGAATTATCTATTAAGCACTTCCTGTTTGCAGTGTATCCATGGATGTGCAGACGACTATCACCGGATTACTGTGACACTGAAGGAAACTTAGAAAGAGTTAAAAAGAGGGGAGTTCCTATGATTTCTAAGCAGATTGATGCCTGTGTGTTCAGTTTTAGTTATGACTCAAATTCACCTCACGCAGTGTCTTTTCCTCACTTTCACCTCTCTGCCTCACCCCACCCCACCCCCCACCCCCCCAGGGAGGCTTTTGTCCTACTCTTTTGGCTTTGGGAAATCAGGTTTCTCTAATCCCCCTCCCCTGATTACAGTAACCAGGTGTCTTGTTAATAAGGCATTTAAAAGCTTAGTGGAGAAAACCAACTGTAACCTTGTTTCTTAAGTGCATGTTAATGCAGGAAATACATCGTAATAAAGGTTAATATCTGAAGATACGAACAGGGACTTCGGAGTGAAACTAAACTTTAAATCTCCTGCAGTCAGTTACAAACTGTGGTGTAAGTACGTTTACTGTATTTTCATTTTCTGTCTACGCCGTGACATTTCAGAGGAAAATATTGCACCATATGCATTTTATAACTTACAGTTACTTCTCAGATTTAGATTAATAATACAAAATATAATCACCAGGTGTATATAAGGTCATTCAAATCACCCCCACCTTTAAATGCTGCAACATTAAAGTGATACACACTTGAAAGCATCAGTATTTTAATCCAATACTAAATGATTTTCCTGTTTATTCTTGTGCTTTTATCTTTTTACTTAAGTCAAAACTTTGAACGCAGGACTTTTCCTTGTAACAGAGTATTTCTACACTGACTTGTTGCAATTCTTTACTTAAGGAAAAGATCTGAGTGCTTCTTCCACCGCTGGTCACAAGCTATGAAAGCACTGAGAGTTGAACACAAAGAGACTTCTAAAAACAGCTTTCTGTCTAGACACCAGCGCACACACCACACATCAGTTCAGCGTGAGACATGACTCGATGTGCAGGACTCAGGCTGGCGTCACATGCGACCGAGCCGGACCACAGCACTGACTGCAGGTGAGTGCAGGTGTGAAGCCGAAGTGGAAACACACACACACACACACACACACACACACCTGATCCAGGCTCAAAGAAGCACCTTGAAATGGCATGAAAATAACATAAGATGAACTGAGTGGGTGGGTGTGAGGGCTTCCTAGGAGCTGGGGGGTGGGTGGGGGTGCAGGGGATGGGGATGAGGGGCGCACAGCAGAGTATCATTATGTGTCCTTAAAGTGAAGCTCTGCAGTTATTAGACTGTCCTGGTAATTATAAAAGAGCTGCTGCAAAGTCTGATAGTATAAGAGAAGACACCAATTATGGAGAGGTTCGATGCAGGCACTGCAGTTAACACTTTTCTATATTATAGCTATGACTGTGTGTGTGTGTGTGTGTGTGTGTGTGTGTGTGTGTGTATGTGTTTCATCAAACCTGTGTTAGCTGTGCTATCTGACAGGGCAGATTGTGATTTTTAGCTGAGCAGCGCTAATCTCTTGTTACAATATGAATCGCTGATTACACCACTGCACTCTGTGGGAACAAGAGAAGAGAGAGAGAATGTGTGTGTGTGTGTGTGTGTGTGTTTGTGTGTGTGAGAGAGTGTGTGTGTGTGATAGAGAGTATTAAAGGGCAGATAAGAGGACAAGGTGAAGACTGGAGACAAAATTAAGTTTGGAA
Organism: Seriola dumerili; assembly: GCF_002260705.1. Classification (NCBI taxonomy): domain Eukaryota; kingdom Metazoa; phylum Chordata; class Actinopteri; order Carangiformes; family Carangidae; genus Seriola; species Seriola dumerili. The sequence goes on from NW_019174393.1 coordinate 3,358,834, forward strand.
GAAGGAAGGAGGAGTGAGTGTGTGTGTTACAGAGGTGAGATGAGGTTATCCTGGGTTATCTGGCGCACACACACACACACACACACACACACACACACACACACACACACACACACACACACACACACACACACACACACACACACACACACACACAGACAGAGAGAGCTAACGGCACAGTATTTACAGCAGGGATGTTATGAATAGCACCTGCCTCTGCACTCTCCTGTTATGCTTGGCCAGGGCTATTATACCCTCACTGTGTGTGTGTGTGTGTGTGTGTGTGTGTGAGTGTGTGTGTGTGTGTGTTGATGTTGAGATAACAAAGCCAGGACAGTAGGCTGGAGGAAGCACAGGCGCCTGAACAGGGACCATTGAAATGAATAGGTGACACACACAGACGGCGAATTGTGCTGCTAATAAGGAATCAACAGTTTAGACCAAATGTGATTCAGAAAATCTGTCTTCTGATGATGAGAATAATGATTATGATATCACACATTCCCCAGACAAGAAGCAGCTCCTGCTATTTGTTGATCTCTCAAAGAAAATGTGTTCAGACTGAAAAAGAAGAAGATTTTAGCTGCAGTGTGACTGCAAATTAAGTCAATGGGTTTGATGTGGAAAATAGTTGCATGCAGACATTCAAGTCTTTCTTAATGTTCAATATTTGTCGGATTCAGGTGGAGGTGAAGGTGAGTACTGTAGCTTTTTATGGTGAATAAAAACAGATTGTAAAAAACACTCCAGCATTCAAATGTGTGGCAATGAAGCAAGGCCTTACGGTGAATCTGAATGTATCCAAAGACTTTGTTGACCCTTCATGCTGTGATTTCTTCAGCAAACAGATTGGTTGTTGAGATGCTTGTGTTTGGTGTCTCATACAGGATGATCTCGCGTACGACAACTTTCATGCATTTTTGTACGACAAGTTTTCTGTGCTCATAGTCTCGAATCAAAGTTGGAACAACTCCGGGTGTACCGCAGGGTTCAGTTATAAGCCCATTTTTATTTATGGTTAGGGCACCAGTGACTTTTTTTTTCTAATTGATTAAGCTTTTTTTGTTTTTATAATTAATAGATTAATCATTTAGTCTATAAAATGTCAGAATATAGTGAAAAATGCTTCCAAAGCCCATGTTAACTGATTAATATTGCTTATTTTGTTAGATCAACGGTTTCAAAGATATTCAATTTATCACAGAAGACGAAGAAAACCAGCAAATATTCACATTTAAGCAGCTGGAACCAACGAATTTTTGACATTTTTCCATTAAAAATTAATCACATACTGAATCAATTATCAAAAATGTGACTAATTTTCTTGTTTTTCCTCTATTATTTGATTTAATTATCAATAACTGACTATTGTTTAAGCGCTATTTACAATCTACTTAAAGAATACTATTACTCAAACACACTTTTCTATGCTGATGACAGTCTTGATAAACTGTTCTCTGCTAAAGTATCTTTTTATCAATGTACAAAACATCTCTAGTTTCAAACATATTTCCTGGAAAAAAAAAGGAATTTTCTAACATATCTGTTCTTTTTATGGTCAAACAAATTGCTTAGTGTTCTTTAAATTCCCTCATCTTTATATTAAAGTAGTGATTGTGGTTTTTAGTGCTGGTCACACTCCCATCTTTCCACCACATGTTCTCTGTATAACATCTGTTTTCTTATGTAACTGTCACTGTCCATACACTGTCCATTTTTATTGCTTTATTTCCGCAGATACCCACTCAGGGATTCCTTTGACAGTGACCACCCAGGATTTCTTGTTCATAAAAAATGTTTTCTTGGCAGTTTTTCTTTTCCTGACTGTAGCGCGTAGACTCTGTTAGATATGCCAAGAAGGCTTTTCCTTCAATTTCATGGTTTATTTTGTTGCACAGAGTCCAACAAAGCAAACCATGAAATTATCTATTTGAATAAAAATATACAACATGAACTTGACTGTCAGAGCTCTTTTTAAAAGGCCCCTACAGGGGTTTTAAGCAGAGTCACTACACGTCTCATAAGTTGGGCTACTCAGAAATGCCACTACTTTTCAGTCTGTTACGCTGTGAGCTCGACCATTTAGCCTGCAACTATTTACAATCTGGCAACTAGTTTAAACGGTAATACAATTGGAGCCATTCAAAGTATGCAGAATTAGCTATTGGCACTTCCTGTTTGCATTGTACCCATGAATGTACAAACAACTATCACTGGATTACTGTGATATTGAAGAAACCCTAGAATTGTGATAATTCTCAAGCTTATATGGAGCATCTTTTTTCTATGATCTCTGACTATGACTCAACAAAATCCTCGAAAGTTACGTCACACAGATTCTAATAATACAGCGGGGTTGCTGTATGTGAGCCTTGGTATTTCCCCAAATTATATATATATTCTTTGATACCTCAATTTGAGAAATATAAACATGGTTTTGTAAAAGAAAAGATTCTTAGGAATGACAATGTTGATCTGCCGGTCGGCCTCTTTGGTGCCGACTGAAATATCTTGGATAAATTTGGATAAATTGTTATGAAATCAGATGTTCATGTTCCACTCAGGATGATCCGTACAGAAATATATGTGACTGTACAGAATGGAGACCAGATACATCCAGATTTATGACATACAGCAGTGATGATTGGTTGTGATGTCAAGTAAATGTGACAGAAACCAAATGGCATCCAATAACAGCTAAAATAATTGGTCAATTAATATAAATGGCAATTAATTTGGATAATTCGTTGATCATTTGAGTCACTTTTCACTTACATTTGCTTGTAGCAGCTTCTTAAATGTGAGTATTTTCTGCTTGTCTTAACTGAATATATTTGTCTTCCGCACTGTTTGTCATACAAAACAAGACATCTGAGGACGTCCCCTTGGGCTCTGAGAAACTGATTTTCTGTCATCGTTTAAGACAAAACAAACTATTTCATTAATTGAGAAAATAATCAGGTGCAGCTGCAGCAGGAGCCGTCTTCGCCCTTGTGCAGTCTTAGTTCCAGCCGCACTTTCAGTATGTTTTCTCTACTCTCTGGACATTTCCCTGTTTGCGAGATCTAATCTGTTATTTTTCTCCTCAAGCTCTTCATTGCAAAAAGAGAGAGAATTGGTCCTTCAATTGACTTGTTCGTCCCTGTGTGTAAATACAGATATATACACAAACACACACACACAAACTCCCTGGGAGAGGACGGTTAAATAGTTTGCATTTTTTCAGAGGGTGAGATAGGGAGAGAGCGAAGAGAGAGGTCAGTGAAGACCTTTCATTTGCTGGCGAGTAAAGAGGAGAGAGGAAGACGAGATGGGAGCGAAGGAGAACAGAGGAGGAGTGGGTCAGTGTATGTTTTCCTTTGAAGATCTCTGCTCCAGGAGGAAGCAGAACGGGAGGGGTGGAGGGGGTCCTAACATGAAAAGTCGACGCGAAGAGAGGAAGGTGACAAGTGACTGCTGGGAGGAGAGAGAAAGCAGCACAGCGGCCTCTGTGTAGGAGCTACAGACCCCTGAGAGAGGCAGACAGAAAAACATGCATCATAAAATATGAATTAAATATGAACCAATGTGGCCTTTTGGGCACTGCACACTCTTAGAGGTTACACAGACAGAGAGAGCGAGAGCTGCAGTAAACAGAAAACAGTGAGCGGGTGGAAACACCACAAGCAAAGATGGAAACACTCGGATGGACAACAGCTGTGAGAAGCCTCATGGGATTCAATACTGTTCATATATAAAGTTTTTGTTAGCGAAATGTTCAGTAGCCTTGATGAGATATTCATTCGACCGTCTTTTTGTGATTTGGTTTAACTGCCGGCAGCAACACGATCATTCGTGTGGAGACATATCTGCTCCAGTGTTTTTTAACTCCGTGTTTGGTCTCCACCGGCTCCTGAGGGAAATATCCGTCTCTTTAGCTGCTCAATGCTCCACTATGTTCTCCAGCTAACTTTGTGAGCAGAGAGTTTTTAAAGCTGTGTCGTGTTCATTTAATGTGATGTGAGTTTACGGAACTTAGAATTGTAAACGCACAAATACACAGCTTCAAATGAAAAAGGGGCAACTGCTTAATAACACAGCTAACACTCTTTATTTCCCTATAACAACTTTATATGTTGCTAATAAAGTATAATGCTGTTAAGTTTGTTCCACTCTCCCTAAGTAAATAAATGCATTTTTTTCTTTTTTCTATTTCATTATATGTTTATTATTATTATTATTATTATTATTATTATTGTTGTATATTGAATATTTTGTGTGTTTAATATAAGTTTTAATACTGAAAAAGCAATGAAGAGGTCTAATCAAAAATAGATAATGAAATACATGCAGTTTTGATAATAAGCAAAATTTCAACAGATATTAAAGTAATGTATTTATGTGACAAGTGGTTCACTTAAGCTGAGTTAACTCAAAAAATAAATTGATTTAGCCTAATTGTAAATCACAGTAATCAAAGATTATATTAGTAGTTGATGGGAGACAAATTATTATGATTACCAGAGTATTTTTTTCACAATCACTATTTTAACCATACATCTCTATGACGTTTGAAGAAATTTTGCATTTTAAGCGACATGCAAAAAAATATTAAAGTATGAAATCAATATAAAATATCAAATTAAATTCAAACACATCTAATAAATGTAAAGATAATCCAAAATAAGCAGCAATAAGCTCCATACAGTTACAGTAGAATGTAAATTGCAACTAATGAGTGTCAAATAATCACTGATCAACTCTGAAGTATTGGTTTTTTGTGCAGTTGCAAATGTTTACTTTTGCACTGAGTTTTGAGTTTGTTTCATCTCATTTAAATCTTGTTTTTTTTTTTAGTGAGTTGCAGAAGCGGAGAGAAGAAGCATCTCTTTAATAAGCAGAAGTCAAAGTTGCATTATTGAGGAGATTTCACTTGGAATATGAAGCGAGATAGACACAAAGAGCCGCAGGGTCTTTTAATATAAAGTTTCTCCTTCATTTCTCCTCTACAACTTGGCAGGCGATAACAGCTGGATATTAGTTTCCTGCTGAGGATTTCATATATCATATCATTACTGCACTTTGTTATCCGACTATTATCTTCAATATGGACTATTACATAATATCTCATACAGGAACAAACTCTGGAGTGAGCCACTTTCTAATTTCTCTGTCCACCCCCTCTCTCCGCCGTTGTTCAACACAGTCTGAATGTAATGCATTTTGAAAGTTGAGATCATTTCTTTTGGGTTGATGAAGCTGAGCAAGTCTGAGATAATATGGCGGATTTTTAAATCAGATTTTTGGGAAATTGCACATCCACATATTCTGATTTCCTCATCTGATTCGTTCTAGTTTTCATGGAAAAGTAAAGTCTGAAAGTGAAATGCATGCATGAGATTTCAAATTTTATTTTAAAAGGGAACTTATCAGATCCAGACCTCACTTTTTTGTGGCGGAGAAAACTTAGTTCGACTTGTAAGTGACGTCATTACAAGGACACCATTATTCAAAGTGAGCATGCTGAAGATATATATTTTTTTTTTTTAGAGGAAAGGGAAACTCTGTCGGTCCACCTCTCTGGTCCCGGCTGAAATTTCTCAAAAATTATTGGTTGGATTCTCATGAAATTTGGTGCAGGACATTCATGGTCCCCAGAGGATAAGGACTTTTCCTGTTGCGCCACCAGCAGGTCAAAGTTCATCTACAGGTTGGACTGGCACCACATCTTGAACAGGTTTCCGATCAGTGTCTCCTGAAGAATTTGTTGATCCCCTGACTTTCCCTCTGGCGTCACCACAAACTTTAAATTTGTGGTTTAGAGTAAAACTGCAGTTGCTGGTGTCCGTACTCAGCCGGAAAGTTTGTCTGGTGCCATCATTAGTTTAATTTGTCCAACTCTTTGATTCATAATCAAATACCTGCAAAACTAATGACATTCCCATCAGCCTCAGCTGTGCTTTGAGTTTAGTGCTAATTAGCTATTTTTAGCGTGCTAACATGCTAAACTAAGACATTGCTGCTGTGCTTAAGTACAGACTCGCAGAGCCTCTAGCACGGCTGTAGACTTCTTTGTCGTGTTATTTCATTTAATCTCCATTTTTGTACTAAAGCTCAGTATTCAGGGCTTTTGAGCTGTTTGTCTTAGAGGTCAAATGTTTTTCTGCTTGGATTGGACTGGAGGGAAAACTAAAGTACTGAACTCCATCTTCCAAACAAACCATCAAACAACCTCCATGATTTTCCATAAAAATAAAAAAATGAAATCAATGATTTACTTTTCACAAGTTTAGACAATTGCTTAAAAATTAAAGTTATTCATTCCGAAGTGTTTCTTGAAAAACAAGAGGTTTAAAACAGTCAGTCCTGTATGTCAGTGCAAATGATTTAAAGTTGCCATGGTGACAGCACTGCAGGCCTCGTTTTCTTTTTGGTCAGTGAAACCACTAAATATAGTAACATCAAACTGACTCTCATGTTTCAGCTACACTGACAAACACACCCTCCCCAAAAATAAGATAATTAGACTAATTAAATCATTAAAAAGGAATGAGCAGGTGAAGAAGACTTTCACACAGACAAATACGAGAAAACTTTCAACTCATTCACACGACTCGCACTTCAACACAAACCTGTTTGTAGTTAATGTTTTCACCACAGTTCACACATTTCAAGACGTTTCCCTAACAACGCCTAAAGATTAAAAAGCCCTCTGAGTGAATGTATCCTGTAGCCGGTTATTGTTTAAAGCAGTACTTGATGGGAAATACTTAAACATGCTCAAAGTGCCCTACTTTGCAAAGACAGTCGTGGATCTGCACCACAAATGAATCAGTTCTTTGGCCCACAGACTCTTAGACCTTTCCACCAGACTTCATTGAAATTTGAAAGTTTTTCAGATATGCTTCTAATTAACAAACAAAAAGAACAATACAAGCAGCTTTGAAGTGTTTTTTTTTTTTTTAAGGAAGATCTTAATAAAGGACTAATATCAACAAACATAGCCAATGTGTTTGTAATCCTGCCTGCTTTTCAGTCTGACTCCTTCTTCTTCTTCTTCTTCTCTGCCATCTGCTGTTTCCACTCCTATCGTCCCTTCTGCCATCAGCTCCACTCTCAACTTTTCTGATAACAAACCGGCGCTTGAATGTTTTTTACATTTTTTTTTTTACACTTCACTGCTCCGAAGCTGCAGTCCTTCCAACTTCATTGTTATCTGTTGGTTTACTTGTGTTGTTGTTTGTTTGTTTTTTTTTTTTTCCTCCCCTGTTTGCTCCATTCACTGCCTTTATCTCTCGGACAGAGGAAGCCCAGCTTTCCATTCGACTGCAAAACAAATTAAAACCTTATTTTGTGGAAAACTAAATGTCATTCTGGCGCTTTGTTTTAACCTTGTAGAGAGTCATATTTCACACTTTATAACCTATGGTAATCAGCTCCAATTGCAGCTGTTATCATATCGCTTCTTCTGGTCACAAATTCCTGTATGTTGTCAATATTATGTTATTTCTAATTATTCGTTAAGAAAAATGTTGATTTAGAAATGTTCGATTGCATCTATGAGGGCAGATAACAATTTCCATTAATAAGAAATGATGTGTTTCACAAGGCAGTATTAGATTTCATAAGGTCATATTCAGCTGGATTTACATGAGATTTACATTTAGATTATTATCTACAGTAGAAATATGTAAGATTTTTGGTGTGCTTACCACTGCTCTACAACTTCACATTAAGATACTGTATCCATAACTAAACAAGACTACATCAGAACCCAGTATATGGTTGGACCGTGTATGGTCGACATGTGACTGGAGAGGTGAACCTGCGGAGGGAAAGCCCAACCTCGAGCTCACAGGGCAATGCTGGTGATTTACTTCTGCAGAAAGTTGCTAAGGTTTGCTGCTAGGTGCTTCATTAAAAGAAAGTTGCAACAACATAACATGCCGCCTGTGAACGCACCCTGCTGACGTAACAGAAGCTAGTTGCACCAATTCATTTTGAAAGAGCAACGACCACTGGGGAAACTCCAACACTCGGCCTGTCCGACCAGTTGTGTAACTTCATCACTCACTCACTCACTCAGTCAGTCAGTGATGCGTCTATATGGCCACACCCCAGTGTTGCAGTCCAGCCGAAAAAGCAGTGAAAGTCTCACCAACAAACAAACTCACAAACACAAAGTTCACAGAACAAACTCTCTCCGGTTTTGATTCGTTTTTCAACACAGAGCAACCTGCATCGTAAATTTATACAATCTATATCTATATGTAATTATAAAAACACTAGGGCTGTAAATAACACAATGTGTATTGACTGTGTGTGTGTGTGTGTGTGTGTGTTGAGTAACCCACTAGGAGAGGAATTGGTCATTTTCTCGGGTCTCTATCTGATCTATCGTCTTGAGAGGTGGAACAGGAGTTATTTCACACACACACACACACACACGCTCACACACACACAGCAGAAAGTCAAAATCCAATTATAGCAGTAGCTGGAAGAAAAGGTTACTCCTCTCTCTCTCTCTCATTGGCTGCAATTCCTACTTTTTTCTCTCATTTTTCCCATCATTCTCCTCTGCTCTTCCATCCTTTTCTCTTGTGCTTTTCATCTTTCTTCCTCTTTCTTATTTTTATCCATCTCTGCTTCCAACACTCAGGGACTTTTAGTTTCTGTATGTCATCCTTCCTCTCGCTGCCTCCGCCATCAAGGTGGAGAGAGCGAGACATAAGAGGCTCTAAAGCCGGTGAGAAAGAAAATGAGGGGAGAATAGAGGAGACACAGACTAAACTAGATTTATTCATATGTTTTGTACGGCTGGGTATTTTTGAAGATTTTTCAGTGCTACACCCGAGTCGACAAATGGTTCCACCTACACTATAGTAAACAACAATATACAACACACACCATTACACCCAAACCAATAAAGATGTCATCATTAAATAGAACTGACAGTAAAACAAAAGAAAAAATTATCTTAATTTATTGCTTATCATAATGTAAGAAGAGTTAAAGGTGCCTTATGTACATTTTGCCGTCTCCTTACCAATTTATAAGAAATATTCGAGTTCAACATCAAACTTTATTCCTTTACTCACCAAGAGTTGTCTCCAGAGGTTGAAATCAACCCTCTTCTATTTCTATCACTTATTTTCTCCTACTGAAGTTAGCATGCTAAACAGCTAGCTGCGGCCCAGTCTGCCGGTACCATCACTTTCCGATACCGAGTCACTGTGGTGTTAGTCGGTCTGCTTGAAGAAGTAGCAGCTCAGAGGACGTGTTATAACCTTGTATTGTTGTATTGTAACACAACAATGGCTGAAGCTCTTGGCAAGTAAACAGCTGCTAATGCTAGCTAATGTAGCAATAGCTAAATTTACAAAGGCTGCAAAAGAAAATCTACAATAAATTTCCAATCAAACGGGATCATCTGATGTATCAGAGGTGACCCACACATGTGATTTTTTTTTTTTTAATAAAAGTACAACACCAGACCTGTGCATCGGTTTCACATCAACTCTCATAGATGTTCTTATTTACTTCCCATCACTGCTCTCTACTTCACCCTCTACTTACCCTCTCTCCCCCTGCAACCTTATCTTCCCCTCTCATATACTCTAGGTCTCTCCGCCGCTTTCTCTCCTTTTCACCCTGTCGAACTTTCATACTTATTCACTCCGGGTTTAATTTCAGCTCGTCTCTTACCTGTCCTTGCCCTTTCTTCCAATCTCGCCCTTTTCACTATCTCTCACCATCTTTCCCGCTCACTTTCTGAATCTCATTCCCGCTCCCCCTCCCCCTCCCTTCATTCCTCTCTCAGGTTACCATCATAGGAAACAGAGTGAGGCTTGGAGACGGGGAATAGGGGATAAGAAGGTGATAGACAAGTCAGATGGAAAGATATAGCAGAGCTGGCTGCTGTGGCAGTGCTGCTCCTTCTGTTTTCCCACAGGGGAAGCAGCTCTCTCATATGAGCCATCCACCCCCCCTGTGATGTGCCTCATGGGACATAAATCAAACTGTACGGGCCTCATACAGTCATGATATACGTCTCAGGGGCTTTAACTTTCAAATTAAAGCTTATACACATCTGAAATGGTCTGATAATCACTTTTATACTGTTATTAACCACTGAAGCACTTTAGCATGTAATTATTACTCTGAGGAATTCAAATCTATTACACTTTAAACAAAAAGGTCTTCAAAGCTGCTTTACATATTAATCTAATCATTTTTTTAAATAAAATATTCTGTGATAGAATATTAGGGCTCTACACTAAAGATTTTTACGTGTGTGATCATTTTAAAGAGTCTACTGCGGAGTAATATTTAAACACTAAAAACTCTCTTCATTAAATCTCTCGGTAGAACTTAATGGAAGTTATATGATTAAAATCAAAGCAGAGTTTCTCTGGAAATACAGAGTGAATTTTTAAGAAATGCAGACAGCTCAAAGCAATGATCTTAAGGAGCAAAATCGCCTTTTATACCCTGGGTCTTGCCTGTCAGGCGACATGCAGCCTGCCCTACCTTATTGTTACATGTTATACATGTAATGAATGTTTGTCCCATATTCCTCACACAAACACCTCTTCACAAATTAAACTGTATCCTGATAACCTATAGCTGTTGTTGTACTGTACAGTCCACACAAAGGGGTCGAGTTTTGGGTCAAATTTCCCTCCATTAACAGCCAAAGAGGCATGAAGACGCTCATTTCCTGTCGCTGTCGACTTCCAACAACTTCCTTTTTCTCGGCTGAAGTGAGGAGGTCGTGACCTCTGGGGGAGGGAAACCGACTCTCTCCGACAATAGTCACAACTTTTATTTGCCCCCGGCGCGGGAATAAAAGAGTTAATGTACATACCATGAACTCACCAGACCCTTCACCACTTAAACAGAACTGGAAGAGTCATGCAGACTCACAGCAGAATCTGATGTTTCTGATGTTTCCTGTTTAGAATACATGTTCCTGTATGTTACGGACTGAATTAACTCAATTTAATCTATTTTCTGTAAAACCTTTATCCCATTATTAATCAGATTAAGAGCTACACGAGAGTAAATAAACACCTTGTATAAACTCATTCACTAACACACTGTTTTTTTTTTTGTTTTTTACCAGAAATAAAATCCTTCAATAGTTTATTTTAATGACAGTACTTCCAGTATGGATCCTCTTTGTCCCTGCGCCCACATGTTGTGTAATTCCATGGTAGTTTCCAGGAGATAACAAATGATTACAGGTGCTGCAGGTGACTCATCTTATGCCGTTTAGAAAACACACATGAAACATAACAGTGTCTCCAGAATAACATGTAATATGAAACCAGTAATAGAGCTCAGCGCAGCGCCTTATTTGCACATGACTGAGTCCTCGGTTTTGGTTTAAACTGCCTTTTGAAACATGAGACAACATACCCTCAATGTTGTCATCAAAGGTGTCATGTAAACTGTGTTTTTATTAATTCAATTTTGACTTGCGTATCTGCAAATGTGTCTGCTTTAATGACTCGTCTGGAAACTACTTAAGGAATCATCTTGGGACTTGACAGATACTGTACAGTTCAATTCTACCAAACATCACCTTGTTGCTCTTGTTCAGAAACTTCAAGCTGTGAGAACAGCCGCACGATCCGGGAAGAACGCCGACGCCGCGGGTGGCGGAGAACAGAATCCCGTACGTGTCTGGAGTATCTGAGAGACGCAGAAGGATCTTCACTGAGCACAGGATCCCTGCAGTTTTCAAACCCAGCAACACACCGAGACTGAAACTGGTAAATCCGACAGACCGCACACCGCAAACCCAGAGAAGCAATCTAGTCTTTTCAGTCCAGTGCAGTGGGGAATGCTCAGACCTACGATATATATATGTCTGTGAAACCAAACAAATACTAAACAAACACATGGTTCAACTCAGGTCAAAACCCAGCAGTTCACCTGAAGAATAAGGGATACTCCTTCGATGATGACTATAGATATATATCTAAACATTTTAGACATTTTGAGCAGGAGGGAAACCGTCCCTCACCAACACCACTTATCCCCAAGCCTACGACGCCGTCCTGTCAACCCTTCCCAGGAGATTTAACAGCCGTTCACACTCGACCTCAGGTGAGCTTCAGCCGGGAGCTCATTGATGACCCTGATAACGACCTCACAGAGGTTAAATACCTGGGTCTTCCCTCCAGTCAGTCAGAAATGATGAAACCTCTTGGATGAGAGGTGAAACATCGTCTCGGTTCTTCAGAAACGCTTTTTGTTTTTTTGCATTCGACTGTTTGACCTGGTTCTTTGCTTTACTCTCAATAACTCCTGATTACATGAAGGGAAACACTTTGAATCTCAAAACACTACCCCCCCCCCACCATCTCTCCTGCACATCACCAAAAAGGCAATATGTAGTACAAACAAAGCCTGATGAGAGGAAGTGGAAGGTCATGAACCGTAAAGAAAATTCCTTTTTGATCTTTGTTGCAGTTCATTTCCTCTTTCTCAACGTGATCTGTAGATGTGAGTAATTAAAACGATCTTCAGAGCTGCACTGATCAATATTTCCAGAAGAACATTTTTGCCTAATGACTGTATGTAATGTGAGGAAGGAGGAGGAAAAGCAAAGATGATTATCAACCTAATCTGCAGCCCTGTCTTCAGTCGCATTGCTCACTGTGGACTTTACACCAACTGACCGTCCCCCAGCAGAAAGACACAGTTACAGACTATTTGTTTTTTCCCGGGATGGTGGTGGGGCCAAAAGTGGAGCCAACACCGAACTTAAATTCATCGAGGGGCCAGAAAAATGTCTCCGAGTGAAAGTTAATGTTGCTGCGTGTCTGCTGGATGTATAAATAGTGTCACAGTTATAGATTCTGTTGCTCAACAAGCCAAAATGATTAATGCTGCTTTAGAAATAATAAAAAACTGGTAAAGGTGGGTGAGACTTAAAGACACTTTTCTCTGTTTACAATGAAGACACTGGGTCAAAGGAAATATCAAGGACTGTAAATAAAGACGGACGACGCGTCTCCACTTCCAACAACTGCACAAAAATGAAGCCAAAATATATCCTGGATCGAGGTCCCGCCCATAAACCCGCTCAAGCTGTCAATCATGACATTACACTCCTGTTTTATAGCATCAAATAACTAACTCAACCCAAACCTATCAGAATAAATGAAACACTTAAAGAGAACTACCGGAAATGAAGGAAACCATCGATGGGAAAAATGTATTTGACGTGTATTTAGTTTGGCCCACACCCCATCCGCTAACATGGAGGGGCAACAACTCCTCAGGCCATAACAACCATTTAGATATTATACAGGGAAACAAACAAGGCATAAAGCTCCCTGACAACTTCGTAATCACAGCAGCAGGATGTGAGACTGATGCGCTGGAAGATGATAATTTTAAGAAACAACACGTTTACAAATCTGAGAGAAAATTAGATAATCCAGAAAACAAATATACATTTAAAAGAACAATTTGCACATTTGCATATCTATTGCTTTCTTAATGACACAAGTAGCTGCTTTTATTGATAGAAGAGAATGAACGTCCCTGTTTTCGTGCAGCGATGCAGATTAGATCGTTGCTTTCTCTGACTTCCATTAAAACTCTGCTCTGTAGGGATCCATCTCGTTCAATAGATTTGACTTGATGTGTGAGCTTTTTGAATTAAAAATGATAATCCACCGCTCCGGCTGACTTTGACACCCCCCTCCCTTTAAAATATATGCAACTTGCGTCTCTGCACTGCTGAACTTCCAAACAACTTAAAGAGAAGTTGGTATTAATTTTCCTTCTGGATGGCAGAGAGATTGAGGTTATGAACTCTGCAGGAGGGAAATCGACCGTTTTTGTGTGGAAGTCAAGTTTGTTAAAGGGAGTTTTAAAGAGTGGAGACAATGCCTGAGAGGTCAGAGGTCACAGTTTGTTATACACAGCCTGTCTGGGACTCGGCGGGGGTCTTTACTCCTCTCTAAACCGCTGTTTGACATATTTGACATCAAGAATGTCTCTGTTGTGAGTGTTTTGTCTCTCTGTCTTTATTTTTTTCTCCCTGTCCATCAGCTTATCATGACCACAGACAGAAACCGAACTCTGTGTGTGTGTGTGTGTGTGTGTGTGTGTGTGTGTGTGTGTGTGAGACTGAGCTCTACGGGAATTCTACGATCCGTCTGAAAATTACGATGACAAAATGACATCTGGAGCTGACAAACCGGCCCAACACACACTCGAATAATGCGCGCAGACACACACACATGCACAGCCTGTCATACTGATACGGTTGCCATTTCTTATCACTTAAGTCGTCTGACAGGCGCGGAGGAAGAGACAGATGGAAAGAGAGATGGATAGCAATAAATACCAAAGACGGAGAAGAGACGGAGTGACGGACGGAGAAAAGGCGGGATTGACAGAAGACTGATAGATGGACAAATGTTTAGAGACACACAGTGAGAAGAGGATAGTATACCCTCACAAGCTTGTTTTTCACCCTTCATCTCTCATCATCTTGGATGTTTGAGGACTGGAAACTGGAGTTCAAACGTTTAGTAGCGTCCTCTGGTGAAGGAAAACATCTGTCGGAGAATTGAAGATGACAGAAGAAAATCTACAACACCTCCTCAGTGATTTAACTCATTGTCCCGCACGGCGTTTTAATCATAGAGCGATGACAGGATATCAGACCGTAATAGTGGTGGACATTCAGCAGGTGAAAGCAAAAAAAATAAAAAAATAAGGGAGAGAGATAACAGCCTCCTCACGGGGGCGCTGGAGAGTGGAAGAGCAGGCAAAGATGCTGCATGAGGTGAATTAGGGTCAGAAGTCGGTCAAATCTGAAAAACACAAACCTTAACTCTGTGTGACTTATATTTCCCGAGGATGTCATCATCTCTGATGCTTCAGAACTTGCCTGAGAAACATCACACTTTTAGGTTTTCTTCTGCATCACAGTAATCCAGCGATAGTTGTCTGTACCTACACAGGTTCAGTGCAAACAGGAAATGTTAATAGTTTATTCGGCTACTTTTAAATGGTGCAAATTCACCAAAAATGTGAAAAGTGTGTGCTAGCAAGGAGAACCATAAATACTGGAGGTAGATACTGCACAAGGTGAATTTGAGTCTGTCAGATCTGAACAGACATGAAACACATTAATTTCACTTAATGTACACTTCCTGAGGATATCGTTACCTCTGATGTCCATCATCAATAAATGTAAATAAATCTGCTTAGAAATGAGAATTTTTAAGTTTTCTTCAGTGTCACAGTGATCCAGTGACAGCTGTCTGTACGTCCATGGGTCCACTGCTGAAGAGGAGATGCTAATAGCTAATTCGGCTGCTATTTATGGTGCAAATTCACCACAAAATGTAAATAAATAACGGTTAAAACCAGGGCCCACGAGAGAATACCAGTACTACCTGTAGCTGACATTACAACAGCACATTTGTTGATGGATTGATTTTTATTCTGTCATCTTATTGGTGCCCAAACAGGCCTGTACGTTGGTGTTAGCAAGTTTCCATCTGTTAAATTAGCAAAAACACTTTTGACTTTCTCCATTTTCACACAAAAGCAAGATTTGACACTGAGCTAATATAAAAAAAAAAATAAAAAAAAAGTAGAAAAAACCTCAAAAGAGCCACTTAAAAATCAAAGCTGTTGTCCAGTTTCATATCCGTGCGTTATGTTGAGCACTGGCTAGGTGACTGCAGAGAGAGAGGGAGTGCAGTCCTGCACTGATCACTGACAGATCCATTCATCAAGACAGAGTTTTAGCACTGGAATCAGCAGGGGGCTAATTACTTCCCAATGCTTCCTCATACACTCTGCGCTGAGCTAATGTGTCTGGAAAAAAAAAAAAAAAAGCTTTAGGAGGCTTTTCTTAAAGTCAAAAAGATCCCACAAAGTGTTGCAAAGAGCCTCAAGCAAAGTGTGCTGTGTGGCACCTGATGTCTTACACAACACTACCAACACAGCAACCAGGGACACAGCCAGAAACACAGATATACTGAGGTCACAAGTCCAATTCTCCCAGTGCAACGAGAAGAAATGTTTGTCTGCACCGAAAAAAGTTGTATTTATTCAATTAAAACAACTATAATAGATATTTTTATACTAATAACATATCAAATGACAAATGAAAGGAGTTTTCGGAGATGTCGGACCCTCCGTGTGAGATGCTTCGATCGGTGATTGTGTGTTTTTAAAACTTATTTCAGGGCTGCTGTTCAACTCTTTCCTCTCCTCTGAGTGCAGTGTAGCTGCAGGGTCAGGTGTGTTTACAGTGTTTGCTCTGAAAGATATTATAGAATCGGAAAGGAGGGTGGGGGGTGGGGGTGGGGTGGAGGGTGAAAACTTAGCGTATTCACCCGGGTGTAGTGTTCACTGCCGCTCGGAGCCGAAGCCGATAAACACCCGTATCTACTGCAGAGTCATTTGACCCGGGTGTGAAAACTGATTGCACCCTTTTCCACTGCAGACAAAAGCCAGATGTTAGTGAGTGATCACTTTGTGACCAGTGGAGAAGGTTTAGAGAGCAGCTGGTGAACGCAGTGAAGCATTTAGCTGCTAAAGAGACAGATATTTCCCTCAGGAGCTGGTGGAGACCAAACACAGAGCTAAAAGAGCGGGAACACATTGAAAAGTTTATTTATTGTAAGTTTACACAAAGTTACATAAATGAAATAATTACCTGCCAAGCCTGGACATAATTCTGTCTGAGAAATACTTCATTTTATAATAATCTAACTTAAAAACTCTGTGCAGCGACAAATCCAATGGAGTTTTCTTGTTCACTTGTCTTCTTCAGACCTGGAGAAAGCTCTGTTCATTATTGGCGACGTCTGCTGTAAATATGCCCCAAATTTCAACAAACAGTGGAGACACTGTTCTCAGCAACAAAGCCCAGTTTTTAACACCTAAATATTTTTTTAATGACACCAATTCAAGTGAATTGGCAGCATGTTTTTTTTATTTATTTTCCTTTGTCAGATTTCAGCGCTCCACAGGAGAAAACTTCCACACCAACACTTTTCTGATAAAGTGCTTTGCTCAAAGGTCCAAGGGAAAGTTTTTCTTTTTCCACTGCCCTACTTTTCCTCCTGTTCCCCACTTAACATGTGCAGCCAGTTCCGTGTGTGTGTGTGTGTGTGTGTTTTTCTATGTGTGTGTGTGTGTGTTTGTGTTTGGGCAGTTTCATCCTGGCCCCCCCATAAGGGTTCCTAATGACCAATTTACATAATTAACACGCTGAGGCATGGCAGGCTGCCTCTGCTTCAGTGACACTGACACACACACACACACACAAACAAACACACACACACACACACACACACACACACACACGGGTTTAGTGTGTGCAGCTGACTCCAGGCCAAAAACTCTCTCCTCCGCTCTTGGCTGCTCTTCCTCCTTTCACTCTTGTTGTCAATATTCTAATTATTTACCGAGTGTTGTGTCTTTGCGTCTGAATATCCCCCAGTGGTGGAAGATTTTAATACTTCATCTCCATAAGAAGGAAACTGCAGAGGGCTTTTGCCTCGCTGATACTCAGACATGACAGAAACAAGAACACAGAATCCACAACACAACGCTCAGTATGAAAGTCACACACACACACAGACTCAGCACAGGTGAACTAAAACACACCGCTATGGTTCCAAAAATGCAGCAGCATCATTATAACTGATTAATAAATGTGGTTTCCCATCAGTGGAAGCAGGTGAGCCACCTCACCTCACACAAACACCACCTCTACTAACATCATGAAATAATATATTAATGGGTTTATCAATTAATTAAACTATCGTCCACAAAATAAATGAGTCACAAAATGAGATGGTCACCTTGCCTGAATGAGGTGGCAGTGAAAAACAGACACATAACTTTAGAGCTGCAACAGTTTGTCAATTAATTGATTAGTTTATCGATCGAAAATGAATCAAACTGTTTTTCAAGCAAAAATTTCAACATTGTCTTTGTTGTTTGGCTTCAGAAATGCTTTTCTTTGACAGTAAATGAAGCTTTCAGCTGTTGGTTCTGCACTTCCTCCAGGGTTAAATGAATAAGACGATTAAGAATGATGTAGGAAAACAACCAGTTCACTCTTGACCTTGGGCCTTTCTGTACATACGTTTGACCTCAGTTTGACCTCTGTTACCTTTGATTGAAGGGATTAAACAAAACATCGCCTGGAAAACGACCAAAAATATGACGAATATTATGAGAAAATATCACAAAACTTCGGTTACAGCGTCTTGAAATACACACAAACACAAAAAGGTATAAGTTAACTTTTCACATCTCTGTTCGACTACACTTCACTGGGTCCCATGACAGTGCACAGGGGTACAGTGCTGAGCTGGAAATCTCATGCACACCCCCCCCCCCCCACCTCTTCCCATCAGCTCTGCTTTGTGCGTAGTTTAATGCCAGCAGAGCAGGCAGACTAAATCAAACAGGAATAGACAGGACGTATTAATCCAGCCCAGACAGTGAAAGGCTAAATCCATCATAAGGATTAGTTATAAAAAATGATTTACCCCGACCCAATCAGCCCAATCTATGGCCGGGCAGCGGAAAATAAATATGGCTTCAGGCTGAAAAATAAATATGTAGAACATTAGTTCAGCGGAGTGAAATTCACCTACAGTGTGTTCGTTCGGGAGACGGAGATTTCTCACTGCTGCTGGTGTCAACTTCCTTCTTCTATTTTGCTGGAAGAGTGAGAGAGCATTTTTAACGTTTTCAAATAATTAATAAAAAATGCACATTCAACAAAATGCATATTTAATCAGATGTTAAAAAAACAAAGGCTGCAGCTGTTTAATTTTCACCAACATTTACTGTGTCGCTTCTAAAATCCATAGAATATAAATTAAAAAGTTGCATTTTTCCTGAACATACAAGAAGGTTACTTGCTGCATAAATCATGGACATGAACTTAGAGAACTGAAAGGTTCAACACGCTTGAAATTCACATGCTGATTATTCCTGAGATGATCAATAATTACCGATTTCTACAGGCAGCTGGGCTTCTCATGCAGCGAGACTTTAAAGCTTCTATAGTCGATATTTTCAAAATCTGGTCAAGTTACTGTGAGTGATGTGGACGGTGTCGATCATAGTGATGAACACTCACTCAGTTATCATTCGACTCTTCCTCTCAGCTCTACTCACTATCTTTCAGCTCATCGTTTTGGCTGAAGGTGCAGAAGCTTTATTCTCTCACACACATTCACACATTCACAAACTACAGACAGACAAAGTCAGAGCCCGGCTGGTGAATAAAGTGAAGCGTTTAGCAGCTGAGGAGTAAGATGGTAGAGACCAAAGCAGAGCTCGAGAGGAGAGTAAATATTCGGACTGAAACTCATCAGGTGGAGACAAGACACACGACTTCACCCAGCAGGCGCCGGACGTCAGTGTGAAAGACAGTGGACTCTAACGTCACCGGCGGTGTCACTGGCATCGAGTGATGTATGCTAATTTAAAGGGCAGAAAAACAATCCACAAGGTCTATGATTAAATGACCCACTGGAACCACTGTGGTCACTGGTTAACCAAAACCATGCTCCTCTCTTCTGAAGTATCTCAGCCGCCGCAGCCCATTTAATAGCTGATAAATCTTCGAGATGTTTATTGAAAGAAAAGCAATGGAACCTCTTCAGTCAGTATTAATAAAACCATGATGGCAGGCCGGACACGCTCGTCAGGCGAGCCGGCTCGGAGGTCGACGTGGAGCCGGACACTCTGTGGTGACGACAGCAGAGAGACGGACCCCGTGCAAACTGCCGTCTGTCAGGGACGGTGACACTCACACCACCTTAATGAAGCGGAGGAGTGTGTCTTCAGTGGCAGGTCGCTGTCACAGAGACAGACTCAGGAGATCCTGTGTCCCCCGGAGCCATTAGGGCTCTTCAGCTCTTCTCAGCAGGGGCAGTGGGGTGGTGGTGGTGGTGGTGGTGGTGGTGGGGAGGGGGGTGGGGGGGGGTTATTGAGTACCAGGCCTGCTGCTCTGCTCTGCTATTTCTGCTGTATTTCACTGGCTCTGCTTATTACGCGCTTCAAGTCACTTTATTTACTGTCATTGCACGATCACTTTTGCACTGTGAAACAATTTATCTGCTGCATCAACAACCTCACATGTACAGGACCCTTTAGCATCTAATGTCCACGTATAGAGCACAAGCTACTTTTATATTTAATTGCTTGCTGTATTAAACTATTGGATGCCTTGATTTCTTTGTGATCAATAAAGTATTGATCCATAAGATGAGATATTTGTGGTTTTAAGAAGCAAAAACAATCTCCATGTAGTTTTACATCTCCTCTCTCAGGCTTCTCTCCTGAGCCTCTCCTCTGATTGGCTGACACTTTTCTGATCCAATAAAAATATAGCAGATTTCAAGGAAAAAACACTCAAAACACCTGCAAGGTTTTGGATGGTGGGTCCAGGTGGGCGGGGCTTGTGGCAGTGACTGAGGGCGGTGACTGCTTTGTTGTGACATCACAAAGTTACAAAAGTCCTCACGGCTGGTTTTAAAGCTCAGTTTCTGAATACAGGCTGTGTGCATTTCTCTGTGGACTGAGGCTTTGATACTTTCACAGTATTAATATAGAACCTAGACCTGATCTATAATCACACTACACATAGACATCTACCTTTAGACTATATGAGACCTTTAAGGCTGAGTCCTGGGTTCCCTGTCTCCACTGCACTGGCCCAAAAAGCAGAACAGCTGCCTGAAAACACTCGATAACATCTTTCAAAAGCTGAAATCTCACCAAAACAGCTACATGTGTAAACTTTGACAGCTCTTTTGACACCGAATGTTTATCCACAATAGTCATTTTTGCCATTATCACTCTAATACCTCAAAATTAAAGCCTNCTCAGACTGATAGTTTATGAAAAGGGAACCGGCGTCGAGGCTCCGCCGACGCAAATGCAATTCAATGTGGAGGGAAGGGGGAATGCTAATTCACCTGGGAAGACTGTG
>NW_019174393.1:3379880-3380555 GCF_002260705.1 Seriola dumerili
CCATGTAGTTTTACATCTCCTCTCTCAGGCTTCTCTCCTGAGCCTCTCCTCTGATTGGCTGACACTTTTCTGATCCAATAAAAATATAGCAGATTTCAAGGAAAAAACACTCAAAACACCTGCAAGGTTTTGGATGGTGGGTCCAGGTGGGCGGGGCTTGTGGCAGTGACTGAGGGCGGTGACTGCTTTGTTGTGACATCACAAAGTTACAAAAGTCCTCACGGCTGGTTTTAAAGCTCAGTTTCTGAATACAGGCTGTGTGCATTTCTCTGTGGACTGAGGCTTTGATACTTTCACAGTATTAATACAGAACCTAGACCTGATCTATAATCACACTACACATAGTCATCTACCTTTAGACTATATGAGACCTTTAAGGCTGAGTCCTGGGTTCCATGTCTCCACTGCACTGGCCCAAAAAGCAGAACAGCTGCCTGAAAACACTCGATAACATCTTTCAAAAGCTGAAATCTCACCAAAACAGCTACATGTGTAAACTTTGACAGCTCTTTTGACACCGAATGTTTATCCACAATAGTCATTTTTGCCATTATCACTCTAATACCTCAAAATTAAAGCCTGTGTTTCATCTTCAACGCCGTTTTTCAAAACCCAATCACGACTTTAATCTGCCGCTTCACCTTTGTTTTGTTTTCCTTCTCTGTCGCTAACAGA
>NW_019174393.1:3380580-3647675 GCF_002260705.1 Seriola dumerili
TGACCTCAGTTTGACCTCTGTTACCTTGATTGAAGGGATTAACAAAAACATCGCCTGGAAAACGAACCAAAAATTATGACAAATAATATGAGAAAATATCACAAAACTTCGTTACAGCGTCTTGAAATACACACAAACACCAAAAAGGTATAAGTTAACTTTTCACATCTCTGTTCGACTACACTTCACTGGGTCCCATGACAGTGCACAGGGTACAGTGCTGAGCTGGAATATCTCATGCCACACCCCCCCCCCCACCTCTTCCCATCAGCTCTGCTTTGTGCGAGTTTAATGCAGCAGAGCAGGCAGACTAATCAAACAGGAATAGACAGGACGTATTAATCCAGCCCAGACAGTGAGAGCTAAATCCATCATAAGGATTAGTTATAAAAAATGATTACCCCGACCCAATCAGCCCAATCTATGGCCGGGCAGCGGAAAATAAATATGGCTTCAGGCTGAAAAATAAATATGTAGAACATTAGTTCAGCGGAGTGAAATTCACCTACAGTGTGTTCGTTCGGGAGCGGAGATTTCTCACTGCTGCTGGTGTCAACTTCCTTCTTCTATTTTGCTGGAAGAGTGAGAGAGCATTTTTAACGTTTTCAAATAATTAATAAAAAATGCACATTCAACAAAATGCATATTTAATCAGATGTTAAAAAAACAAGGCTGCAGCTGTTTAATTTTCACCAACATTTACTGTGTCGCTTCTAAAATCCATAGAATATAAATTAAAAAGTTGCATTTTTCCTGAACATACAAGAAGGTTACTTGCTGCATAAATCATGGACATGACTTAGAGAACTGAAAGGTTCAACACGCTTGAAATTCACATGCTGATTATTCCTGAGATGATCAATAATTAACGATTTCTACAGGCAGCTGGGCTTCTCATGCAGCGAGACTTTAAAGCTTCTATAGTCGATATTTCAAAATCTGGTCAAGTTACTGTGAGTGATGTGGACGGTGTCGATCATAGTGATGAACACTCACTCAGTTATCATTCGACTCTTCCTCTCAGCTCTACTCACTATCTTTCAGCTCATCGTTGGCTGAAGGTGCAGAAACTTTATTCTCTCACACCACATTCACACATTCACAAACTACAGACAGACAAAGTCAGAGCCCGCTGGTGAATAAAGTGAAGCGTTTAGCAGCTGAGGAGTAAGATGGTAGAGACCAAAGCAGAGCTCGAGAGGAGAGTAAATATTCGGACTGAAACTCATCAGGTGGAGACAAGACACACGACTTCACCCAGCAGGCCCGGACGCAGTGTGAAAGACAGTGGACTCTAACGTCACCGCGGTGTCACTGGCATCGAGTGATGTATGCTAATTTAAAGGGCAGAAAAACAATCCACAAGGTCTATGATTAAATGACCCACTGGAACCACTGTGGTCACTGGTTAACCAAAACCATGCTCCTCTCTTCTGAAGTATCTCAGCCGCCGCAGCCCATTTAATAGCTGATAAATCTTCGAGATGTTTATTGAAAGAAAAGCAATGGAACTCTTCAGTCAGTATTAATAAAAACCATGATGGCAGGCCGGACACGCTCGTCAGGCGAGCCGGCTCGGAGGTCGACGTGGAGCCGGACACTCTGTGGGTGACGACAGCAGAGAGACGGACCCCGTGCAAACTGCCGTCTGTCAGGGACGTGGTGACACTCACACCACCTTAATGAAGCGGAGGAGTGTGTCTTCAGTGGCGAGGTCGCTGTCACAGAGACAGACTCAGGAGATCCTGGTCCCCCGAGCCATTAGGGCTCTTCAGCTCTCTTCAGCAGGGGCAGTGGGGGTGGTGGTGGTGGTGGTGGTGGTGGGGTGGGGTGGGGGGGTTATTGAGTACCAGGCCTGCTGCTCTGCTCTGCTATTTCTGCTGTATTTCACTGGCTCTGCTTATTACGCGCTTCAAGTCACTTTATTTACTGTCATTGCACGATCACTTTTGCACTGTGAAACAATTTATCTGCTGCATCAACCAACCTCACATGTACAGGACCCTTTAGCATCTAATGTCCACGTATAGAGCACAAGCTACTTTATATTTTAATTGCTTGCTGTATTAAACTATTGGATGCCTTGATTTCTTGTGATCAATAATAGTATTGATCCATAAGATGAGATATTTGTGGTTTTAAAAGAACCAAAAACAATCTCCATGTAGTTTTACATCTCCTCTCTCAGGCTTCTCTCCTGAGCCTCTCCTCTGATTGGCTGACACTTTTCTGATCCAATAAAAAATATAGCAGATTTCAAGGAAAAAACACTCAA
Organism: Seriola dumerili; assembly: GCF_002260705.1. Taxonomy (NCBI): domain Eukaryota; kingdom Metazoa; phylum Chordata; class Actinopteri; order Carangiformes; family Carangidae; genus Seriola; species Seriola dumerili. Next base: position 3,382,856 of record NW_019174393.1, read on the forward strand.
AACACCTGCAAGGTTTTGGATGGTGGGTCCAGGTGGGCGGGGCTTGTGCAGTGACTGAGGGCGTGACTGCTTTGTTGTGACATCACAAAGTTACAAAAGTCCTCACGGCTGGTTTTAAAGCTCAGTTTCTGAATACAGGCTGTGTGCATTTCTCTGTGGACTGAGGCTTTGATACTTTCACAATATTAATATAGAACCTAGACCTGATCTATAATCACACTACACATAGACATCTACCTTTTAGACTATATGAGACCTTTAAGGCTGAGTCCTGGGTTCCCTGTCTCCACTGCACTGGCCCAAAAAGCAGAACAGCTGCCTGAAAAACACTCGATAACATCTTTCAAAAGCTGAAATCTCACAAAACAGCTACATGTGAAACTTTGACAGCTCTTTTGACACCGAATGTTTATCCACAATAGTCATTTTTGCCATTATCACTCTAATACCTCAAAATTAAAGCCTGTGTTTCATCTTCAACGCCGTTTTTCAAAACCCAATCACGACTTTAATCTGCCGCTTCACCTTTGTTTGTTTTCCTTCTCGTGTCGCTAACAGAGTGTCAGTCAGTCCAACTGCCTGATTTCAGATCCCCCCCCCCCCCCCTCCCCTCCCCCTCCTCATCATCATTTCCTCAGACTGATAGTTTATGAAAAGGGAACCGGCGTCGAGGCTCCGCCGACGCAAATGCAATTCAATGTGGAGGGAAGGGGAATGCTAATTCACTGGGAAGACCTGTGTGCTGTGTGTGTGTGTGTGTGTGTGTGTGTGTGTGTATTGACTCTCACAGTGAGGGGTGTGTCTGGTGTTGTATTTCCCAATCTGTGGTCTGAATAGTGAGTCCGAGAACACACTTGACTGCCGTAATGAGGTACTCTCAGTGTGTGTGTGTGTGTGTGTGTGTGTGTGTGTGTGTGTGTGTGTGTGCGTGCGTGTAAACAGACTGAACTCAGAGCATTATGGGTGCTAAGGGAGGGGGGTGAAAGAAAGAGTGAAGGAAAAAAGATAAAAGTAAGAAAAACTCCAGAGTGCTGAAAGAAGGAACAAGAATCCCTAGAGTTCCTCCCCCCTCACCCCCCCTCCCCCTTTTCTCCCTTTTATTCCTCCTCTCTCGCCTGTACAAACACGCTCCCGCCCTCCTCTTCATCCCGCCCCCCCATCCTTTTTCAACTGCCCTCTTTATCTTCTCGTCTTCCTCCTCATCTTTCTCCCCACTGAAACACAAAACCCTTGTAATCCTCATGATCCCGGCCTGTCCGGAGGGGACGGGAGGAGACACGAGCGAGAGGAAGAGTCTGAAGAGGAGGAGAGAGAGAGAGAGAGAGAGAGAGAGAGAGGATGAAGGAGGGATAAAGTCGAACAGTAAAAGGAAGAACTTCCATCACTCCACCAAATACCGCTGATTGTATTTTGTATTTATAGCTATTGTTTTATTCATCATTTACAAATCCTGCTCATCTACTGGGTTTAATCAAAGTTCTGGTTCCCGTGCAAAGAAAAGAAAAGAGAAGCTGTTGAAATCAAAGCCCAGCAGACAGCTGAGTTTACACAAATAATCACAAACGATAACAAAGTCTGTGATTTGTCACTCCTCCCTCAAACATCCCAGTGTTTTGGCATCACTTCTGCTCTGTGATTAAATAAACTCTTTCCTGAAGCTGCATTAAACTATTTTATTTTGAAGGCAGCTATAACTTCCTGTAACTTTTTTTTTTTTAATAAGCTAAATAAGATGATTAGATCAGGCTGGGCCACTTCTACATTACCATGGTAACAACACCTTTTACAGTTTCTGTTTGTATGAAAATCAAGTTTTATTCTATCAGCTATGACGACATCGCTAACACTGAGTACAGACATGTGGCAATACGCCTGACCTGCCCTTTAAATAGTGAGAGAACAACATGGAAGTAAAGATAGCTGAGGATTACTGCAGCTGATGACAACTATTACTGAAGAACTGTTGCTCCAGTGTCAGGGATCGCTGGTGAAGTCGGTCCAATCAATAATCAAACCAATTTTTATTTTTATACTGCATCACGGGCTCGATTTTGGGGAAATGTGTAGAGATCTGAGGAGATGGAAGCTTCGCTGGAAAGAGTGAGGTTTTCTCAACACGTTGGAGCAGAGCGGTCAGATCCACAACCACCTGCAGCCAGAAGGAAAAGAATAGAAACAGTTTCCATCCTGAGTGGTGATCTCTGCCACGACCTGTCAAAGCAAACTCGCTTTTCAGTCCAGGCCTCTTATGCAACCGGTGACACACACACACACACACACACACACACACACACACACACACACACACACACACACACACGTTCGTCTCTAATGGAGGTCCTGCCCAGAGAGATGAAACCGCTGATGAGCCGTGATTCAGAGAGAGAGGAGCTGCGACATGAACAAAGGCTGCTCTTCCTCACTGTGAGGTTTTGGTTTACATCAGAGGAGCCTGAGAGACTCTTTGAACGGCGACTCGTCGAATCAAAGTCCACCTACTTTACTCTGCAATTTATTTCAGGGGCGAAAGTGGACGGGTATTTGGCGGCAGACAAGAACCCATCAGAGCAGAGCTATCAGGTGGCTTCAGGACACACACACACAAACACACACACGCACACACACACACATTCATCTACTCAGTCTCTGATAATAAGAGTCTGTTAGCGCTCCTTTTCTCAATCCAATCACGACGTGATTTAAAGGCAGCAAAGCGTCTCAGGCGGCTGAAACTGTTTACATCACATTTTCTTCCTGATTTCTCCGCCCGCCGCCCGTGTTCAGACTGCTGTTGGTGTGTTTTCTACACGGCTGAGCGCTCACCTCCAGGCACCAGAGCTCTGCCGGCAAACTGTGATTTTAAGACTGACATCTCACACTGAGAGTAAATTTTCTCCTGCTGGAGAGGAGTAAATTCTACGTCTGGTAGCTGACTTGTTTTTAAGATTAGAGAAAAATAAATAAATAAATTTAAAAAAAAAAGGACAAAAAAAGAGAGGAAAGTAATAAAAAGTAAAACCAGGAAGAGAAAGAGTTCCCTCTAAATAAATCCGAATCTTTTATATATCTCGGAAACAGCTGAAAAAATTTAATTCAAGACCGGATTTGGAGCCGATGAAAAATAATGGGAAAATCTTGTTTTCATCTTTCCCCCTGAACATGTCAGAAAACACATGATAAGGTAAAAAAAAAAACATGTGGTCTGAGTGATGGGATCTCAAACGCGTCCTCAATGCGTCTCGGGTGCGTTCACACCTGAATTCAGAGCGGCACAGACCCGAGTCGGATGTTAGTACCAGGTCTGAACGGGACCTTTGTATCTGATCCATTCGGTCTGATAAACACTAAAAAAAACAATCAGGAAATGTATTCTGGATGCTGAAACGACGAGTCGATTACTTGATTGGATTTCACTCATTAATGCATCTTCCCTGACTTGATTTCCTGTCCGGTCTCGAGTCTCGTTCATGTTCAACATGTTAATTTAGAAACTTAAAAACGACCCGACCGTCTGTGGCCACTTCCTCTGTCCTCGTTTCTCCGTGTGTGGTACGGCGAGACCGTGTCCTCGTTCTGGATCCCACCTTTTAAAAGCTCCTCTGATTGGTTCAGTTGCTTTCACAGCTGGGGGGGGGTGGGGTGGAGGTGGGGGGGCAAACATCAATGAGTACCACACCAGAAAACCCCACCAGCCCTTTTTTCCCTCCTATACTGATTTTCAGTTAGGTTTACGCTTCACATTGATTCGTCACTGTCTAATATCCCGCCTCAGAAACCTGCTTCAGCACGAATTACACCACATCAGGGAGGTAATGATGGCATTTCATGGGACTTTTAAAGGGCTAACATGCCAAAAAGTTCCAGAGAAGAAGATTTTTCAGAGAAAAAAATGCATCCAAAGACTGATTAAACCGAATTTACAACCTAAAACACTCTAATTTAACTGTGTCAAAGAGCTTTTAACAGCTCTGAGCTGCTCGTTAAAAGACTTTCTCAGGACCTAGAAACACACTAATGACAAAAACACAAAAGGGAGGAGCAGGGGAAAGCACGTTTTGGTTAGAAAATAATTGTTTCTAGTTGCACAATGCCAGAAAAACCAAACCCTGACAAGGAAGCAGGAGACAGAAGAAATGGTTTAACTCAAAATGATGACAGTGAATGATTCAGGAGATCAAAATGATCCAGGAGATTAAAAATCCAGCCTGTAGCAAATATGGGGGTGAGGAGGCGAGATAGTGGGGTGGAAGAAAAAAAAAAATCTTTAGAAAGTAGTTTCATTATCTTACTCAATCCTTCCTGAAGCTTTTGGAAACTGTTTGAGTAGTTGAACAGAGGAAGTACATTCTTGTTCTCTCACACACACACACACACACACACACACACACACACACACACACACACACACACACACACACACACAGATGTAGCTCTAAGGGAAGATAATCTTTAGAGAATAATTTTATTCTCCTATTAAATCCTCCCAGATGCTTCCGAAGAATATCTGTATGAGGCGGGAAAAGAAACGCAGCACACACTGCCGCCGTTCACGCTTCCTGGTGAAGAACGAGACACTCATTTGTCACGGGCCACAATCGTGCACACACGATATACGTGTGAGCGAAATCATGAACACACACACACACACACACACACACACACACACACACACACACACACACACACACAGAGTTAGGAAGCGTTCTGAAAGGACAGACGTGTGTGTGGACGGACGGACGGTGTGTGTTTGTAATGATGCTTTTCATGTAACTGCACTTGATGTGTCTATGCTCTTTCATTATATGAGTGTGTGTGTGTGTGTGTGTGTGTGTGTGTGTGTGTGTACTCCTACACCATCTCTGTGCTGTGACATCCTAGTTCATTAATTTTGACGGTGCTGTATAAACTTTAAACTCCTCACAGCTCCCGCGTGGCTCAACATGCCTCCATGCAGATCAAACCAAGCACTCATCGCAGTGTGTGTGTGTGTGTGTGTGTGTGTGTGTGTGTAAAGCTATGTCCACCACCGCGCAGTGTATATAAACATGAAAGACTCACCTAGAGCTAAAACTAATGATCATTTTCATTATGATTTTATCCGTCAGTCCTTTTCTAATCAACGTGTTTAGCCTATAAAATGACAGAGTGATGTTTTGTCTAAAACAAACAGTGACATCATTAATTTCATCAATCATCATCATAAATTTATTTATTTATCTGACCAACAGTTGAAATCTTAATATTTTCAGTTTACAGTGAAAAACAGCATGCTAACATGCTAATGTTTAGCAGGTTTAACGTTCATCATCACGCACCGCCCAGGTGAGTACACTGTGTACACCGAGAGACAGCAACTATCAGTTTAGTGTGGTAGCATGCTAACGTTCGCTAGTTAGCAATAAACTGAAAGCACAGCTGAGGCTGATGGGAACTCAGTTAGTCATTTAGTTTAGCAGGTTTCTGATCATAAACCCAAGTGTTGGACAAACTTGAATTTAACCTCCTGGTGGCGCTAAAGGAAAATTCATTAGAGGTCAAATTTCATGACAATCCGTCCGTATAGCAGTTGAGACATTTCACACAAAAACTACAGATTTAACCTCATGGTGGCGCTACAGGATAGGTCAGAGGTGAAACAGTGTGACCATGTGACCATGGCTCATCCTCTGAGGACTACAAATGACTGCAGAAAATTTCATGGCAATCCATCCAATAGTAGTTGAGAAAAATAAGAGAGGAAGAGTAGGTTCGCAGAGCTGAACGTGACGCCTTCAAGTTCCTCCGACAATTTCCGTTTTACAACGACAACAAAAGCAGAACGTCCTCGTGTCAGAGAAGCTGGAAAGAGAAAAAACGATGAATTGATTAAAGACTAAAATAATCTGTCGACAACAGTCTGCCGGGTTTAATGACCGTCAGCTGTCACACCACAATCTGACCTGGGAACGTTTTACACCACAAAAAAAAGTTAAATCAGGACAAATCAGGTTAACTCATCAACAGCGCGTCTGTCATGGCGTCTTCACATCTTCACTTTCATGTTTGTCACATCACAAAAAAACACAACGGAGCCGAGCGGGATGACAAGCGTCTCCTGTAACGCTCCTCGCAACTGTCCAATATACAAAGGTCAGCCGGTCTCTGAAGTCTAACGAGCTAATTAATGAGCTGCCAATCAAACATCAAAAGGCGACACCCAGGGAGGGGAAGCTGTCCATATTTCCAAACCACATGACCACAAACAGGAAGAAGTGCACGAACTCAAATTTGATTTTAATTAGATTCTATTTAAACACATTGTCATGACACAATACAGCGGCATGTGACACACACACACACACACACACACACACGCAAAACATGTTTGTGAGTGAGAGAAGCAGCAAAAACAACACTTGTCATTTACTGTTTCACTATGAGTCAGTGAAGCTCCAGCGAGATCTCAGAGAGCCATATGTGGAAGACATTAAACCTGAACCTGTTGCTATGGAGCAGGCACATACACACACACACACACACACACACACACACACACACACTCTCATACTCACAGACGCAGTCCATTTTGGAAGTAAGAAATGAAGAGAATAATAGAGAAAGAGGCTGTGGAGAGCAGTGAAGTAAGCTGTTAAAGCCATCAGAGGCAGGGAGGGTCCCCACTGTTGTCCATAAAAGCTTAAATGTAGCAGACAGCTTACAGAGTCTGCTTCAGTACTTTCCCTCCTCCCTCCTCCCTCCCTCCCTCCTCTTCACTTCTTCTTCTCTCCCTGGTCTGCAGCATTTCAAAGTTCATGTATAATATAAAAAAAAAAAAACGAGCTGCAGGTATTCCTGATTCAGCTCCTTCTGTGATCTGAGAGGAATCAAAGGAAGCGAAACAGTCGACTCTTGCCGGGCAACAACAAAGTGATGCCGTTGGAGCGCGAGTGCACAAGTCGGCAGTAAATATATTCAATGATATGCCAAAATAAAAAATAAAAAAGTCGACACCTCGGGGCACACAGGCCGACCACAGACCAGAGATTAACAGAAGAAGAAGAGATGAATAAAGCTGAATTAAAGGTGAAAAGATAAATGGCCACAACTTGACTTTGTTGCTGTTGCTTTGGTTTCTGATTATTATTATGGAAGTATATGATTGACAGTAAACACATCTCCACTAGTATCCAGAGCTCACTGCATGAAAGCTTACAGAGGCAGAAACGTCCTCCGGCACACAGGAACCAACGACTATTATGTTTCAACTTCCTTCGGAGTAAGATGCGTGAGAGACATGAAGAAACTTGCTGTGATGGGAGGATTTTTGCTGCTGCCTCAGTTAACAGATCTCACGCTAGTTTTTTATTTCCAGAGTAAAAGCACGGCGCCCCAGTTTGAGGATTCTTCCCATCAGACTCGTGAAACGAGGTTTGTTTACTCCTGACTAACAAGCTGCTGGAAGGAATGTTTATTCAGCAGTTGTCTCAAGCAGCTTGTCCAGCATCTTATTTTGAAAGTGTCAATATCAAGCGTTATTTAAGGTGCTTCTTTTGGAGCTCAAAACAATCAGAAACCGCCAGCCGAGTCCTCGTTTGCAGCGGCCTGGGTTCAAACCCGACCCTGGCCCTTGGCTGCACGTCATCCCCTCTCTATCCCCTACATTTCCTGTGTCTCTGTCCAATTTCGCAATCATAACAAACACGCAAAAATGCTCCAAAGAAAATCATCATTAAAGAAAGACTACACCAATGACGTGGAACGAGCTGCAGCGAACGCAACAGAAAGGTGTGGGTGGGGAGGGGGTGGTGTTAGCCAATCAGACAAGCACTTTGTTTGAAGTGAGGCTCTTAGCATCAACATTTAGTTTGTGTACATGCACACTCATATTCCACTATTATTCTGAATTTAGTGGGATATGTCGTCTTCAGGAGCTGTAATGTTTTGTTCATATTTTTCAGCGAACTCAAGTAAAGACTGTAAGAGACTACAAACATGGAGGATAGTGTTTTCCCTCCGTCTCTCGCTGCTGTAGGCTAACAAGAAAATGCACATGACTGTACGTTAGGCCTCCTTTACACTGTAGACAGCACAAATCAGGTGAAGGAAACATCAAGTGATACTTAGTAGACGGACAAAGCTTGAACCGGACGATTCAGTTACAAAGAGAAAAAGAAAAACAGGGAACGTAAAAGATCAAGCAGCAGCTGACGTGGCTAAACATACAATTCCTACAGAAGTAAACTCAAGAAATGACATGCCTCTATGGAAGTTCGCTCGCGAAAAGTGAGTCAAACAGCAGGACGACCTTTCTTTCTTCTTCTTCTTCTTCTTTGAGCCAACGCGGCGCAACTTGGAGCGGCTTAAAGAAAAGAGCATAAAGCTTTCCACCATGGTGAGGAGACAGAGGCCACACTCTGCTGGCTAACACAGAAAAGAAAATACTGAAAACCACACACGAGCATCCATTCACCCACGCCCTCCAAACACACAACAACACACACACACACACACACACACACACACACACACACACACACACACACACACACACACACACTGAGCACACTCAAGTACAGGCAATGATCCTGAAACTATTCAATCTCACCGCACACACACAAACACACCACAGAACCAGTTGGCAGCTGATAAAAGTCTGCTCCGAGTCATCAACTTTGCCTTCTAAGTCTCTTTCCCCTTCCCGCTCACTAACTCCAGTTTTTATTCCTTCACTTCGTTTCTTTTCCTTCTTTTCTTTCTTGTTCTTTTCTTATGTTTTTTCCTTCCTTTTGTTTCCCAGCTTTCATCCATCCTGGCTTTCTTCCATCCATTTTAAATTTTTTCCAGGTTTTTCCATCGTTTTCAGATTTTCCTCCACAATCCATTCATCACTATTCTGGTGTCCAACACTCCTTCCTTCCTTCCTTCCTTCCTTCCTTCCTTCCTTCCTTCCTTCACATTCTTCTTCCTTCCTTCCTTCCTTCCTTTCTTCCTTCCCTCACATTCTTCTTCCTTCCTTCCTTTCTCTCTCTCCCTCCTTTCTTCCTTCCTTCCTTCCCAACCTCCCTCCTTCCTTTTATTCCTTCATTCCCTCCCTCCCTTTCATCTTCCTTCCTTCCCTCCTTCCTTCCCTCCCTCCCCTTCTTCCTTCCTATATCATTGCGACTCTAAATTAATGGGCTGATTAAGGAGATATAATGAAAAAGCTGGACACACACTGAGTTTTGGCAGATCTGAGGGGATGTTTGCCATCTGTGGTGTGTGTGTGTGTGTGTGTGTGTGTCTGCTAGTGCACATTTAAAGACAAAAATGGAGTCCAGTCAGAACCACACACCTCAAATTTCACGCAGTGATACAATTCTGGGACTAAACCCAAACACAACGGCCAGCCAACCAGCTCCACACACACCCACACCCAAGCACACACAGACACACACGCAGACAGACACACACACACACACACACACACACACACACACACAGACACACAGAGCCGTAGTAGCAGACGTGCTGAGGTAAGTGTTGAAGTGTTGAAGAAGATTAATAGAAAAGTGAAGAAGAGACGATCTGATGAAAGCTCTCTCAGACGTCCATACGTCTTACAGTTTATTTCCACACATATAAAAAACGCCTGTGTTTACTGAACCTGTGGTGATATTAATCATTCACCACAGTTTGACTGATGTGGCTTTGAGAAGGTCAGTATTGATATTTTCTGGACTGAATCTGCTGAGAGCTCATGTTTTGTACCGACGTTCAATATTCTAACAACAATGTCTATTCGGCCATTTTTATTTAAACAAGCTGTTAAATTCTTTTGGGACCAAATACATGAAAACAAAAAACTCTGTGTTTTCCTCACATTTATTCATTGATCGCACCAGAAAGTAAAAACAAAGGAAGACCGGGGGAAAACAACATCCCTCCGTCTGACAGAGGCTGCTGCAACCAGCAGGATGTTTATGGCCATATTGCACTTACAGAACTTTTGCATCATTCAGTATCAATATATTGATATATTATTGGCTGATATTAATTTAATGCTTTATACATCAGCTGATAAGTATCAAGCTTTTAACGAAATCAAACTCTGGTTTTGATGCTAATGATTCTCTGCATTTTTTATTTTTTTTTTATATATATTTTTATATCTGAGGATATTTTTTTTTGATATATAATAGCTACTGCTAATGCTAGCCCAGCATTTCCTGCTGCAGCTTCAAATTAAGAGCCTTCAACAAGGAAAATTCTATATTTTTCTTTAACAGATGTCATCATCACATGTATCATTATATATCATATCATCAATTGCGCAATAACCTGACCTTTAGAAAAGCCGATACCAATATTTTAGCATTGAAACTGCTCACAGATGAACATTTCTATCCCCACAAATATTCCTCTGAAAACCCATCCACATTCAGGTCAAGAACAAAACACATGTCAACTATCATCCTGAGATTTTTGCTCCTGACAGCGAAGAAAACCACTTCAGTTATTTGAAAATCATCAAGTATTTAGACATTAATGAAGCACTCAAACTCACCCCTGGAAGAGACGGCTCACATCTGACAACTGAAACCGAAAAGCTATTCAAAAAAAAAAAAAAAGGTTGCCTTGAGCTTTCATTGCATACTTCTGCATTGTGTCTTATATAATAAGTTTAAGTGTCTCGTTCCGACAAATTCCTTTAAAGTGACATAATGCGTAGATTTTGTTTTCAGTGGCGTCTGCGTCAGATCGCTCCTTTCTTCGTCTTCATAAATGCCACTGATGTTATTGCATATACAACTAATGCTGTAAATCATTTCACTTTGCATTCACATATTCAACCTGACGGGTCGAACCTGTTAACGTGCCTTTACATAATAATTATATTCTGCTTTTCTTCGCTGTAACATATCACTGCTTTCCCACGGGAGGTACATTTCATTTGCTTATGTATGCATTGCTTTGGTAGCTGCTGCACGGGGGGCCCCTGTGATCCACCCGGAGGCCCCCGGTGGCCTCAACAAGAGAGGAGGTCTCTTCTAGCCTCACACCCCCCTGCTGGAACCATCTGCTGGGCTTCTTCTGTAGCAGCCGGCCCCAGGGAACGCGCCCCAGCGGGGGGTTGATGAGAAAAGATTCACTGTGAGTTTTTACTGTTGCTCAAAAGTGTATGTCTGTTTATCTGTGGAAATGATTCTGAGTTTTAAAAGCTGAAGTGAGTCCGAGTCCAAGTCCAGGTCACTCAAGTCTTGTCAAAACAAGTCTAAATGAAATCTTAAGACTTGTTAAAATGAGTTTTCAGCCAAGTGCCATGTCAGTGGAGACAAGTCAAATGTCTAGTCAAGTCTCAAGTGTCTATGTCTCATCAAAACACATCTCAGATTAAAACCCAAGTCTAGTTAAACCAAGTCTCAAGCTAGTCGAGACAAGTCCGACTCAAATATCAAATAAGTCTCATCAAAGATGGACAAGTCTCGAGTCTCATGTCTAGTCAAAACAAAGCTCAAGTCAAGTGCAGACGAGTCGGTCGAGACAAGTCCAGATGTGACATCAAGTTTATCAGCCGTCAAATGAGCCAAGTCAAAGTCTGCAGTCCTGTTAGTTTAAATCTAGGTTTTGGGGTTTTAGTTTTATATTTAGATTTCAGATTTCTAGTCGTGACCTATCGTCACAGTTGAGGTTATAGGAGGAATGTTGTATCTGAGTTCATATGATGAAGGTGTGACCTGTTTTTCAGGAGGAAATCTGTGAAATAGATCCTGACAATCAAAATAAAAGCCAGCGAGGGAGAAACAATAAAACCTAACTGAATAGGACTTATCGGCTGTATGTAGTACACCTCAAATATCAGAGAGGGATGAATGATTCGACCCTGAGAAAGAGATATCATAAAACCCACACACACACACACCCTTGTATTTGCTTTCATAAGATTTGAGGGAGTGACAAGCTACACGCTCCCATGGAAGGCAGAGAAAATGAAGCAGTTTATGGGAACAAGACGGATTTGGAAAGAAAAAAAACATGAGAGAGGGGAGTGAGAGATTGAGAACACGGAGGCAAGAGGGAAACAGTGATGGACGGAAGACAGACGGAGACGCACATACACTGTAGTGACACACTTTAATGTGCGTTGGCAGACTGAGAGCAGACAGAAAACGAATCATAGAAACCAGTCATTCAGATCAGATGACCATTCAAATCGCAGCAACACACTCCAACTGAAGCCGACGATAAATTATCATCATTTTTCATAAGAAGTGTTCAGTGTGTTCAAATATTCAGTGTTTCTCCGCCTGAAAAAAAATAAAATAAAAGTGGATTCTGTGAAGAATGGAAGAAAAAAAAAAAAAAAAACTCTCTGAAACAATATACAATGTTTACTCATCTGAGGTTGTGAACTGAGAAAGAAAAAGCCTTAAATGGCCAAAACAACCCTGCAGCCAGTCTGCAGGCGGTAACAGAGACGAGGTATTACAGCCATTACTGTGGTAGGTAATCTGTGTGCACATACTCCATCTTCCTGTGTGTGTGGTAGACGTCTTCACAAGCCCTGAAAATGTGCACCAGACGAAACACAAAAAAAAAAACTAAAACAGGACACGAACCAAAGATGTTTAATGTCTCTCCACATTAAGAGAACACAATAATGTAAAGATGCAAAAGCAGCGCGAGGTGACTTCTTCCAGGCTACGGCTGCCTGGCTTATAAAAACGGCCTGGCATATAAAAAGGGGGAGAGAAGCGTCTCTCTCCAGGATTAACTACAACAACTTATGTGCGAAAATGACTGTCGCTTCTGTGCAGTGAAGCTGAGAGAAATTCAACGCGACTTCCTCCTGGGTCAAAAAGGCAACGCTATTAAAACCCAACTGACCCGCCACAGTGGGTCAGTCGGTAAAAACTCACATTGTGCGAGCCAAGCGTTATTCAAATCGCGGAGGTCTTCACTTTAAATTCTGGTGGACATCCTGAAGTTTCCAACGATTATGAAACATGTCAGGCTCAAATATTGGGGAAATGTGTAGAAAATGATGTGCAAAGCATCCAGAATATTTCCATTTGATTGAATGGTGCAGCCATAAACAAACAAACAACCGTTATTATATCTTGTACCCGTTATACCTTTCCAGCGCCTGTACAGTGGAGCGAACTGTGAGTAAGGAAAAAGCTCTCAGACTTATGAAGTACGATGCAGCCACAACATCACCCTGTTGTCAGGTCGTGTGGGGTCAAATTCCACAGAAGACCCAGAACGTTGCTGGACGCCGCCGAGAGTCACGACGGGCGAGAAAATGTTGACACAACACACGTTCAGGTCGAGACGTGTCGTTGAGGTTTTGGTGGATCCTGCCTGAAGAACCTGTGGGGGTGTTTTTGTGTAAAAGGTCTTATTCTAAATCCCTTATCCACTTGAGACATAACTTGAGGCTTAACCTCCGATCTCCTTGTCCTACATGATTAAAGTCCCAGCGGCTGCGTGGTCTAGCGGTAACCATCTCTATCTGGCGTTATCGACAGTGAAATTAGGATGTTTTTGGAAAGTGAGGACATTTTGTCCAATCCATACTTCTTTGAGAGGTAAGACTTGGTTTTAGGGTTACAGTTAGACTTGAGTTTAGGTCACGGTTGATGAAGGTCTTTGTCCCTTTTGCCTGAAAAATAGTATTTTTCCCTCAAAGTGAAGCTCTCACAATCAAGTCTGCTACCGTTGAGACATTTTGGTCCTGCAGTTACAAGAATATGATGTTTGTGTGTTAAAGTTATTACTACAACAGCATCATAGAGTTGGGGGAGAAGCAGAAAAGCAATATAGTACAGAGAAGTGTGTGTGTGTGTGTGTGTTAGTGTTCAGTAATTAGCTGATATATGAGAGAGTGTTTGTATGGGAGTGGGGGGGGGGGGGGGGGGGGATTCATTTCTTAGGAAAAAATAAAAAAAAACGGCCTGAAGCCCCTAATTAACCCCTTCACCCACCCACTGCCCCACAACACACACACACACACACACACACATAGAAATACACACACACACACACACACACATAGAAATACACACAAAAACACACAGGCAGCTGAAGCCACCAAAATAAACAGCCAATGGCATCATGGGAACCTACGAGTGTTTCTAATGACAGCTGAGGAGGAAGAAAGGCTGAATAATTAGTGGAGAAAAACGAGGGATGGAAATACAGAAAGACAGAAGAGAAGAAGAAAGAGAAAAGAGAAAAAAAAATTGGTGGGAAAAAAAAGAGAAAGAAAACAATTTTTTTGCAGATGAAAAGTTGTTTTTTTTTATGACAGGATTTCAGAATAAAAGTCAGAGGAAGTTCCTTACCTGTTCAGTGTGCAGGCCTGTTGATCTCTGATGACATGAACCACCTCACTCTCCTGAAGGAAACACAAAAAAAGTTCAATGAATTGGGGATTTGTAACTGGAACCTCTGGTCATTGGATATCTCGACATGCAGCTTGAATTTGCTGAAACCTGAAGGAATCGATGAGCGCCCCCCCCCCCCCCCCCCCCCGAGGGGCTGCGCTCACATTACAGGTCAAAACCAGGTGCCATATTAGTTACTCATCAGCCCAGAGAAAGAGCTGCTGCATGACTGGGTGGAGACACATGTTGCAGGTTTCCAATGTCGACTCCGCCTGAGGAGTTTAAGAGAGAAACAGTCCAGACAGTCCTTTAAACGTCCTCGTAATGAAATTCTGCTGCTACGGTTTAATAGTTAACTGCTCTTGCAACCGCAGCTTTCACACAGTTTAACACGACGCTGTTAATAGAGAAGTCTCAGCTACTGATGAGGCTGTGGTGTTGAGACAGTGTGAGGGTGGTGGTGACAGGGTGGCGCTCTGAAATACATGTGGTTGTAAAAAAAATAAATAACAACAGCAATAATATGATGATTGATGAAGTGTCTGCAAATATGTTTAAAGCTGCAGCTGGAATTTTAAATGCAGCAAAAACACTTTTAACTGAAGAATATTTAAGTAAAATAAACACAATATGCATCTTGTTGCTCGTCCAATGACTGGAAGCACCACGAAAAGGTGATTTATTTATTTGTCAGCCCTCCATTAAATAACATGAGGTGGAATTGTGGCACTTTCAAATGTTTTTGGAAAGTTGAGCTTTCAAATAACTTCAACCCCCACGATGCACTGCAGCTGATACTGTGACTATTGCTACAAACTATCTGAATCCGGCTTGACGTCCGCAACAGAAACCGCTACAGAAAAGCCTGCGGATCAAAGTGGAAGAAGCGGGCTTATACTCACAGCACAGTGATGGCATTGTTAATTAAACGTAATTAATTCACAGAAACTGCCAGAAATCTCGTATTATCTATCAGAGAGAAAGCATATTACTGCGGGGAATAATAACAAAAAGCTGGAGCTCTGCCTGAGTTTAAATAGAGCCCTTCATCAGGGCATGAATTAAACTAAAGGCATTTTAATTTGTGATAATACAAGAAGAGAGGCCCAGTTTTTCTCTCATAACGATAACATTAGCTCTTATAGGCACAGCAGGC
Source organism: Seriola dumerili (assembly GCF_002260705.1). Classification (NCBI taxonomy): domain Eukaryota; kingdom Metazoa; phylum Chordata; class Actinopteri; order Carangiformes; family Carangidae; genus Seriola; species Seriola dumerili. Next base: position 3,398,357 of record NW_019174393.1, read on the forward strand.
TCTAAAATAAAGGGACTTCTTAACTGAGGAGATAAAGGAAAAATCAATTTGGAGAGTAATCTTCATAATGAGACAACCAAACAGACAAAAAGCGAAGCCGCGGCGCGAGTGTGTAATGAACAAAGAGCGGCCCAGGCCCCGAGTGTTGCGGAACGAGCCTCCAGTAATTCAGCTCACAGGTATCTACGTTTTCATTTCACACGGTTACACTCGGCCTGTGCTGCAGGAACAAGAATGAATCTCGCCCATGCTGCCTTTCACTTCGCATTGAAACGAGTAGCAAAGCAGCAAGTGATGCAAGACAAGAATGTGTGTGCATGTTGTGTGTGTGTGTGTGTGTGTGTGTGTGTGGGGTGAAGTTTGTTTGGCAGCACTTCTAACAATGTTGAGGCCCTCGGTGCTATCCAACAGAATGGCCCAGTCTGTCTCCACTCTATCTCAAAGAACCATATGCTTCGGGATAGCAGAGCCGACTGGTGGGAGTGTGTCTGTGTGTGTGTGAGTGTGTGTGTGTGTATTCATTTGTTTGCGTGAGTGTGTGTCCATATGTTCTAGCATCTAACATCCAACATCTAAACATCCAGATGGCGAAGCATCAGTCGACACAATGTTTCCTTCCATCATCAGGAAGTAGCTTGAAAACCGTAAAGACAATAAATATTCATTATCTGGGATTTAGGGAGCGACCGCAGCAGCAGCAGTTATCAAATTATGATTTATAAAAAATAAATAAATAAATTAAAAAAAAAGAGAAAAAGAAAGATTTTTATTTTTAAAAACAGAATCAGACTGAGGATGACAGATAAGATGAGAAAAGGCTGGGGTGTAAATAACCTAAAGGAGTGGATTAAATTTGCGATTCAAACAAACCCAGTCGTCCCGATCCATTTGTGAGGCTGTTATCAGCTGGATTTACAGACGACGGCGAAACGTATCAACCGAAGTGATTTTAAAAAAGGAACCAATCAAAGCTCATCCTCCATACTCCGAATGGTTGTTCTCATTCCTCAGATTTAATGCTCCAGCCCAGATGATCTCATAACTACAGAAGCACAGACTCCACTTGACCAGATTAATCAGGCAAACCGGGCAAATGTTTGGGCCCCCCCCCAAAGGGAAAAGGGGGCCCCTGATGGCCCCTCATACTGGCACATTTTGCAATGACAATTAAATTCCCCTTTAAACCTCCCATTAAGGCGCAGTGCACTGCTGCTGCCCTAAGCCCCACTCAGCGGAGCCCCTGATGATGTGTGCTAGCGATAGCCTGCATTGGAGGCGTTCAGGGAGCGTCGGTAAATTGTTTCATCTAACATAGGATGCAAGTGAGGCGTTCTTGAACAACGGTAAATTGTACCATCAAACATAGCATGCAGGTGAGGCGTTCAGGGAACATAGTTAAATTGTTTTGTCTAACGTAACCTGGATGTGAGGCGTTCTGGAGACATACTACTGATGATGATGATGATGATGATGATGATGACGTGCAGCTTGTGTATAGTTTGTCTCTACCTCGAGAATTTGGGCCTCATCACCCGTGGCTGATACCAGAATACCATCCATCTGAATTTCCACTTCTGCACACGTCAACATGACTAAACACGGAGACACTCATTAATAATACAATAACCACCACTGTGTTGTTATTTATATTACAGCTGTAAAAGCAGCACTGGTGCCTTCACAGATTAGTTTCACTTTGTAACTTTTCCTCCACTGTTATTGTCATTTTTGTTTTTCTGTCCTTTCATGGATTCTAATAGAAACATTACATAAAGTATTAATGGTCCAAGTTCATGTCCTGCAGGAAGTAAACTCAACCCCAGGCTGCTTCCTTCTCAATGCAACTGCAGGAAAATGATGTACAGGCCCTGAAATAATTCGACTGATGACGACACGCCGATAACCAAAAGGCAAAAAGTTTCTCTCGTAATTACAAAGATCCTAAATCACAATAAAGACGCCAGAGTCGTTTCTTCCCCTCATCTGAGGCCTGAAAGCATCTGAACACATCTGAAACATTTCCATGGCTTTTATTAAATTTTCAGAAGCTATTGTGCATTCTTCTCTCCGGCTCACCCTCCGCTGACCTCTCCTCTGCCTCGTTCATTTCCAATCTCCTCTTCAATATGATTCAATAACTGCCTCTGCTGTGAATCAGCAAAAGGTAGGAAAAGGCAGGAGGCCAGTGTTGCATATTATTTTGATTTAAAGAATAAAGTTTTCTTCTGATTTTTTTTTGAGATAGTGAGATTGTAATGTGAATCAAATGTATTCTTCCTATGATTTGTATTTGTATCAGCGGTAAAAATCGTGATTTTCTTTCCAATGTTTGGCTCGACTTATAAAAACGGAGGCAGACGGAGGACAGACACACTCAGCAGGTCCAGATTGTAGACTGGGACGCCCCCTCTGCTCCCTGTCTGACCTCTATGCCAGGAAAGTGCACGCATGCACACACACACACACACACACACACACACACACAGTCTCTGTCCTGTCTGTCACACACACACCATGGGTCATGTGTCATGATGTGCCAAGAGAGACAGTCGAACAATGGCAGCCACGTCCACAGACAAAGACCCCAAACACACTTTCTCCTACGAACACACACACACACACACACAACTGAACCTCATGCTTAATGCTTCATTATTTTTGTGTAGCTGAATATGAACACACACACACACACACACAAAATAAAACAGAGACTGAGAAAAGAGGGAGAAAAAGTGAGTCGGACATTTATCAGGGTGTTGATGTTGGCAGACGTTGTTTTAAGGAATTTAAGTTTTAAGGGATTTCACTGCAGGAGCATCAAAAACAGACTCCAGTGGTCAATCTGTGTAATTTGGGGAATTTTTTTTTTTTTCTTTCTTCAGTTTTTCCTTTGTGTATCGTTGTTTAGCCAAGTTCACATTTGTGGCATTAACAAGATGTGCAGACTTTTAACTGCAAACGTCATTGACTCTGAAACTGAAGTATTTCCTCCAGCTGTGCTGCATTTTGTTTCGTGGTCAGCCAATCACATCCCATATCAACAACCATGTCTTTAGTCTTTACGTAAAATTATGTGACACTTGTTATTTACTCTCCTCATATTATGTGCACGTCTCAAGTTTAAGCATCCAAATAAAATCCAGATGCAATTTAATACACTTTAATAAACATTTATCAACATACACACGTCAGACAAGAAAATCTAATTAAGCATGTGGCCAGTGTTATCGGATACATAGTTCATCTGTGTAAATGCCAATTTTAAATAAGGTTTGAGGTTTGATATTTAAAAAAAAACCCAAGTGAAACACACACCCTCACCCTCAGCGATAATATCGTATATTGCGATATTTGGCCAGGTGTGTATCGAGATATTACATTTTGGATATCGCACAAGCCTATTTCTCTTCACAATGATCAATACTATAGTTTGTGTCCAGATGATTTTCCTGCAAGATCAATCAACTAATTATCTGAGCACTATGATCCGTATTGAAACCAAAAATAAAAGTTTCCTCTTTTTAAAGAGTGAAATAACAATGATGGCACTTTTCAGCTGAGAGCACTTAGAGAAAGACTAGACCGCTCAAGGTCACATACTAGGTTTCCTGTCTCTTCTCTCCTGATGGTAGTTTTAATTAACAGGACATTAAAGTGCAGCTGAGGCCTGGAGATTGTTCCGCTAATTAACAATAAGGCGACTTCTACTCCTGTTTGCTGATGATGCCATTCTGTTTACTGATGTATGTGAGGAGCAGTCAGGTAACTCGAGGTCAGCGGCTCTATTTAAAAGGATGAAATCACAGTTTGAAATCTGATTTTTTCCACAGATTCCATTCTCACAGAGCTGCAGAGGATTTCACCAAATTCTTTCATTTAAAAAACAATACTGTAACTTCTCCATAAAGCCGACTGCACGAAACTGCAAGCTCTATACACACACACACACACTTTCTTTTCACACGGCTTTAAGTGACAAATGCAGCAGTGAATCGTGTTTCCGTGGCCAAATGATTAGCTACTCAGGTGTGGAAGTCATGAGACAGCTTTACGTTCCAGTCATCAAACCTTTAAAACGCCGATCTTTACTGGAATCCAACAAACATGTCAACACACTGGTTTTGTATCATGAAAAGCGTCAACCAGGCTGAAGCAGTTAAAATGAGAGTTCATACTCATCAGGTAGACACCGCTAATAAATGCTTATGTCCGCTGCATGTGTAAGTAGGCAACTGCTTGTTAATGCATGAGCTGCAGCATCTCGAAACGGCATGGTGTCAAGAAGAGCCGAGGCTGGGGGGGGGGGCATTTAGGGGATAGAAGAAGAAAACATGTGTGCACAAGTACTGTGAAAACGACATATTAGCTATTCTGTCAAAATAGATAATGAATGTTAAAACTATGCAAATGCTAAACTTATCTGCATAAGTCCTTTTTAAACATAGGATGTGTAAATGACTGTGTTTGTGTGTGTGTGTGTGTGTGTGTGTGTGTGTGTATGTGTGTGTATGTGTAGGCTTATTTGTGTAGGATTTTAAGCAATTAGGACAGGAAACAGAGGCTGTTGCTTTGTCTTCCCTGTGGAATTAAGTTATGCACCGTCAACACACACACACACACACACACACACACACACAGCAAATTCCCATTCTGACCGACGACACGGTCTCAGCTGTGAAACACACACGCAAATACACACACACACACACACACATACATACACACACACAGCAAATTCCCATTCTGACCGACAACACGGTCTCAGCTGTGAAACACACACGCAAATACACACACACACTTAAAAAGCACAATCTCAACTTCCTCTTGACCCATTTCCCAAACACAACACACCACCTCTCTTTTTTTTTCATCCCATCTCTGCACACACAGACGACCCCCCCCCCCCCCCCCCCCGTCTATCTCTCTCTCCTCATCTGCTGGGAGCAAAGCCACTTCTGCTTTGTGTCACCAGATCAGAGGACACACACACACACACACACACACACAGTTAATCAGTTTGTTTATGAGGCCAAAGGCATGCAGGGCAAAATCCTTCTGTAAACTGTACTGTACTGTGTCTCTGGCGACTCTGCTGCTCTGTTCCACGGCCCAGGAGGGTAATGACTCGACTGTATGACTGATAAATGGGGCAGATATTTTGGCTTCCATTTGATTAATTATAGATTTATCAAAGAACTGATACAGATTAGGAAAAACTGCCAAATTGTGTGGTGTAGACCTGTCTGACCTGAATCCATGCTAGCGATGTCACTAATGTGCTTTATAAGACATGGTAAGAGACACAAATTGTCATAAAAATAAAGAAAATACACCCCCTTAAAGGCTCCAGGGAAAGAAGAGGAGATGAAATGAGGAATATGACGCTGGGAGGCAAACAAGGAGGGGGTGGAAAAAGTAAGAGAACGACGGCGAGGAGAGATAAAAACGTGAAGAGTTGCAGCCATTTGTTTAACAGTCTGACAGGAAATGTTGACTCTGGCCGCAACTGTACGCTCTCGATCAAGGCCGCCGAGACGCGGCGGCTTTTCGAAAATGGAGTGGAAACTAAATGGATCCATGCTGGTGGAGGAATTTCTTTGTTTACAGAGATATGTTTGGAGAGAGGTAAAGAGGAGGAAATGAGAAAAAGACAAGAGGGCAGACGAATCTAAGATACACCGAATGAAAATCCAATATGCGAGAGCAGCGAAGAAAAACTAAATAAATAAATAAATAAAAATAATTTCATAATGTCTCAAAACCGTTTTGTGTGGATCTTTCTATCTCATGTTTCCGCTCTTTCCTTTTTTCTTTTCCTTTTGTCCCTCAATGCTTCCCGTCCTCCCACCTCCATTTCTCTCTCTCTAAAAAAAAATGAAAAATAAAATAATATTTCTAAGGATTTAAAAAATATAATTATTTTGCAACAATACATTTATACCCCCTCCCCCCTCGGTCAAGGTTGACTGAACACCAGCAGGCTTCACATTCACTTAATTCCACACATTCTTAATAGCGAATACAACCACAGTCTTGTTGTACACTTAGAATCAAACAACTCGATGGAGGAAAAACTGTCCTTGCTGGTCAGACACAGCATATAATGGCAGAATGTTCACAGAGAAATCAATTTATCTGAACGGATTAGCAACAATAAGTGTCTTTTCTTGGCTTCTCTTGCAGGGGGATGTAAGGACTCGGTGCCCAAATATTTGCTAAAAATGCTTTTTTTTTTTTTTTGAAGGTCATGAAATAAAAAGGATTTTTACAAAAATTTTTTTTTACCGATTTCAGGACATTTTTATTAAATGAAATGATGAATAATACTGAAAATAAAAGGCCTAGGGGGATTTAAGGTCACGTAAAGAGAAAATAGAAATGTGCTCGGATCACAATCTACATTAGGAGTTTTCGAGACCTTAAAAAGGAGACCTTGCTGAAATGCTGCTGGCCCCCCTTTTAAATTTCAAAACTCCGAGGGTCGTGTTTCATGACGAATCCTTTTATTGATTCGTCACGCTCCAATCACGTGACCCTCCTCCGGAAGAAAACAAACGGCATCAAACAGAATCACGGTCATGTGACAGGCATTTTCAGGCGTGTTAGTATGGATGGAGATTATCTATGACACAGAGCTAAAGCACACATCTGGATGGACATCGATTTGGTTTTAAAATGAATCACGAGGGGGCTGGAGCCAATCCCAGCTGACATCGGCCGAGGGGGGCGGGGCACTGACATTATAGCGACAAACAAACCTTTCTCACTCAGATTCACACCTACGGGCAATTGAGAGCCGCCACTTAACCTAACGTACATGTCTTTGGATTGTGGGAGGAAGCCGGAGCACCGGGGGGGAAACTGCAGATTCAAACCCAGAACCTTGTTGCTGTGAGGCGACAGTGCTAACCACTGCACCGCCCACCTTAGGTTATTATCTAGCTTTATCAACAAGCACCGCCTGTTTTGTTGCGCCATTGTTTGGTGTGAGCAGGGCCTTTAGTGACTGACTGAATTTCAAAACTGTTGGTAATAAACTTGACCATGTGAAAACAAGTAAGTCTTTTTTCCCCCCAGTGGCAGATTTTTTTATCATTTATTAAGAAAATATAAGTTTAAAACTCCAGTGTGATTAACAAATGAAAGGTCTGCTGTCATCTAAGTGCAGTTTTGGCAGAAGAGTATTTTTTATTTTTTTTTTTTTTGGAGAAATGTCTGAAAACTTAATGCAAAATATCTCTACTCAACTGTTCTACAGCAGGGGTGGATGGCCGGGTAGGTGGGGGCAAACACATCTGCTTCTGCTCAACATGACTGACATTCCTCAGGGAAGAGGGAGTCAGGAACAGCAGGCCGGATGGTAATGAAGTAGACTCTTACACCAACGTCAAGTCTCTCCCCAAAATCCTCTCCCAACAGGCATCTCTGCAGATCAGAGGTAAGAGGTGTCTGCCGTGTAAACAAAATCCCACGACTTCCAATCTGTGCAACCAAAGGGTGTGGGAACTGAGCTGACACCGTGGCCTTCATGTAAATTTATGACTTTTCCTTGGCAGCCCATTACTCAGTCAGAGGGCTTTGGTGACTTCAGTGAATAAAAATGTTCTCTCTTGGTTTATTACCGCAGTTTGTCAATGTGTTAAATAAGTTGGAAAATATCTCCCGGTGCAGCCTCCTCAGTCATGTCACTGAGGTGGAGGTGCCAATGTCGAGGACCCCGGCAGAAGAAAAGCAGGGTGGCCCAGAAGAAAAGAAAGTTGAATCAGGGTCAAAGTGACATCATCCGGCGCAAAACATTGGCTAATTAAATATGAGGAAGCACCATGTAATGAGGACAACGTCATTTCACCTCGTAGAGACAGAGGAGAAAACAGTTGTCATCATGGGAACTTTCCAGACTGATCAGCCTTCAAGCTACTGGACGAACTATTCAAACTGGACTTCCTCATTGGTATTTTATCGTTTCGCCAGTATGTTAAGTTACACCCTACCTTGTTGTGCAACGTTGAATCCCGTCATTAGCCTGACAACCTTCTCCGAAAACCAATGGGCTGCATATCCTTGCATATAAACCGGTGACCTTTTAACGAGCCCCCGGGCGAGGATCCTGGGATTGAGTCTGGCAAAAAAAGTTATGTAGTCAGGCGAGGTTGTAAAGTTAACGATACTCCACTCTTTACTGGTCCCATCACTGCCCCACCTGGGTGGCAAGTTAGCAGATTTGTTGTCGCTTTAGAGTTCACAAAGTCGTCCATAAATGGCTTCAGGGTCATGATTGTCCAATCACGACACACGATTGCTATAGCAGATCAATGGAACGTGCAATAGGTCAAGCTGGTAGTGAATTTTGAGAGCGCCCTCTGCTGGAGCCCAAGGTAAACTACTCCAAATGCTCTGATAGGCTTAAAGAATAGAGTTCAAAGAAGTCGAGTGAATCTTTATTTATAAAACGCCAAATCACAACAGAAGTTATCTCAAGGCACTTTTCAGGTCTAGACTGCAGTCGTTAAAGAACCAACAATTCTCACCGTTAGCGAGCACTAGCGTGACAGTGGCAAGGAAACACTTCAGTTTAAGAGGACAAGCTTCAAAATATGTAACTTTGAACTGAATCAGCTCAGATCAAAGTTACATATTTTGAAGCTTGAATTTCAAATAAAAAGTGACAGCCCTGTTAACCAACAGGGACTGGTCAATTATTCTGACTGACAACTACAATCCTCAGGGACCGGCTAAAAATTATTGCATTTAATAGTGTGTCATCATCCATCTTCTGAAGAGCTCCTTCATCTAATTCTCCTGGCATGGATCCGTCCAGTCAACTACTTTGTAAACACCATTTATGGGTTACAAACAGAGGTCGACCAAGTAATCGGTTTGGGCGATTAATCGGTTTTGCACGGAGTCTCCATTCATGAAGTCAAGGCAACGTCAGCTGAGGGGAACCAAAGTGCAACAGGTGTCAGCTTCAATCTCAAACAGAATCTTGCTCTCAATCACAGGCATCTATTTTCAGGGGTAAATACAACCCCTAAAACCCCTGTTTCGCCACTGAGCCTAATCGAGCAGAAGTGCCATATAAAAAAATAATAATAATATTCCACATGACACACAATCAAACTACAGTCAAAAGACACAACTCCCACACCCGAAGCAGCAGCAGCGGCGGCGAGCAGTGAGCACCAGTGAGAGTCAGAACTTCTCTCTCTCTCTGCAGCAGAAAATGAAATGCCAAGCCTGGCTAAGGACATAATGAAAAAGCTATTATCAGCATGAGCTTTCATCAGCACCGCATTCAACCATGTTCAATACAAACTGATTCTCTCATCTCATGCTGTACCCATCTGAATGCCGGGATATAATAACGGAGGCGAGATAAGAGAGAGAGATCACTGTCCCCCCCCCCCCCCCCCCCCGTTGAAGAAGTGCATCAGCACATTTACAGACAAGGCGAAGTTTTCACGAGCGGCGCACAGGGACACACTCGCCGCCGCAAAGGCCAACATAATCAACCTGTCATTGTAAGCGTCTGATTCATTTATATCATTAGTGGACCCTGTATATATATATATATATATATATATATGATGGTTCTTTTTCCAATATACCGCCAATATCAGTGACCCTTAATCTGTCAGTATTTTCATTTTCCTCCTTTTGTTGCGTCTAATTCTTGATGTATTTATTCTCCCCATAAGTTTCCATCCATCCGTCACCTCCAACATTACTGCCTCTGAATTCAAATACAGCTGCTTCATACAATATTCAGTGAAATATTGAATTATATATATAGTACGATACAATATTCAAACTATATCCGGAATATATTAAGGTGTAATGAAGAGGAGTCAGGCCTGTCAAGTATGAACTATGCATTAAATTGCAAAAGATTCTCAGGTATGGCAGCTATACTGTGACTGGAAATATTGTGACAAACAAGATGGTTTAAGAGGTAACACCCTGCAAAATGTTCAGTTTTATTCTTCATCAATCAACAGCGCAACACTGGATATCTCAAAAAGATTTTTAAATATCATTTTGGTTTATTAAAACTTTTCGCCGTCATTTCATCAGTTAAGACGATTGCTCAAAGTAAATGCAGAGATCTGGAAACAGGATAAAAAAAAAAAAGTTTGATCAGCCCAGGTTGTGTATCGCTGAGTAAACTGATGTTTCTAAGAGCGCGAGTCTTTTTTTCCTTCTTTCATGTTTTCAGATCTTGGCGAGTCCAGTTTTTCTTTTTTTCTTTTTTCCTACAAGTGAAAATGTCAAAGACCAAAGGGATGTTCAGTGATTTTCGCAGGAGGTTTTACTTCTCTTGCGCCCACCGTCATTAAAGGGGAAGCCTGCGTGTCAGACTCTGAAAACCCATGGTCAAAGTCAAATGACTAACCGACAATAATCTCTTACATCCATCATTTTCACCCGGCTGAAATGTAGGCGTTCAATCTCTCTTTTATACACCATTGCTTCCTTTTCACAGTCGTTCCCTCAGCCACAGAATCTCTCCTGCAGGGCACGTTCGGAGCACATGCGAAAATTGAGAATTGCTTTTTCATTAAATGAAACCTGTGTAAACATGGAAGCAGAACAAAAGGAATATTGGAGGTTATACAATATTTCAGATGTATCTAAGGATGCTTGTGCATGCAGCGCAGGGATCCTCAGATACACTTCAGGGGCTTTTTTTTTTTTTTTGGAACATCGTATTTTTATACCACCTCTCTGCGCAGTCTGTGCGATGCCTGCAGTAATTCAGTTCAAGCAGATCCTCTCTGTCTGCTGGACCAAATAATCCGTCCATAATACTCTACATGGTCACACTGAGAACTCAAAGTATTCAGCCCCCTTCACTTTTTGCAAACTTTATTGTGTTGTATGGAAAAATGGAAATGGAGAACTTTTGGGGCTCAATGAAAATGTATCATATAACGTGTCTCCTTGATAAAGAAATATGAGGAGACATTTACAAGCAACATTATTTCATTTATTTGAATACAAAAAGTACATTAGGGTTTTAATCATTTCTGCTTCAAACTGCATTCATTTAATAATTATATAATTATTTAAACTTTAAACTGCTACAACAGTAGGAACAGCTCTATAATTAAGTCGTTTTTCTTGGTTCTAAATGCCAAAAAAAGTCGACCGAGTCCGTCTAGAGACAAAGAACAGTGTCTCCCTCAGGGTGAGGTTCGACTACTAGTGGTGGTGGGTGACTGATGTGCATTCACAGACTCATGCAGAGGAGGAGAGTGTAAGGCAGGTTATAATCAGGAGCTGCAATCTACGGATGTCCCCTAAACACCTCAAATATCAGTAGATGCTACAATTGACCAATATTCCATGAACGCATCGCATGCATTGGTAGACACAAGCACAGAGAAGCCTCTAGCCCCCGCTCTGATAAAAAATCTGCTTTAAAACAGTGAAATAAGGTTCTAATGTGAGATTGTAAATTGAAACTGTGATTTTATCTACCTGGACAAATCTTAATCTACCTGGGCGGGTCTTAATCTACCTGGAGGACCAGTCTTCCGCCCTGCGTTGAGCCTAGTCAACAGTGGCTCAGTGACAGTGACAGTGACAGTGTTATTGTGTTATCAACTTCTTATTTAATAAATAAAAAAAGAAAAAGAAAATAGAGGCTGCTTGAGCTGAATTTTGTAAAACATTTAATTGACAGACGAGCGCCTAAAAACATTTTACAGTTCACATCTATTTTTAGTCGCAAATACAGTGACACAGTCGCCCTGTGGAGCCCTGAAGAGAGAGACTTTTCTGGAGCAGGACAGAAACTGTTACATTTGTTGACAGTAATAAAGACAGTCCCTGTCTTCTGTAGCGTGTGTGTGTGTGTGTGTGTGTGGCTTGTACATGTGCGAGCGGAGTTTACATTTTTGAGCCAGCCTTACACAGCTGCAGCTCCCCTCCGAGACACACAAACACCCACACAGAAATAAAGATGCAAACGTGCTGAACTTCCTCCTGCAAAACAAACCCGTGCTTTCCTGTACACCTCCCAGAGGAAGGTGGGAGTATACTTATGTGTGTGTGTGTAGTTACACGTTTGAGACTTGTCTCAGAAATATAAGTAAAGTAGAAGTGAATAGAGATATAACACAAGTGGGCGGATGGAATACTGTATGGGCTTCCTGATCAGCAGCTAGGAGGCCACGGCTCAGGTGGTAGAGTGGGTTGGCGGTTCGATCCCCGGCTCCCTTAAACACAGTCTCGTTATCCGACATAAACCCTGCGCCACATTGAAACAGCTGAGCGTGATCTGCTGTAGCAACCCCTCATGGGAGCAGGTGAGCAGCAGGAGCTAAAAAAAAAAAAAAAAAACCCCTTCAAATTAAAAATATAACCAAAATCTGATGAAATAATCTGAACTCAACGCCCATTTAATAGATTTTCCCAGAGCTTTCAACCACATCAAGCAACCACTTTAAGGTTCCCTGTGGAGGTTTTGATCTCCAGCAGCTAAGAAGCTGTATTTTTATCTCGTGTTTGGATCGCATCAGTGCCAGAGAGAACCAGCGGCCAGTTGCACAAAACACCTCAAGTTAAGATTTTCCTTGAAGTCTGAGTCAAGGTTTCCTTAAAATAAAAAAAGTTTGCATAAAACGCACCCTTAAGTCTTCTCCTTAAGGTTTCCTCAAAATGTTCTAGTATCTAAAGTCTTATACTTAAGGAATCACTTGAAGTCAGTTAAATCGCTGCACAAAAGACATTAGTGACCAAAGTAAGGAAGTACTGACTCCATCTTAACTGTCACTGCTGCAAGTGTCGTAACTTTTTTCCTCAACGCAGGAAACATTTTAAGAGATTCTGTGCAACATTCGTTATATAAATCCCTCAGCTGAGGAGAAATAAAACAATACTTACATAGAAAACTTAAGGTGTTTTGTGCAACTGTTATTTACAATTCCTACTGTTCCCCGGCTGACACAAACTCCATGGTGTTCTCCACAGTTCATGCAATTTAACATCATTAATGAAACTCTTCCTTTAGAATTTTCATATTAAAAGTCCTGCAGCCTTCCCTCCATACGTAGGCTTTTAGAGTGAAAAAACATCAGGAAGTGATGAGCCGTGCTGCTGGTGGCGTACTATCCATCAGGAATACAGAAGAGAAGAACCAGCTGGAAATAATGATAGTATGAAGACATTATTTCGGTTGGATAATTTAGTGCTGTAGAAAATGTACATTAGACTGAATCCACCATGGGAGCTGTTGGCTGCAGGTAATTCCCTCAATGTTTTTCTTTCACCCCACCTTCATTAGCGTCGGGCCTTTATTGGGCCGTTATTTGAATTCTGGCTTTAATGTGAGAATTTACGGCGGTCCTGCTGGTGCCTTCACACTGTCCCATTGATCTACAGGTTGTGGTAATGCGCCAAAACCTGCAGCCGTCTGCCAGCGAGACTGCCAGCAATTAAACCTGGATGTAAAGAATGCAGGTTTCAAACTTTTAACGTCGTTGGTTTGGTGCCAAATAAAGCCCCAACAGGAGCCGCTGCTGTGTGTCAAGCAGCAGATATGATTAATTTGTTTAAATATAAATTGTTTAATATTAATAATCTGCGATCGGACTGAAGATAAACATCAGCACAGTTGCATAAACACTTTATTATTACAGCTGAACTACTTCCTGTATCATGTCTTCCTGTTGCTCTCCATCATCCTTACTGCCTCTCATGTCTTTACACACACACACACACACACACACACACACACGCACACACACAGTGAGGCCGGACACCGGAGACATAATGTGTGTGTTTGTGTTTGTTAAACGGCCAAATAATTAGGTGAGCAGCTCTGCGATGCTGCTATGTGTTGACACAGCAACTCCAGTGTAATTAACTGGTGTTTATGAGAATTTTATATGACGTCGCCTATAGACAGAGAAGCAGGAGTCCTTTGTCTGAGTGCAGGAATTTCTCAATAAAACAACCACCAACTGCCCCACGAGGCCGTGATGTTCATTACACAACAGAAAACTAACGAGGAAAAGTTGTGCGGTGGATGGAAAATAGAAAGACGGCTTCATCGTGGTTTTGATTCTCACCTCCAGTGGGGTAAAACTAAAGGAGAAAAGCTGATGTTATGTAAATCAAAGAAAGGTCAGAAAGTTTGCAGCTGGACCACGAGGAAACAACTTGACTCAACTAAAAAGCTGAAGGATACTTGGACAACTTTACACAATTTGTTCAGTCATAATCTTTAATTTGTCGAGGTTTTCTGTGGGCTCATCTTTGTCTGTCACACCATTAATCATTAATCAACGTCAGCAGTCACCCACTTGACCTGCTCATGTGCAGAAGCTGGAAGTTTGAGAGTTCAGAGGTAAAAAAACAAAACAAAAAACAAACTTTGGCTTTTATAATTTTGAAATTTGCTGACATTTAGCAAATTAGCATATTAGCTAAATCGAGTCATTAGGTTTAAGGGGAATCCCGTCATGTTGCATGGAGAAAGGAAAAAGTCTGAAGAGGTCAAAACTCCAGCAGCACTTGTACAAAGAACAACTTTTTTTTTCCCCTGTGTTTTGACTCTTCGCCCGTCACGGGTGAAGTGCGGGTGAAGTGCGGGTGAAGCGCGGGTGAAGCGCGGGTGACTCTGATGAAGGCCACGAGCTGAAACACGTCCATCCCACAATAAAGTTGTTTCTTCAGACTACAAGTGTTGCAGGAGTTTTGACCTCTTCCTGAACTGTGCTGTTGGATAAGTGGCGCCGGGTGGAGATTCAGGGGATTCACAAAAGTCGTCTGTTTATTCATCAGTCACGGCTTACACCGTCTCATGCTGGAGCCGTAATAATTAGTTGATTCGTTGACTGATTCGTCAGCAACTACTTTGGGATTTTTGCCTCAAAAGTGACTCAGTTGTCAGAGATCCTCCGTTTGCAGCTTTTCTTTGTCCTACGTTGAAGTAGATGGAATATTATAAAGTTTTAGTCAGTTCATCAGACAAGACGAGACGAACTAAGATCAATGTTCTGCTTTTTTTTTTCCAGCTTTTTCTAAAGTTTTATAGACCAAATAATAAATCAGTCATTCAAGAATACAAGTGGGAGATTAATCGGTAAATGAAAATGATCATTAGTTGCTGTAATACAGTATTGTAAATAATTGAAATCACAAAAAGTGCAATAAATGTTCAGTATTTTTACATTTTTTTGTGGAATGCAAAAACTGATATTGTGACTGCCAAATAATCGCAATACGATTCTTTTAATTTTCTATTTGCACATCGTTCAGCCCAAGTACAAATGCTGACACTGAACGTGTGATGATTTCAGATGTAAAAAAGTGAAGTCAAGACGACGAGATGATGCTTGATAAAACTCTCCGTCCTTACCTGTTGAGCGTTCAGGCCTGTTGAAGTCTGATGACATGAACCACCTCAGTCTCCTCTCCTACACAAAGACACACAGAAAGGTTCATTCGTTCATTTCTAGTTCGGTTAAATTTGGGCTTCATTACCATCAAATAAAGAAATCCTCTTAACAGGAGTTCTACAGTATCTTCACCATGTACAGAGAACTTTATTAACACTGACACACACACACACTCGGAGCCGACAAAGAGAGCAGCAGCTGATTGAACATCACTCCCCGCTGAAAATCCTCTGTAAATAATTTTCAGCTGAAATTTGAGATTTGTGAGAATCCTCCCGTGGGTTTTTTTTTTTTTTTGTGTGAGAGCTTCGTCGGCCCGAGCCGTCAATTAGAGCTAAAACATGCAAATTAACTAAATTGAAGCCATGAGGTACGAACTGCCATTTGAAAGAAGGTTAATTATGCGGAGAAACTGCTACAAAACTGAGGAGAGAGGACGAACGAGGAAGTCAACTTCAGAGGGGAACACTCCCACACACCGTCTCTGTTCAAAGAGACAGTGGGGGGAGAGTACTCGACAAAGTAGGACACACACACACACACACACACACATATAGATGCTAATTGCACTTAATGGAGGTAACACTCCGACTCTTTTTTCTATGACTCAGTCTAATCAGACTTTTAGTGGTCCATGTAATCTGGACCAAACTAATCAACCACCTACGCTACCACCAATCACCCATGACTCAGAACACTCCACTGCACAGTCTGTCGGGAGGATCAACCTCATATTCGCAGTGCTCGACGCTCCACAGTTACCACCGATTAAACTGATTTCGCGTCTCCGCGGCACGCCGTCCTGATCCAGGACCAGTTGTCATCGAGCTTCACACAATGAGGATCGCGCCTCGACTTCAAAGCGCAACAGCTAACGGTGAAGAGTTTGGCGAGATGAAGACCGGCTCTGGCACCGAGGTTCCCGCTTTTACTGCAGTGAATATGAAACACGTGAAGGTGGGAAATTGATTGATACTCCTGCCAAGGCTGCGTAGTACTCTAAAGCTGTTATGTTTATTGGAGAGAAATAGTTTCCCCACACACTGACTACATGCTCCCAAAAATACAATTTATTAAGGATAATTAAATCTTCATCAGGCTCATCTGGGTTAAATCAGGTGAAGTCTACAGAGGAACCGAATATCAAAAAAATCATCCATCAGTGCACTGGTACCTTTTTCATCAGAGATGATAGAAAATGTTTAAAATCAGGACCAGGTCAGTTTCATTATACACTTTATGGGATACGTGTCAGGTTTTATTGATTCAAGACATTAGTGGTCGCTGCTGAAAGTGCTGATTCTTGAAACTAAAACCCTGGAGTAAAACATTGTTTTGTTTAAGCTGTTTACAATTTTTCACTGATTGTGTTGTTCTTTTTGCAGTTTAGCATCAAGTATTGTTGTGCAAACGGATGTTTAAGGGCTTGTCTACAACTGTGGTCTTTATGGGTGCACACAGGTTTAGTTGTGAGTCTACATAGTGTCTATTATTTATTAAGTTTATCAGTTTACAACGATATAAAAAGAGAGAAAAGTAGCGAATCCTCACGTCTGATGAGCCGGAACCAGAGAATATCTAATGATCAATCCATTACCAAGACAGTTGCTGATTCACCTTCTGTAGAGTGACTTTTCGATCAATTGCTGCTCCAATCCAACACAACAGAGTCAATAATAAGTGAAAAGGGGAATTGATCCTTGGCAGATCCATTGTTTATCCTGGACATCCACCCCACTGGTTGTCAACCCCAACCGGACGTCCAGCTACATTTCCAGTGGAGAACATTTTATTCCTCTTTCAGTTCGAGGTGACAAAAGGGAAAAACAAAAAGAAGAGAGAGAAGGTTGGAAGGATTACACTATATTCGCTCTTTAATTAACTGGATATTATGCATTCATCCATCCATCTGCCAATCACTCCTGCATCTACCCAGTGGTAAATACAACCTTCTGTATCGCAGCACAGAATATCCGTGGGACTTAGTGAACTCCCCAGGATTCAGGAGCAGCGGCAGTTCGTGCCTCTGCGTCTCATTGAGTCTATATAGTCATTTGTAAAGTAACTACAAGTGTTTGTTTTTCTATAGCGCGGCTATTTAAACATTTTCATACATTTCCCTGAAGAGTCCAAGACAGCCATATGGGAGAGATTTGAGTTTTCTATTTAGAATTGAATGATAGAACCGTTCAGACACATGGAGATAATAACTGCGCCAGTAATTTCTTTCCTTTATTAAATAGTCTATAACAGAGGACAGGATGACAGGATGATTACATATTTGAGATATTTACTGTCTTTATTTTATGTAACGCACCATTAACTTTGTCTCTGCCGCTTTTCCAACACCCTTTTAGAGTTGCACCAAAGCTTTGTAACCCCAAAGAACAGCTTGGGATGTTTTTTTTTAGTTCAGATTTAATGATTTAATGATGTTTTTCCAACCTAAATAGACAATAACAACCGACAGCAACAAGAAAACTTACATAGAGGGACAGAGTGATGTGCTGAACGCTCCACAAATTTCAGGACTATTTAAGGAAAAATTACAGCATCCAAATGTGAAGATGTTTCTGACGAGCAAAACACACAAGCGACAAACAAAATGTCTTCAACAACACCACAAAGGCCTTGGATTTTAGAAAGACATCTTTATACTTCCTTATAGAGTCAGTAAACAACAGTCAAAATCTTTGTTCAAAAGTTCTCACCTAGTCAGAGAGATGTGTACTCAGTGTTTAATACACCCTACCCTTGACTGCAGGGTGTGGTCAGAGCTGCATCAAACAGACCACAGGTTCATTGAATTCAACTATTTTGAAGTTGACTTTTTGGAAAAGTGACAGCCCTAATAATTAGTTTAGCAGCCAGGATCGTGAAGCATGAATAATTTCCCTGTGCAGGAACAAGATGTAGCTATAGAAGCTGTTGTATGACGGCTTACAGAAATAACGCCCTAGTTAGATTCACCTAAATCTTCATTTAAAGATATATATATATATATATATGGGGTAATAAAAATACAGCAGATTCCAGGTAAACAGTCAGAGGAACCAAATCCTGCAAGGTTTGGATGGTGGGTCCAGGTGGGCGGGGCTTGGTGACTGCTTTGTTGTGACATCACAAAGTTACAGAAGTCCTGACGGCTGGTTTTAAGGCTCAGTTTCTGAATACAGGCTGTGTGCATTTCTCTGTGGACTGAGGCTTTGATACTTTCACAGCATTAATATAGAAGCTAGACCTGATCTATAATCACACTACACATGGACAGAGACATTTATACTATATGGG
This sequence comes from Seriola dumerili, assembly GCF_002260705.1. Classification (NCBI taxonomy): domain Eukaryota; kingdom Metazoa; phylum Chordata; class Actinopteri; order Carangiformes; family Carangidae; genus Seriola; species Seriola dumerili. Next base: position 3,417,055 of record NW_019174393.1, read on the forward strand.
ACCTTTAAATATGCATATGATGCATTGAAGTAACAGCTGTAGGCTACTAAATTTAGCACAGTTCACTGTTTTGGTTCAATCTCACTGCTCTCTTAGTTAGAGCAGGGTGATAACAGTGGATCATTTAGCAGCTAAAGACACAGATTTCCCTCAGGAAGTGGTTGAGACCAAAAACAGAGCCACAAGAGAGGAATGTGCAGGTAAGCAACTGTTTGCTAACAAGTGTACTCAGGGTGTGGCCAGTGCACTGTGACATCACTGTGCAAGGTGTGGTCGGAGTGAAAAACCTTCAACCCGGGGGGATGAGTGAAATAAACACTTTCCTCTTCCTCGGTGTCGAGTTGCTCTATGAGGATGCTCTGGAACCGATGGTATTCAGAAAAGCCCTGGTGGCTCAAAATCCAATAAAACAAGGAGTTAACTCCTGCATTCTTGGAATTCCCCACCCCTGTAATATTGACGCCTGTATCAAATGACTGCTGCCGAGAGACGGAGGGAGACGGGGAAGTATGAGAGTGTTAAGAGAAATGGGAGTGAAGTAAACATATACACCCTATAAGCTGCAGGAACACCAGAGAAGAAACATAATACACACCCTGGGAAAAAAAAAAAAAAAGGGGTGGAAGAAAGAGATATTTTTCAACGTGCAAACTGAAACCTGCATATACTGTAAACACACACACACACACACACACACACAAAAACACACACACACACACAAAAACACACACACACACACCTCTGCTGTATGACAGATGGAGAACGAGTGTTGAATGCTGTGATGTGATTTGCAGCTTGATGTGTTTTTGCTGCTGGAGTATTTCATGATGGTTTATTACACTTTGAGTCTTTTAAATCAACGAAAACACACTGTCTCACACACACACACACACACACACACACACATACATACACACACACGCACACACAGACTCATACAGAGGGAGGAGAGGAGCCTTGTAAATCAGTTTTGCTGGCTGGTTCTTATCTGAGAAATGCCAGCCATGAGAGCAGGGCGGTACAGTGAGCTGACGGCTGTGCAGCTGAGCTTTCTCTCCCTTTAATGACTCGCACGGAGCCGCTGCCTCATTGAACAGCGGGGAGGAGGGCGAGCAGCTGCCAGGTCGAGGTAAGTACAGCATCACAATGTGCAATTAATGATGAAACGTGGTGAAACCGCACTGTATACTTAACTAATGTTTGAACGTAGATCAAAAAGTTACCTGAGTCGCTGCCGAGCTGGGTGGACTCGTTAACTGCCGACCAATTTTTCCAAGAAAAAAAATAAAACCAGTGTCGGTGATGATGTTAAACAGTCTCCATTTTCACTGTAGAACTGAGCAATAACCACTTTTATAATTTATTCCAATGCAACATCTTGATCTCATCCCTCTCACTGATGCACGATAAGTTGCCTTCACATGCCGGGCCACAGTTTTCGCCTTCTCCACGCCACGCCGCCAACGGTCTGACCGTCAATCCCATTCTTATGATCGCGATATCTCAGGAACTCCTTCAGGGAATTTCTTAAAACTTGGCATTAACATTCACTAGGACTCAAGGATGAACTGATTAGAATTTGGTGCTCAACAGTCAAAGGTCGAGGTCACTGTGACCTCACATCTCTCCAATTCTCACGGATGCAATATATCAAGAACGCCTCTGGGACATTTCATTACATCTGGTACAAACTTTCATTTGGACTCAAGGATGAACTGGTTATAATTTGCCGGTCAAAGGTCATTACCGGCACTCAATGAATCTTGGGGTAGGTGTTGCCCAGGAAAAGGAGGACGCATTTTTCGGCCGTATTTGAAAGGTGCCTTCGCAATCGGACAGTCCAGTCACGCCGCTTTGATGCAATCGCTCTTGAAATGCAGCCTCCGAAGGATGCCCCCCCCCCCCCTCTCTCTGAAATTGGGACCCAGCCTGGACAGACATGGCTGCAAGCTGCCTTCACTGAGGCAAGGATCAATATTAATTCTGCTGGAGAAAGATTCCCTTAAAAGTGGGCTGTACAATGTCTGATGGAAAGTTTTCCACTTACTCTTTTCACACAAATGCGGATGAATATCATGCTCACTGAGCTGCTGCTGGTCTTTGCCTCAGAATTTCTGGGTGGAAAATGATGGCAGCTGGTCTGGAAACTCAAATTCCTCCAACAACAAAAAAAACCCCCAAAAAAAACCAAAACAAAAAACAACCTCAAACTTCAAGTCACGTATCGAGCCAAGAAGTCCTTCGTTCTCTAGTTCCAGCTTCTCAAATGTGGGAATTTGCTTCCCGGCTTTGTTTTATATCATTTTAAAATGTCTTATGTTTGGGTTTCTGACTGTTTGGTGGAGAAATCAAGCGAAATAAAGATGTAAACTTGGGCTCTGGGAACATTTGATGGCGGCATATTTTTAATTTGTTCCAAACACTTCATGGCTGGGCGGTATCATGCGAGGTGACTTACTGTAGGTATTTGGTAACTGGTGCTCAGAGAGACAGATTTTCCGTGGAATAATCCTTTAAACAAAAATTATCAGCTATTGGCAGCGTCAGAAAAAAAAAAAAAAAAAAAGCAACAATCTATTAATATTAGTCTGAAGAAGCCTTTTTGTTTTCTGCTTGCCAACGTCTCCAAAGGGATCACCTTATCTTAAACACATTATGCAGAAATGTGACAGTCGCTGTAAGAGTGGAGCTCACAACACAGAGACAGTCTGAGGTTGGAATAATCAGTGTTTTGGAATTTGGGATTAATTAACAGTGGTGGTTAATATTTTTTTCCTCTACAAATATGTTGTGATTTGGAATTAAAAACCTTTTCCCATCAATCTCGAACTGGTTCTCTTCCTCCCATCGTCTATCTGGTTCATGGTCTGTTTTCACTCTGAATCTCTCCTTCACAGCCTCACTGTTACTGCTCAAACTGTGTGGTTAATCCACTGTGGCATGGTAAAGGCTTTACACACACACACACACACACACACACACACACACACACACACACCACACTCACAACACTCTACACACTCGACAACACTCACACACTCACATCACTCCAGACACACATACACACACACACACAGGTCTGTGCCTGCAGTGGAAGCCTTGCAGACATGGGATTTCCTTTCACATCCAATTGAGACCAAAGAAACTTGGTGAGAAGAGCATGGAAAAGATAAGCTGCAAACACACACACACACGCAAAGACACACACACACACACACATACATATGCACAAACATCTGTGTAAATATTATACCAGCATCACACACAAACATCAATAGCCTAAACACAATGTTAACGTGATATAACATGCAGCTTATAAAGCCCCCAAAGAGACATCAACTGTACACAAAAACGACCACCCTCCACCCACCAACACACACACACACACACTTAAACACACACACCTTCTTCTATAGGAGTGTGTAGACAGGAATTTGTTGGGACATAATTACAGTGTGTAGTCTGAACAGCATCCGATTAAGATCCCGAGGTTTTATGGCAGGCCTTTGAAGAGCAACGAGTGCAGCGGCTCAACCTGGTTCAGCAAACCAGACTGCGTACACACACACACACACACACCACAGAGACTGAAGCCAAGTGGTTGCGCACACACACCATTTTCCCAGAGCCAGAATGCAACATTATGATTTCACTGGGAATATGCTGCAGAGCCAGTCAGTCTTAAACTCTTGAAAATAACAAGTCGACTGCAACAAAGCCTGGACATGTGGCAGTAATATACTGTAACAACATGACGCTTTTGTTAAACTGACTTTTTTATTTCATTATTATTATCTTTCAGATAGTTGGGAGTGGAGCGCAGGGAGAAATATGGAGGGAGGAGAGAGAGATGATATGCAACACAGATACCGGATTGTATCAGGACCCAGGATATTGCGACCACACGGTCCGCGCCCGCAGGACACCGATACATCCCACAGTGAAATCTACGATGTAATGTTGCAGTGCTCCGAGGAATAGAAAGAAATATATATATTTTTTTTTACATAAACAAAACATCAAATGTGAAAGTGGTCGCTCGGTCTGATGCACCCACCAATACTCCACTTGTTTTGGCCTTCAACTTTACTATTTTGATTCGCTCTCACCACTGTGATCAATCAGCAGCAGGCAGATGTTTTACGGCATAGAAACTCCCAGTTGTGCGCTACCTGCACATCATCAAAAAATAGACAGAACACATTAGCCACAAGCTGGCGAACAGACGGCATTTTTCCGCCGCATAGTACCGACTGATTTTGACTCGACTCTACTCGCTTGGATCCTCTCAGCGACTTGATCTTGCTCATGTCAATTGATTCAGTTCATACCCCTTAAAAAATAATACTACCTAGTGTTCAGCTCCGTCCATGTCCACTCAAAGCAAAGCTGGCGATATGGACGACACAAGCGCGAACACCGAGCCTCAACCCAAGCAGCTTGTACCTCAAAGAAACGTTGTGTCCGTCGTTTCGGCACATTTCGGCTTCGGTGAAGACGACGCCAAACACAAAGTAGTCAATTTAAGTCAGATTTAATCACTAAAGTAAGTAACTAATCATTCATTGGTCATTTTCAAGAAAACAGTTTGAAATAATCCTGATACTGATATTGCCCAGCCTGAATAGTCACTTGGCGGGTTTGTTCAGAAAGTCCCGTCTCGCACAACAATGACACAGTAGTGACGGTTCTCGCTGACCAGTCAGTAGTTTATAGTCCAATAGTCCATCATCAATACAACCCTTGTCTTTTTACATTACAGTGTGTTCAGTAATACAAAAGATGTGTGTGTATTTCCTGTATTTTTACCACCTGGAGCCGAACAACGGGTGTTTTTGTTGCATGAAGAATGCAGGAAAATTACTGGTGCCGGGTTAGAGGATATAATACGCCCTCACAAGTTCACACTTTATTGGCTTATCAGGCATAAGGGCTCATGTTCACATGAAGAGCAAGAGGAGTGTATGGGCAGGACACAAATGTAATTACCTCTGTTGAGAACTTTCCACAAGGTGCCTATTGATTTTCTACGGTGGTGAAAATGTCTAACAAGCAGAGGAAATATTCCAACCCTACATCACTTCAACCAAACATGCAGTCAGAGTGGTTCACCTCTGCTATGACGGATGCGACACAGTTTGATGGATTACATGAATTTATGTTGGAGATTATTAATACTACCCTGGTTCTCTGTGGGGGAAACGGTCACCTGGGCGGATCCTAGCAGACACTTTAATCAGATTTAAAGGATATGTTTTCTTTGTGGTTTTAGTGCCAGTCACAACAGCAGAGCTTGTGAGTGACTAATAAATGCTGTGTTGTTTTCCACAGAGGCTTTGTGCTGACCGTCTGCAGTGAGTCAAACAAATTGTCTCGTCAGGGAAAACAGATGCTGATCTGTTTACATTCTCTTCATAAATTATGGCCTGTAGTTGATCTATCATCTATTAGGAGGCACAGTCTTTTTATTTTGCAGTAATCATCATTCAAAGCGAAAGTAGCCTTTAACTCTGGATGACTTGGTAACAAACAGCTACTGTGTGAGTATCTGTTGTGTCAAGGTACAAGTAGAACAACCTCTTTCCTGATGATTTAGAGAGGACATTGCTGATTTAACTCCTAAATACATCCTTTAACAAAAGACACATAATGCTGGACAAGGCCTGGTGTGATGTACTTTAGTTTTATCTTTCTAAGGATCCACCAAGAAAGAACCACAGTTTACAAAAATCACAACGCCGATCAACAGTCCTCTGTGACCGTGACGAGTAAATGGCCTTTCAGAGCAGATTCAGTCAGAGGTTAACCTGAAGAAAGGACAGAACTCATCTTTCAACCTTGAAAATCCATCTTTAAGAAATGTACATTGTGCTGTTCCAGTGAGTTGGATGGGACAGAAAGATCAGATTTTAAAACAGATAGGCCAACAGACTTTTATTTTTTGGAGTATAGATTTGCTCTTTGACAGCTATTCATAAATTGGATTTTAGTGACTTCTCTCAACATTTAATCTCACTGACATTAATACGTGTTGTGTTCCCACCTTTTTAATGTTCCTGAAGTTTTACAAGGTTTTCTGATGTCAGTCAACACAGTTTTATACAATAGCAAGACTAAGCCGGGACACACAGAGACCAGTGTCTGCACTGTAAACAGTCTTATCCTAAAATGACCTGATTCACTCACCTGATCCGACATATTTTTAATTGCAATTATAGAAACTACTGACTGATCACTGGGTGATTTATTACCACGTTGGTCCATGTTATCACATATTAACATTTACAATGGAGTTATCTCAGGATGCAGCAGCTCTGACACTGGACTGAAACTATAAATGAAAAGCAGCTAAATGTGACAGTTTTGTGAGACATCAGCTACACTGGGTATAAAATAAGTTTGTTTATACTGCGAATAAGAAACTTAGCATTTGGCATAAAATTACAAATTAAAAGTGCAAGAACACATTTTAAAAAGTTATAGGACTTTCCAGCTAGCTGTTATGTGAGGCCATACTTACATACAGACGCAGCAATGCCTTGACATGCTAAATGCTAATGTCAGCATGCTAACATGCTCACAAGTAAGATGCTCACCTACTTTTGTTTAGCAGGTTTAACGTTTGCCATGTCCACCATTTTAGTTTAGCATGCTAATGTTAAGGCGGATGGAAATGTTAAAAAGAAACAGAAGATAGTTTAGGACGGAAGCCCAAGTTGGACACAAAGGAGCACTTGAAGGAGTTGTTTTTGCTATTGCTACATAGCTAACATTAGCATTAGCAGTTGTTTACTCACCAGACTAGAAAAAAACTTGAGTTCAGCATCAAACTTAATTCCTTTACTCACCAAGAGCTGTCTCTAAAAGGTGGAAAGAAACTATCACTTCTTTTCTTCAACTGAACTTCGCATGCTAACCAGCTAGCTCTGGCCCAGTCAGCCCATCTCATTACTTTCCTATACCGAGTCACTGCAGCGTCCAGTCTCCCCTGAAGAAGTAGCTGCTCAGAGGACGTATTATAACCTCTTGTCTTGTAAAGTGAACAATGGCTGAAGCTTTAGGCAAGACTGGTACATACACAGCTGTTAATGCTAGTATTGGCTATGTAGCAATAACAAAGCTTACAAATAGCACCTCAGTTATTCGTTCCAGAGGTTTGTTTTAGCTCTATGCTGCTTGTCCATGTTTAAAGTCATATTAGATCCTTTTAAAGAAACGACTTGTGAATCTACAGGCTATAAAATCACACCATTAACAAGGATTTATCATTTTTCAGATAAATCTAATTAAAAGTATTGCAGCACTCTTTTAAGAAATAGACCAAAAGACTTCCAAATCAATAAGAAGCCCAGTGTGATTAGCTTCCACAGAGCAGATCACTGCTAACCCTCTTCAGATCAATGTTAAACCAGTGAAAGAACTCCTTAACTTTGATGATAAAGAAAGCAAATCAACATGCCACTGAACATCCCTCCTCCTGTATTAGCCACCGGCAAACAGCTGCATGACAATGTGATAACAAAGACTTTTTGTCTTTAATGCAAGACAAAAAGAGGCCGCCATTAAAATTGACTCAGTCATATCCCTAAGGCGAAAAACAAGGATTTCTAAAAACAAACACACTTCTCTTTCATACATGAAAGCAGAAATGTTGATGCAGGAATAAGCATCAAAATGGGTCGCGTGACCGCACCATTGCATTTCATCATATGGTGCGCATTTAAAGCGTGTGACTCTCATTCTGCCGTTTTCTGCTGTTATGTATCATCGAGTCCACTGAGAAAAAGCAAATCCCATAATCCTCTGACAGAAAAAAGGCAATAAACAAAGTCACAGTCTGAGCAAAAGGCTCGGATGAGTCAGCAGAGGTCAGGACAGAGAAATATTATCTGCTCTCTATTTGTTTCTTATTTGCTACCTTATAACCCTGCACAAATCCCCAGAGGAGGAAAACGGCACAGCCGGTGGATCTGGGTCAGACCTGGTAACGCTACTTGAAGCTAAATTTAAACACAATTTCATAAGCAAAGCGAAAAAACAAAGCATTTTATGAATTAATATAGTGAGTTTAACTTAAATGTACAAAAGTAAGTTTAACCTACAAACCTGCGGCTAACGTTATTTTCATGGATTTATTGTCTGATGACTAAAATATGCAAATCCAGGACGTCACAGGGACTAGTATTAACTATGGACTAACTACAGATCTGATGAGGAGTGAATCTCCTGCAATGAAATGATTCGGCCTTCAACACAGCCTGTATTCAGGAAATGAACCTTAAAACGAGCTGTCAGGACTTCCTGTAACTTTGTGATGTCACAACAAAGGAGTGACCGCTCTCAGCCATACCAAAGTTCAGCCCCCCTGGACCCACCATCCAACTTTGCAGGATTTGGTTTCTCTTAGAAATCTGACATATTTTTATTCAACCACTCAGAAAACAGTCAGCCAATCAGAGGAGAGATTCAGAGCCTCCTCTCTTCTCATTGGCTCACTGACCTGTTGTTACTAGAGCTCCAGAGAGAAGCCTGAGAGAGGAGATGTAAATCTACATTGAGATGGTTTTTGGTTCTTAAAGACACAAATATATCTTTTTATGGATCAACACTTCAAAATAAAACACAGGAAAAGTGTAAAATAAGGAGCTTTAAGTCACCATAAGATTTTAATATGTATATTTGTCTCCGTAAGATGTTTGTTTGTGTAATAGTGTTACATTTGTTCTTTCTTTTCTTTTAAGAATAATAATAATAATGATAATAAAAAGAAAGGCCTGTCAAAGACAAGCAGACAGAGGAAGGAAAGAACCACAGAAGGTTCCTACGGAGGTCATTTGTCCTTTGCAGTCATGCAGAGAACTTAAGTCTGGTCCTAATTAACTCTAACTTGTACGTCATACCACAGCCATGCAGTTTTCCTCAGAGAACACAGGGGCTTTCCCTTTTCCCATGTACTGTAGCGGGGCAGGACTGTGTTAGGGGTGTGGACATCCAGAGAAGACAAAAACTCAACATGAAGACATAAAAGTTGGGGAATGAGCAGAACTGCAACACCACAACAATGACCTACATAAACTTGACATAAACAATCTTTATGTTTGGGTTTCCTAGCAAACATGTAGATGTTGACACAGTGTTGATACAACGGCTTAACCTTGCACCACTGATAGGTTTTACATTATTACAGCTTATCATCTGCCAGCAGAATCATGTATATAAGGACACTGTGTTGTTTAAATTGACTTAACATTAAAATCTAGTTCAATGCAATGAATATTAATTTAAATATACAAAGGCAGTTGTTTATGTATCAGATGGTAAACAGTTTAAACATCTGTGTTTAGCCTGTATTAGGATGCAAGTAACCACGGCAACAATATTTATCCTTGATGTTATGTCAATCGTTGGAGGATAAGTTCCCCTCCTTGTGCTTCCTTATGTAACATCCAAACAAATATCAACAACAACCAATTTTCCAAAACGGGAAGAAAATATTAATGATCTCCGTCCCCTGTTGTGTTGGACAAAGAGAACCGCAGAGAACTGTCAACACGTCCTAACCCCCGACTTTACAACTTGGCACGGGGGCACATGTTTACAAGGGAACACATGTCTGAGCGTTATCTGGGAGACAAAGCTATCGCAGTGAAACGTCGTCAGAGATCAGTCAGGGTCGCCTTAGGGTCACGACCCCCGACTCTTAACAATGAACTGGCCAACTGCGGTAGCAGAGGTCAAAGGTCAACTGAGAGGGGAGTGTGGGATAATGAAGGAGGCTGTGTCGTGGAAAAGAAAAGTCTGTTCTACATGTAAAGCATATGTGATACTTGTGTTTGTCGTGGCTCATACTCAATGTCAAACTATTCTGACTCAGCGGATGGAGGCTGCCATCGGGCGCAGCACTCTCCTCCCTCTCCACTTCCCCTGCCTGTTATCATTTTCAAAATCCCCTTCGCTACGGGAAACAACAACAACAACAACAACAACAACAACAACCTCTGAGCTGCAACCTACACGAGAATGAGAATGGTGAGTTTTGATCAAGATCACAAAGTCGACACATGTCTTTGCTGTTATTGTGGCGTATTCTTTACCAAGAATTAGCCATTTTAATGACAGCGTTCACTTCCCCATGTATCAAATCTTCCAGCATGACACTATTTTGCAGGGCCACCGTCGCTGCAGTGTGGATTAAAGAAATGCAAACAAGCCAGAGTGTTGTTTTCCCCCCCTATAGCAGAATGATAGCAGGGAGCAGCCGGAACAAAAGGATTCATCCTCTTGGGATCATGAATAGCTGGACATAATTGCACACTATTCCCTACAGTATTTGTAGAGATACATGATACAGATGGTTGGAAAATAAAAATAATGTTGCAACATCTGACTTGTTTAACAGCTGATAACTGCTGCATGTAAATGTAATGCACCATTAAATGAAATGAAAATGAAGCAGCTAAAAACATGACCTTAAGGTGATTTTACCTGAACTAAAATACATCCAAACTACTTCGGGTCGGTGTAAAACTCTTCATTTTATTCAGATTAACACTTACGTGCAGCAAAATGAGATTCATTACATTTAAAAAGGCGTCTTTTTGCTCTGCCTGTCTGTGGATGACTGATTTGTTTCCATTAAGCTATAAAATCCTGGCATTAGGTTTACATCAGACAAACACTATACCACAGTTCCAGGTGGAAAACTGAATCTCTGGAGACGAAAACACACACACACACACACACACACACACACACACACACACACCTGTATGGAGGGACAAACACATATACAGCCAGGCAATCAGAAGTGTAGCCTATTTCCATAATGAGGTTCAGAAGGTGAAACAAAGTCCCATCTGCCTGAGCTTCATCTCCCTGTGTCTCTCTGTTGGTGGTCTTATTAAATCCTCTCCGTCTCCACGACCTCGTCTTTCCTCCGGCCGTTCAGAAACTCATTAGACTGCAGGAAGACGCACAAGCAAAATACCCCAACTATTTAATCCATCTCTTGGGCCGTCAATATGTCTCCCGGGCTTATTTTTCAAACTATTCCTCAGTGTGGAGCTGGACATTCTTAATATCAAATAATCAATCTCGATCTATCGGGGGTATTGAGAAAGCTGTTGATGAGTTATGAGTTGACTTGGAGCTAATTATGCAGTCTGGCACTGGAGCTGGATAAACATTAATATCTATGAATCTCTCTTTTGTGTGCTGTCTGTCCACTTGTGTAATGTCAGTTCTTACATGAATCTTCTCAACTGCCATCGTGAGATCTATTATTTCTTTTGACTCATCCAAACATCAACGCCCCATCTCATTTTGACCTCATAAATTCACTTAGCTGACATGGGAGGGGCTATTGTTTGGAGGTGAATCAGAAGATCAATATTCATTTTTCTTATGTTGAACTCGAATATTTGTCCTTATGGACCAAAAGAAAAATTAATGTAATTGGGGTCCTAATAAAAAACAATGATACTCTGATGTCTGACGTCTATAATTTCCCACAAGTCAAGGCGGTGTCTTGTTATTGTCCAATTGGCTTGGGAAATATCCCAAATTTATTATATCAATATGCTCCATCCCAAATATGGCTATATTATACTGTGCAAAACTGAATAAAATTACGATATTATGAAAAATGCTGCACATGGCGGGAAATATTGCAATATGTGGTATTATTGAATATCGGCCAACAATCAAAAACTCAAAGATGTTCATTTTACAAACGTGTGACAAAGAAAAACATCAAATCCTCACATTTATGAAGCAGGAACCAGCAAATATTTATCATTAAAAAAAACTAAATTATTAAATCAAATGCATTGCATGCAAATTATATTATCAAAATAGTTAATATTGATAAATATTCAATAAAACTATAAAAAGCAATTGGCAACAATGGCAATTTTGTTCAAAAAATGATGATTAGTTTTCAACTGACGGTCTCAGCTCTACTTAGCTAGACACTTATGTGCTAAATTTAATTAATTTCAAATAATTCATAACTTCATATTACAGAAGTGAAACATAATAAAAACTAATCCCCAATTGTCTAAGACCAGTTTTAAATTTTAGACTGAAGATGGGGCATGTTTGCGTTGTATATCTCAATGTGCATATAAACTTATTTTTCAGGTTTTCTCCAAGACATTAATGATATATATGGATTAACTGCTCTTCAAAATATAGGAACGCTGTCCTTCCTTCTCTGTTAACTCGTTTATGGTTTAAAAAATAAATAAAAAAATGGCAGTCTTGCAGTTTAGTTTGCCTCGATCCATTCGCTCGGTTTGGGCTGAGTCAGAGGGATTCTGCTGAGGCTTTCTCTGACTCAAGCTCTGCTTTGTACAAAATGTTAATTTTACGACTGAGCAGTTTACAGACAGGGAGACGGTGAGACATCATATTTCATTAATGCCTGTCATCTTTAAGGGGGCAATAACAGAGATTTCTACTGGGCTCCACAGCAGAAAAATTACCACAATATATCTGTTGAGGTTCATAGGGTTGTCTGATCAATACCAGGGGCTTGACCATTACTCAGTCTCCGTGATACGATTTCTGGCTTTGGAACAAAGACCCAGTGGACTTTAGAGAAACTCCCAAAAGTCATAAATTATTTGGCACCTTTAGTCACAGAAGAGCTGGACACTGCACATCCAACTTGGTTTTAGGGCAGTGGATAAGAGTTGAGTGTATGGTAAGAGCCGGCGGACAAATATATCCAGGATATGCAGCAGCATTATGCAGTCCTGCTTCTCAGAACTCCATCCATCCATCCATCCATCCATCCACCTACCTCCCTTAAGGACTAGGATCAAAGACCACTTCAATTAAGTACTGAAACCACGCTGTGCATTAATTATTTCATTCATGACTTTTCTGTCCTTGTGTTTAAGGGTTTTTACTCTGGATTGTAAATCTCCTGAAATGTGAAACGAAATGGCAGAACCCCTCCAAAAAATGTAATGCACTTTCTTCCTAAAGTTGAATGGGATAAAACCCCATCTTAAAGTTCTTACAGTGTCATTAAGTGTTTGATACTAAACAACGTTATAAAAAGAAGCCAGAACACGGAAGTGCCAAAAACTGCAGTTCCTCAAATGGCCACTTGAGGCTGGCTCCAAAAGCCTCCAAAAACAGTTATGGTCTCTTTAGCCAATTTCTTCCTTCATGACAACTGTACGAGGAATTTTTATAGAACTCACCCGTTTAAATTTTCATTAAGGCTTAGAGTTATTGAGGGCGTGATTGTTTTGAGTGACAGGTGGGTGAGTGTATGCTTGCGACAAACGGGAATGAACCAAAGTCTGGATTAGCTGGGAGTCGGGTGGAGTCAGGCGCTGCCAAAATGTCAACAGCGAAGCAGGCCACTCTCAGCTTCAAAATTCAGAAACCTACAGATGACGTCCCGAAGGCTACGTCCATCTGTACTTACAGTCTATGGTTATGACCCAGAAATCCACATCTTTCTATGGACAGACACTAATTCACTGCTGTTTTTTATTTTTCTATTTTACATTTAAGCTTCAATTATTCACTTGTTTTGTAGAAAAGATTACCCTGCAGTGACCAACATCACTTTTTACTGAGAAACATTGTTTTAGCTGAGAAGAAAGTGAAGCTTGCCTGGTGCAGCCTTCAAACTGCTGCTCTTCTGAAACCTCCAACTCAGTAGTTTAAAAAACAATTAGAACAGAAAAAGAGCAGAGACAGTACACAGACAGATGCACCTTCATAAAAAAAAACAATAATAACAATTATTCATATAAGTATTCATCCCTCTCCCTGCAGTTTACCGCTCAATGCTCTGGAGGTTTGTGGGATAATTCATTGAATCATCTGTGAGTGGAGGTGTCCAAGTTTTAATCTTTTGCCTCCAGCTCTTTTCTGAAGCATCAAAGAAAACAAACGCTGATTTTTCTCAGCAGAGATTCTTCCACAAAGCCTGTCAGTGTTTTCTGAAAAAAAAAAAACAAAAGTCTCAGGATTGCAAACACGTCTTCGTCTCATGTGTTTCCCCCGTCATGCTGACTTTCATACAGTCAGACCTCTTTTCTTATTTTTCCTTTCCTTCTTTCTTTCTTTTCCTTCCTTCACAAATAGCTGACATCTTGCGCTGGAGCCGGATGTGTCAGTGATAAGGACCAGCAGTGTGGTCTGTATTCAGAGCTCCCCGCTGGTATCAATCACTGTCAAGATGCTTCAAACCCACTTAAGCCCCTGTTCTCATGGGTTCTAGAGATCACAAGCTGTGAATCGTCCAAAGAACAGGATGTGCCTGATAAAGACCCTCACTGCCTGCTTTCATTTCCCAAAACATCACCAACTTCGCGCTCCTGAAGAGATGATGCGGGCCTTATGAAAGCCGATACCTCTACATGATCATGTCCTTGTCACAATACAAGTTTTCAGGGCGTCCTGCAGGTCTTCATTGCACGTATTCAACGATAACTGGCAGATCAAGTTTTAATCCCTTTAATGGTTTCGTCAGCTAATGCCTAGATCCCCCCCCCCCTCCCCCTTCACTCTATCCTGTTTAAAAATATAACTGAACCCAACTGGGACAACTGTAACAGTTTTCAATAAATCATCAAACTGATTGTCTAACAACGCTCTGAAAAGATAACTTCTTGTACCTGCAGTTTGGCTTCATGTGTTTAAATAAGTAAGTATTCTTTTTTTAAAATATTAAAAACAAGACGGAAAGACTGAAACCCAACTAGTGAGATTGCAACATTCATTAAACCTCCCAATATCAAACCAATGAGAGCAACAGCACTGTACTTAAGTTAGACTGTGAGTTTACTTTACTTGAGCATTTCGATTTTATACTTTTACATCACTACATATTAAGATTTTACATAAAAACATGATAACCCTATAAAATATAAGACATTATTAAATATTAAACCGCTTTGGTTTGTGATGCCTTACAAAAAGCAGTGTCTTGGGGCTTCCTGTCACATTTCAGATGTGAATGAGTTCATGGCAGTTCCACCAACGGGACATTTCCTGCTAATATTTGCTCAAATTTCTCATCATCAAGTACAAAATGCCAAACATTTGCTAGTTCCAGCTCTTTGGGACTTTTCATTGCCTAAACAATTGATGTTCTGGTGAAATAAAGGTGAAATAAACTGAATTATGGGTTGATAATTTTGCTTTTATTTGAGCTAATAAATGCTAAAATAGCAGCAATCCAACTAGTGATACCAGAGGGTTTTTCCGACTGGGAGCACAGAAAAGCTCAGCTAATTGCAGTAATTCTTCTAATTCTAATTCTTCCAGACATTTGGATTTCATAATAATAACAGAGCAATTCATCCTCTGGTGATAACGCAAGTCTGCAGCAAATTTAAGACAGGTCTGGACTTTTTAAACATGTTGTGTACAGTCTTTTGACGTGACAATAATGTCCGAAGTGGAAAAGGGTTCTTCCTCCGGGACGCATGAAGGTCTTCTCGTTTATAACCCATGACTAACTTAAACCTCTATCTTCCTGTGTTTCCTTATCCAAACCGAAGGCCTAAGGTTGGAGGGTGTTGTATGTTTTACAGATTGCGAAAACACTTTGTGAAAATGTTGGCTTCAGTGAAAGGTAGCGTGTTTTAGAGATCATGGATTTCTGGTTGTTTGTCCAGTAGCTGTTGAGATACTTTGCTCTAAACCAAATTGTTATCTTTCTGGCACTGTTCCCCCGTGTCAAGACTCAACAGCCGCTCAGTGGCGCAACCTGGGGAAGCTGAAAAGATTCAACTTCATGCAAATATTCTCTGACAGGAGCAGCAGACAACTAATCAAGCTTGTTTTTATCCCCTTGGGGGGGGGAACGAAAAGCACAGCTGTTTTCTACCCAAAGCCAAATTTATAAAAAAAAAAAAAAAAAACACTTCAAACAAATGTGGGAAAGGCAGTTTGGTGCAGTCAAAGGCTTCCCTGTTCTCCACTTCAACTTAAGCATCAAAGTAAACAAACACGGATTCCCGGTAGCTTCAACAAAACGACGCATGGAAACATCGATCTGAAAACACTTCTTCGCTGTACACCTGTATAGTGCCAACAAGAGGCGAGTAGAGTGTGTTAATTGCATGCTTAATGTTAAACACTCCCTTTAGCTTCAGCCTAATGAGAGATTCTATATGTGTGAATGGGCTGCTGCCACTGGGAGTCTTTGTATTTATCTTCCCTCCTAGCAAACTGTGTCTGCTGCTGAATGCTTCATGGATGTCGGGGAAATCACTGTGGAAGCCTCACTAACCAAGATGACATACGACATTAAGAAACTACCGAGCTGCAGGCTGCATCTCAACCCATCATTCCTGTTTCACTCATATTTACTCAGTTTCACAACCTTAGGCTGACTACAGGGAACTCATGCGTTCCTACCGACTTACACTTCCTGACGTTGTCTCTCCTGTTCTTTCCCCCTGCTTTCATGATGATTTCCTCCTTTAATCTAGTTCTGTTTTTACCATCTTTTAATCTGTTCAACATCCCATTTGCTCCCTTCTTACATCAGCAGCCTCAATTTTCCGTCTTCCCCCGTTCTGACACTCGTCTGTTTGTATGAAGATGACTCTACGTTTCCGTTCACATGCTCGCTGACCCTCAAATAAACCAAACCCCTCTCCCTCAGATGTGCGTATGGTTCTTGCATATTTCTGTCTGTGTGTGTGCGGGTGCGAGGACATGCTTAAATTAGCCCCACAAAATGCGAGTGGACGGACACACACCACTGAGCATGAGACACAGGAGAGAACGTACGCACTCCAGCGCACAACCTCTTGAGTGCAACCTAATCTCTCCTGACTCTCTGAGGCTTCTGGTTTATTCAATAAGCTATGAACGGCTGTATGATGGCACTCAACTGGACAGAGGCCAAGATGGAGAAACTATTGCAAGAGGAACAGAGAGAGTGGGACGAGCTGCAACCGACTTATCCCATCCGTTATCACTTATTATTCACTGACTTTCCCACTGCAACTTAACAGGTGATCGCAGGTATGTAGTTACTTCAAAGGTTGACCTACTCTTTAATTTCGTCACTTTACCTTCTTCGCCGAAAACGTTGTCGAGTTGGTGGAAATAATTTTTAAATGCAGTTTGTCCAGTCTTTGTAGGATTCAGCTCGTCCTCAGGTTTGTCCCATGCTTAGGTAAGAACAGTTTTTAATCCTAAAAAGGCGCTGCGGGACTCAGTTGTGTACATAAGCCTGAGTAAGGCCATTACTCGACCTGTGAAGACAGCTGCATTGATTAAAACTGAAGCACAGATTCAAGACAGGAGGCTGAAAAAAAGCAGCTGGAAAACGTCCGGCGCAGACAGGGTGAAAAGAGCAAGTAAAGTAAATATGAAGAAGATAACTGAACTGCAGTGAACCGGAGCGGTTTTCTGGGTCAACGCGTGGGGCAGAAATGAAGCATGTGCTGTAAGTGACCCATCAGAGTACAGACATCCATCCATCCATCCATCCATCCATCCATCCATCATCTATACCTTCATACTCCTTTCACAGGGTCTCAAGGGGATCAGGACCTATTAGAGCTGTCACTTTCTCAAAAAGTCAACACGTTATTCACTCGAACCGGTTCAAAGGCAATTCCTGTACAGTGTCATGCAGTCGCACGATGTGTCTTGAGATTGAATTTTATATCATGGCTTCAGTTCTGACATTGTGCCAAGACTTCCAAAACACCACCAACGGGCCACATGTCCGGCGAAGGTGCCGAGGGATGAGCGTAGGGACAGGTAGGCGGTCAGAGGAGGAGCTGTAGAGTTGACGTGGCTCCGTTCATTCCCGGTGCCTTTGTTGCCTCATTCGGGCGGGAAGCCAACAGGTGAGCTCTCAGATCTGTTGTCATTACAGCTGCTTTCCAACAGCTTCATCTGTGTCGGTCATTTTGCCATTTGCAGCAGACAACCGAAAATACTTCCAAACACTTTCTTCGATTCCTTCGGTGATTGATGTGATTCTTTGATCAGCACGTCTTTGCTCATATTGTCCTCCTCCATCTTTATTTATTAAGCTACTTTATTGATCGGTTAGAAATGAGTAAAGAAACTGGAGCACCTAAAAGAAACCGATGCAGGCAAGGGGAGAATATGCAGCTGGTCGATTTGAACCAAAGAACTTCTCAATCAAAGGGCGGTCTACCTTTTCAAAGCCGCTCCAGATGATCTACCTTATAATTCTACCATATCATGACTGCAGTTAGTCCTTCAAGTACGCACACTTGACTGTTAATGTTTTGTTCAGTTGACTCAATTAGACCCAAATTTTAGCACTCATCCTGAACTAGAGGGAAAGATGTGAATCCTCCCACAAAACGCTTCTTTGTTGTCTGATAAATGACTAATGGTGGAGGTTAATGGGAACTCACCAAACAACTCACTCTGGAGGTTAATGGGAATTTGCCAAAATGACTCAGCTTCAAGGTTAATGGGGATTCCAGTTCAAGGCTGCAAATAGCTGAGAGGATAAATTGGGAAATTTGTTATGGAGGAAATTACAGTTCTAAAGGCGCTGAACCAAGGCTTTTTTAATATCACCTGGGAATGAATTTTAAGAGCAATTTAACAACAGAAATGATGAAAACAAAGCTGCTCCATCAGCCCGCTTCTTATTGAACATAACTAATGACAGATTTGAAACTGCAACAGCAACTGCTCAGGGATATTCGGCACGTTTATGAAAACAGAGAGGATATATTTGTTCTGCTATCTCTACCTTTTTATTGGAGTAGAGAAAAGAGCATGTTATAGCTAATTAAAGGATTCGATTTAGATCATTTGCTCTATGTTTTCAGATGAGCAAAAAGCTGCATTGAGAGGGAGGGAAATTACACCTATAAATGCAGCTAAACACTCAAAAACAAACACACACACACACACACACACACACACACACACACACACACACACACACACACACACACACACACACACACACACCCACTAATTGGTGCCAAATGCTTCTTCTTGGACCTAGTTTCACTCATCAGATGAAAACACAGAGAAAATGTCAGTACCCACACAAACACACATTTCTACGTGCACGCGCATGAGTGTGCACGTAAACCACCTCGGGAGGGCTTCTCATCACCACTCAGACTGTCAAGCCTGACAGATAGAGAGGCGCATACTGTGTCTTTGTGCGAGAGCAGAGACAAACTGTGGGCTTGTGGGAATCCTACAACAGGTAGAGAGGTGAGTGACACACAAACTAACACAAACATCAGCTGGTTTTTTTTTTTTCTTTTCCCCACTGAAACTCAAACTCACACTCAACTCAACCACAAGCTTCCCTACCCATACCAAAATGATGCTTTATTTTGCTTAGATTTAACATTTTTCTTACATTGTCATAAAACCACACGCAGTAAGCAGTGATTTAGTAATTTGCAGGTGTAGATATTTAGGTTTCATGTAACTGTGGCATCAACAGATTTTAGTGGACCTGCAGCCAGGACCATATTTAAGAGGTCTAGACACCTTTTTTCTTTTTTTTTTTTTACCTGCAATTCACCAAATGAATGCTTACTGTGATTTAGCCAGAGTTACCTCATGTGCTGCTGCAGAAAAACAGGTCCACATCCTCAATTAAACTCGTACGGTTAAAATGCACATTCAGGTTCAAAAGACGTAACGTTTATCAGGCTGTGGATACACAGGAAAGGAAAGGAAAATGTGTAATACTATATGTATCAATACATATACAGAATATTGTTTATATATCCATATTATATATCCAGACAGGAAGTAATAAGAAAGTCCTCAATCCGCCCCTTTAACCGCATCAGCACGAAACTTTAATGGGTTGGTCACTAGCCCCTCCCCCTTCCCTCCACCAGGTTTGGTGCGAATCGGTTCGGTACTTTCTGCGTAAACCTGCTGACAAATAAACAACAGGTGAAAACGTAACCTGCTTTGCAGACGCAACAAACAAATTCATCTTTCACACACACACACACACACACAGTTGTGAGTTGTGTAGTTTGGAGTTCGGGTGGACCACTTCAGCTCCAGTATTGATAGTGAAAAATCCCGAGTCAGGTCAAGCTCACCGTCTACTTCTCTCTGCCCGACTCTTTCTCTTTCTGACAGGCTACATGTCTTGTAATTAACATCAATGCCTTATCTGTCAGGTGCACACATGGACGAGCGACACCGACTGTCAGAGAGACAAAAAGCAGGAGAGAGAGAGAGAGGAAGGGCGGAGGGGAGGAGGTGTGACTCAGCTCCACCAGCTCTATCTTTAAACTACTGATAGTGGTTCTGTAGATAAGACTCTATAGCTAAAACTAGCAACAGACACCTGTCTTCAAAACTCAGCGTGCGTGTGTGTGTGTGAGAGTGTGTGTGTGTGTGTGTGTGTGTGTGTGTGTGTGTGTGTGTGTGGTGTCTGGGCCTTTCAAAGGAATTCATTTCCAATATACAGACTGCTGAGGGTCCAATTTCCTGACCAGTGTAGCGGAGCGCTGTGTCTGAGAGGTGTGTGTGTGTGTGTATGTGTGTGTGTGTGTATACAGTAGTACGTCTATCTTTGTGAGGACCAATTTGAGTTTAAGACCTTGGAAATGACATTTTCAGATAGTGAGGATATTTTGGTCGGCCCTCACTTCTGGGACGGACCTTCAAAGAGCTGTTTGAGGCTCAGGACTTGGTTTTAGGGTCACAATCAGGTTCAGGTTAGGGGCATTTAGCTGTGACGGTTAACATTAGGGTAAGAGGCTAGGGAATGCATTATGTCAATGAGGGTCCTCACAAAGGTAGGAGCACAAATGTGTGTGTGTGTGTGTCTCAGAGTCCCAACCTCAGCAACAGCAACCAAGCGAGAGATGAGCATCGTGGTTGGAAAGACGAGACAGAAAAATAGAAGAAGTGAGCCGGAGACGGAGGTAGAGAGAAGAAAAAGGTGCGAAGAGAGGGAGAGAGAGACACTGCACAATCACATGAGAGAGAGAGCAAGCGAGGTAGAAAGGTGAAAAGAGAACAAAAATGAGGACAGCATGTTTAATGGAAGTGACAGAGCAAAGCCTCTACACCTACAAATCACTGGACACACACACACACACACACACACACACATTGCTGAATACAAACAAAACAACTTTTCTACCTCCTCTTGTTTCTCCAGCATCAGAAACTTCTCTCATCTGAACAACCGTCGCCGTCTCCTACAAGTTTCCTGCAGAAGCAAATACGTTTTGCAGGAAACTTCATTGCGACCAGTTTACGCTTTATTAACGTAATGAGGAAATGTTAATTCACAAATTCACACATACATCGATACTGAACGTGTCTTTGTTTTCTTGCTGTGACAGTCGTGTGCTTTGTGCGCCCGGCATCCTCTACAATCACCTCGTGTTCAGAAGCTCCACAGGAACCTTTAATCATCGGATACATCAAGTTTCAACGAGGGCTGCATCTAATCTTAATTATTGACCAATCCTGCTGATTATTCTTTCAAGTAATTGATTAGTTACTTACTCTATAGAATGTCAGAGAATTTCCATCTCAAAGTGAGGTCTTCCAATGTGAAAACCCAAAGATATTCACTTTACACACATAGAAGACAGAAAAATCAATCAACAAACATTCACAATGTTTGTGCCCAAAAAATTGTCAGAATTCATCACCAACTGATTGACAAGTCGTTCGGATTTGCTTCGGACAAACATCGCCTCGTGGAGGAGAAAAAGAGAAGACGTAGGTGAAAAATAAGGAGGAAAAGAAATGTTTGAGCACTGAATGGGAAAAATAACTGATCCACTGAACTGAACAGACAATCAAAGAGCCCTGGATCGGCATAATCTGCCAAACAGATGCCAATATGGGTCAAGTAGTGCCAACTGTGCTGGACACACTGCAAAAAGCACGAGCAAGGGTCAAACAAACACTTTAAACGACCGGCCAACAGCACTGAGCTGCTCACTGGCAGCGTATCGGCGTGTCATCACCTCAAAAACAAGGCAGAACGATGCTGGAAAAATAACTTAAAGCACGATGCGGTCTGTCAAATGGTTATTCAACAGTAAATCACAAAAAGGCAGATATCTGCAGCCCAGTATGAGAGGCATGTTCAAGTTTTGGTAACTTCCCAATCACTGAAGCGTTTTCAATCAATATGCAAAGACCCTCTTGGGATGTATCGTTACACCAGCAGGGGGTGTGGTGAGGATTTACTCTGTAAAGATGAAATCCACAACTTTATGGACTATATGTTGGCAAGAGGTCTGACCCAGCAGGTTTCAATAAGCTCTGGGATGAACAGACTTTATTGGCATTATTATTCACAAAGAAGACATCAAGTCCAAGATAGGGCTGTAACTAAGGATCATTTTCACTGTCGATTAATCTGCCAGTTGTTTTCTAGAGAAATCAGTTAATCATTTGGTCCATAAAGCCTTAGAAAAATTCCCATCGCAATCTCCTGGAGCCCAAAATCGTGTCATCGCGTCAGCAAGTCTCACATTTTTCTCAATGTTCCTTAAAAAGTGTAATTGATTTAAAGGCCCATATAGTCTAAAGGTCTCTGTCCATGTGTTGTTTGATTATAAAGCAGGTTCTATATTAATACTGTGAAAGTATCAGTGCACTCAGTCCACAGAGAAGTGCACACAGCCTGTATTCAGACACTGAGCCTTAAAACCAGCCGTCAGGACTTCTGGAACTTGTAACTGTAACTGATATCACAACAGAGCAGTGACCATTGGTTGGGAAACGTACTCCAAACCCTCAAACATCAAGTCTTTAAACCTGGTTCATTTTCTTCTGTTTGCTTCTAATGCCGGTCCCAAGTTCCAAGTGGTGTCCAATTTCTGTGGCGTTCAATTATTGTGAGGTTATTTTCCACTTTATACTCCACTTTCTGAACGACCACTCCAACCTGAAATGAGCTGATGGTTTAAAGGGTGAAAATTGGGACAAAGCTTTCCCACCCCACAGTGGTCCAAATACTGCTGCTGAGTCTGCTCCAGCCTGAGGAGAATATAAAACTCTTGACACTTTGTCAACAGAGTCAAGAGTTACACAAAATACTTTTACATATTTGCAAAAAAACAAGACTGCAGCTTCAATCCAAAACCTGTCAGCATCAGTCACGAAACCATCTTATTGATCAAAAATCCCACTTTTGAACGTCATAAACTCCTCTCTCTGACCTCCTCTGCTTCCTGTCTGAACTGTCTCTTTCACTTTTGTCATAAATTTCTTTCTCTTGACACAACTCCTCCCTCCACGACTGCTCTGATCTGTTTGCTGCAAAGCCTGGCATTAAAAAGCAGTTGAGTGCACATCAAATATTTGATGGAAATGCATCAAGCGTTTGGAGATCTATCAGAGTCTGTGTCTGCAAAGATGAATCAAACTATGACTGGAGAGATATGGGTTTTTGAAGGTGGATACCAATATTTTTTTCTTTATCATTTTCTGTAATAGTGCTGCACAGAGCCACCATTTTGTCCAGATAGAGAAGAGAGTTAGTTTAATCCCTTCAAATAAAAAAAATCATGTCAGCTCGTTCCAAAGTCAAGCAGAAGTGTTTGGTCTGCTTCCTAGAATTGTACTTTTCCATTAAATGTGAACATTTAGAGACAGAATAAACAACTCAGTACTTAAAAGCATTTTGGGGAAGAGTTGGATGAGGACCACAGGTGCACCTCGGACATGGAATAATCTGCAGAAAGAGCAAAAATTAGATAAACTTCTATTCATTCAAGAATGTGGTAAATGAGATGTGTGCTTGTTTTTCTTGAGGGCACTGAGCTCAAATTGCTGTCATGTCGTATATGTGGTATTTTATGCTTTATTTTAATATGTGGTGTGTTTGTTGGGCAGCCATCTTGGCCAGGTATCTCCTGTCAAAGACATTTCTTATTTTTCTTTTACCTCAATGGGACTTCTTGGTAAAATGTATCTGCGTCTAAAAATAAACCTGCTCAAACCTTAATGCATCCATCACTCATCTGCGCAGCACTACTCCGACTACTGCATCTCGAACGCAGCTCAGTTTCTATCCTCTAATCTATCCTCCTAGATTTCCGTCAGTGATATTTCTGGCAGCTGACAAGGAAAACAAAACTCAACGCCGACTTTCACAAACATCCTCGAGGGGCGGGGCCTGTTTGGTGGCATGTAGGAGGTCCGCGCCACTTCATGCCGACATGAGACGGATTCACCCACAAGCATACGGCAAACAGCGGCGCGTACGTCTGTGTCCTTGAGAAATAACCCTGGAGCGAGTGTGTGTTTGTCTGTTGCTGGCATTGACACCCTCCTGTTTGGCAGCTCTCTCTCTCTCTCTCTCTCTGCCACACACACACACACACACACACACACACACACACACTGGAGTGTGGAGTTAATGAGATGCAGCTTTAGTATGCCATCTCTGCCTCCTGTGGAGTCACACACGTGCCATTTCCCATCTACACTCTTCCGAAGGTGTTGATCACTCGCGTACACTTCCATTTCAAAACCTGTAACATTCACTCGACCTTGAACTCATCACCTCGAGTCCCAGATTGGCTTTAAAAATGTTGCTGGTTGATTATTTTCATGCCAATCACCCTTCAGATTCAGCTAAATATTGCTGCTGGATCAAAGTGAGAGCCCAGCTGTTCCACACCTTGTTTTAACAGGAGGAGGCGAGGGGAGGGGCAGAGCCATATTCATTAAATTAGTTTTACACTAAATCCACTTTTTAATGCTCCTGCACAGTCAATCATATGTCCTTGGATTTGTCTGTGTGGCATGTTGTGCTGCAATTCAGGTGGCAGCTCCTTCAGTTCTTTATAAAAGGAGACTACAGCTGTATTCAGTGGTACAAAGGGAGCAGCGAGTGCAGTGCTGCTGAACAACACTCCAGTTACTGAGTGAGGAAGAAATCTTGCGCGCCATCTTAAATTATGCATTACTAGTATTGTCATTGATGGAGAAGACCTCTTTCTGAGTAATACATGTGTTTTTGTTGTTCTGTACCTGCCCGACCTTGTGTTTTTTCACCCTCTAATTAATCAGACAATCCTCCTTTTATCTAATATTAAATGTTGTGTCCAACAAACAGTCCAAAACTCAAAAATATTTACTGTAACAGAAGACAAAAGAAAAGAATCGAACTCCCACTTCTGAAAACTCAGAACAGTTTTGAATCAACTGTAAAAAGTCCATGTTATGGGAGTAGTGCATGTGCGATCCAAATGCTTCTCCCAACAAACATGAACTTCCTTTGCTCAAACTTAAAGGACGCTACTTGCAGACAAGTGATTTATATGTATTATGATACAGAACTGGTGAGGTAGAAAGTTATATTTACTATTGACCACATTAACACAGTTCACCAGTTTTACATGATGCAATAGTTTATCATGGGGTTCGTTATTTTGCAGATGATGTGCACCTGTTTGTTTACTGTTCAAAAGGAAAAGTTCCTGGTGGTAAATACATCTTTCAAATAAACAACCCTCAAATTAGTACTACCCTTAAATCTATGAATGGCTGCTGATGATAAACATGATATAAAAAACTAAAAGAAAGACTTTTCCAATAACAATTTGTTGTATCGGTTTTGGTCGTGTTGATTTTTGTTAATAAAATCTAAGCTCCGAGTTTATAGCGCGAGATAGACAAGTCTGCTTTTTGAAGAATGGTATTCAAACTGAACATCATGTCTGTCACATTTATCAGATTTAAAGAAGTTTCAAA
Organism: Seriola dumerili; assembly: GCF_002260705.1. NCBI lineage: Eukaryota > Metazoa > Chordata > Actinopteri > Carangiformes > Carangidae > Seriola > Seriola dumerili. The sequence goes on from NW_019174393.1 coordinate 3,442,768, forward strand.
ACTTTCCAATCCAAGGAAACACTGAAATTTCTTCCCCATATGCCTCTAGAAAGTCAAACATCACAGAACTACTGCCTATGATTCCTCAAATCTTATTAAAATGAAATGACTTCATGTTAGGACAATTACCTTTTCATCAAACTGGCTTATCAACAATGAGATGCTGAAAAATGCCCTTTAAAGTGTCCTAGAGCACAAGATTACAATCATTATATGCCTTATTTTGTCCAACAAGCCGTGAAAAATCCCCAAATATTAAATTGACTATAACGTCAGACAAAAGAAAAGAAGCAAATTGTCACATTTGAGAACCTGGAATCATCAAATATAAGCTAAAATATAAACATTTTAGCTTGAAGATGACTTCAGTGATTCATTTGTATTTATTCATTTATTTATTTGGGACTTGTCAGATTGAATTGTGGAAAGTTTTCCTTTCTCAGCTATTAAAGAAATGAAATGATTAAATGGAGCCATCATATGTATAAGATGTTGGTGTTGTGGTGCATCGTAGGGGTTGTGTGTTGTGCGTTGTGAGTCTTAAGTATGAATGATATGGATGTGTATTGATTAGTATTGTCTATAAATTTAAGTTGATCCCCGGAAGAGAAGCGACTGTTACAATATAGTGGCTAATGAGGAGTTAAATAAATAAATAGATTATCAAAATAGTGGCAGATTAATTTTCTCTTCACTGACGAATTGAACAACCGGCTAATTACTGCAGCTCCAGTTCCAACTCAAAAACAAAATCAGTGAACACACTTCTGTCGTAACACACACACGGCGACGCAGACAAACACACCATTACCACCACGGCTGTTTGCAGACGCATCGATTTGAACAGGATTACTCATCGAGTTCATACAGCTCCAAACAGCCGTGTGCTGCGACGCCTGCGTTTCATTATGTCCTCGTTCTCAATGACCCGTAATCTGTTTTCCCGACTCCGACGCGACCGAGTTGTCCTCGCATTCCTCCACAATCAGACCTGCAGCCACGATGCATAAACACTCGGCCGGCCACTGCCCGCCTCACTGTGTTTATCTCCACTCCCACCACCCCATCCCCCCTCTCTCTCTAATTGACATAACATTAAGCTTGTTCAAGAGCAAGTTGCATGTAGAATATTTATCAGAGCGGACACAGTCGTCCACCTGGAACTAAACAACCACTGGTCTCTGGTAATCTATTTGGTAAACACTAAATCAGTGACTTGGGTGTTTGTTTCAATTAATGCAACATATGTTTTGCCAGTTTTCTGAAGCCAGGAACATTTAAAGTGAACTGCTCCTTTGCATATTGAGTCTGGGCATGTTTTCTTTAGTAGATGGGAGGGGCTGAGCCACTTTGTCATCCTCTATAAACATGAGAAAAGAAAAAAATCACATTAGCAAAGAAACGACAAAATAGAACGTGACGATGGAGGGAGGGAAAATTTTAAAAAAAGAGCAAGAGGCTGAGAGAAAGAGAAGAAGCAAGAGAGATTGGAAAAAGTGATGAGGACGGGTTGGAGGGGGAAAAAAAGGAATGAAAAGAATGCAATAAGGAGGAAGAAGAGGGAAAGGTGAAAGGAGTAAAGGGAGGCAATAAAATGAGAGCAAAAGGGTGGATGAAAGAGGAGGAGGGAGAAAATTAAAGAGGAGGGGGTGGGGGGGGCTAAAGGAGCGAGGGAAGTTTGGGAGCAGAGAGAGAGAGAGAGAGAGAGAGAGAGAGAGAGAGAGAGGCGTTTTCTGGCAGCGAGCAGTTTCCATTACTGGCAAAATAAACTGATACCATATGACTAATCACCTCATAACTGCAGCAGGAATTTACTACCACACACACATAAATACAGCAGTGGGAGAAGGAGAGGGAAAGTATGAAAGGCAGAAATACAGAAAGAGAGGGAGAGGGAGAGAGAGAGAGGGAGAGAGAGAGAGAGAGAGAGAGAGAGAGAGAGAGAGAGAGAGAGAGAGACACACAGAGGAACGAGTGGAGGAGTAGATTCATTCAGTCCAGACAAACACACAACTCCAGGAAATACCCACTGATGTCACAACAACAGCTGGAGCCAAAGCAGCTTCTGCTGATAAACAAAACATCTGCAGCTTCTCTGTGGATGTGTCATCCAGACATTTAACTGACAAGTAACACTCAACTTTTATATGTCACGTTGTTAAGTTATACACTTTCCCAGCAGCAGTCGTGTAATAATACTGACTGGACATTGGACAATTGGCTCCTCTACACGCATGCATTTTCAATTTAAAGGGAAACTACTTGTTTATTGAGCAATAATGGGAGAAACAGATGAGTCAACATGTGAGAAGTTGATTCCTTAAATTTATATCTAAGTTGTCTAAACGATAGCAGCTCTTAAAGAACTTTGTCCGCATAAGACACATTTAAATCATGATATTTCTGATTAAATGATATCTCATAAAATATCTGAGTAAGTCTTCAGAGCCAACACGGAAAAATCATTGCGGTTCAGAACCAAATCGTTCACTGTTTACGTGCTGGACCGCTAACCAAAACACAAAAAGCAGCAGAGTAAATGATGGTGGGAGTAAACATTAGTTGCAGCCTTGAACAGCTGTTACACTGAAGCTAACAAGAAATAAATTGTGTAAAAAAAAAAAGCAGTTTTTCAGCAGTCGAGATAAAGCTTTGATGAAAACGTCTTCATTTTATAATTCAGTTTCTACGTGTGTTAAATCAAGAGGTTACGGTCTTTGTGCTAAGCTAGGATTAGCACATCATGGCGTTACACAGAGGTTAAATAGACATCAATCTTCTCATCCAATTCTCATAAGGAAGCACTTTTGGGTATTTCTACACCTTTGATTGACAGGGACAGTGACCAGGGACACGCTGCGTTGGTGTGAGGTAAGCATCCTAACCACTCAGCTATCAGGTCGCCCTGGAAACAAGGGAATTTACCAAAAAAATAAATAAATAAAAAGTGCACCGTTAATAAAAATTCATCCAGTTGCGAAATCTTCTGTCCAATCTGCCAGAATCAAAAATTCCAACGATGCTCTCTTCCCCTGAACTCGTCTTGAGGTTAAGTTAAACTCAAGATAAAACTGCATAAAACACTTGATAACCTCATGTGACCTTAATGACCCCACAATATAACTGAGGTTCAATCTGTGGCCTCAGTTTCCTGCTTTGTCGCATCTATTTTTCCTCATGGGTTCAAGTCGAGTCGAGCTTACAGATGTGGAGCTGGTGTTTGTCCGATCACGCTCTGATGTCATCCATCCGATGATAAATGTGTGGCCAATTATTCAACGCACATACGACACACTGTGGTACATTATTATTACGTGTGTGACCATCAACACTCGAGCGGAGCTTAATGCACAGAGACGAGACGAGAGACACAAGCAATTATGGAAAAAAAGAAATGTAAAAACACATACACACACAAACACACACACACACACACACACAAACACACACAAACACACACAAACACACACAAACACACAGCTGGGTCAGAGATGAATGTCCTGACCTTCCCACTCAGCCTTCCTGTCTGTTTCAATACTGCGAGTAATTACTGCTGAGAGGCTGAATTGTGTTAATGCACAAACACAAACACACACAAACACACACACACACGAAACATACAAACAAACAAACAACTAGTGATTGTACACTGCTGATGTAGACCACACCAGATGAATGTGTATTATATTCATGTGTAGACAGAGCCAGTGCTATAGTACTGTAGTGTGTGTGTGTGTGTGTGTGTGTGTGTGTGTGTGTGTGTGTGTGTTCAGGGAAAAATCCCAACATTTGGTTTCATTTAGGAATAACAATGTAACTGTAAATGGGAACAGCACTTTTATTCCACTGCTGTGCGTGTGTGTACGTGCGTGCGCTTGTGTGTGTGTGTGTGTGTGTGTGTGTGTGTGTGTGTGTGTGTGTGTGTGTGTGTGTGTATGCGTGTACGTGCGTGCACTTGTGTGTGTGCGTGAGAGAGAGAGATAGAAATAAACAGACACAAAAAAAGAAAAATAGACACAGAAAAACAGCAGTAACAGTAAAACAAACGAGGCACGCACACGCACACACACACGCACACACACACACACACACACTTTTATCATCTCTCTCCAGCATGAGAATCTAGACTCTTGAGTTTTAGGTCACTCATCTAAAACTAAACAGATTCTTTTAAAGACTAAAAGGATTTGAATTTGCTATTTAATCTTAACTGTAACAACAAGTCTTATTGTGTAATGCCTCATTGCTTTTTGAAAACACACTGTCAGTAGTTAAGTTAATATTATATGTTGATAAAAATTCAATTTGCACAGAGAGTGTGCAAAGTGTGTTAAACCATCTGCTGTTCAAAACTCCCCGAGTTAATGCCCCTCAGTGTGGAGCTGCAGTGGTCCATACATATACACCTGCTCAGAGGTTCGTTATTTCATGTCTTTATCTAATAATTTATGAGTATTTACTTGTTGTAAACAGTCTGCCCGCTCACCAAAGAACCAAACACCCTCTTCTGAATATTGACCCCAGTTAAAAACCAAACAAACACATAAATGATCAGCTTTATGAATAATTTAGATTCTGGACCAGTTAATTAAAACCTTTCTGTTAGTCTGATCTGATGGATGACGTGGTAAATTTCCATCAGCATAACGACACAGTCACACGATATAAAACTCGCTGTTTTAGTCAAGTGTTTCACATTAAAAGCCTTCGAGGGGTAGTGTAGGAGCTACACACCCCTTAAACCACAGGAAGGCTTTTAATGTGAAACATCTGCAGGAAAGGCTGAGTTTGTGTAAAAAGCAAAACAGGAAATTAACAGTAAACAGGAGCGTTAAGAAAATAAAACATGCAGATAAAAACAGATTGTGTTAGTGAGTTGATGTACGTTAAGGCTAAAGTTATTCATTCTGATTTTAAACTTTTTTTTTTTTCTTTTTTTTTTTTTTAATACTCTCTGAGCTGCTTTGCGGATGTTTCTAGAAAGAAGAACAAGAAAATCAGTGGGAGGAAAAGAAAGCAAGAGAGAGGCCAAGAAGGAGAAAAGAAATAAAGAGAGGAAGGCAGGGAGCCAAATCATGCAGGGTCAAGCAGGCAACAGGCCAACATACAGGAAATGAAGCACATGAACACACACACACACACACACACACACACACACACACACTAACAGCACAGCAACCCAAACTATAACCCTCACTTTCAAACTAAATATAAAGATATGAACACAAAACCCAGCACAAGCACATACTGCAAGTAGTACTTTGTATTGCATTTATGCAAACTCAATACATAAACAATGGCCAAAACACACGCACCCACCCACACACACACACACACACGCACCCACACACACACACGCACCCACACACACACTGCTTTGATGGGTGTTCATGTGACGCTGATGAATTCAACATGACTCGGGAGGCAAGAACACGATTTCTGCAAGTAATCAGGGTCTGAGGTCTCGATCCAAAACGGGGAATTTGAGCATGACGAGAGCTCTGTCGTGAGAACGTGTGACAAGAGACAGAAAAAGCGCTCGGAGGGCAGTGAGGTCAGAGGTCTCAGGGGGGGAGTTTCTCAGCGTTAAAGTCAAAAAGGTCGACGTGCAGACAGAGGGAGTTGGGAGAAAATATTCATGTCTGTCTGATGTATTTGGGACAGAGGAACTTCAAAACAAGCTGAAAACCACATCCTGACAAATTATCTCCTTATAAAGCCGTTAAAAGCTGATGCGTCTCCTCCTTCTTTCTTCTCTCAGTTTGTATTAATGATATACGGATGGTTGGCACGGGTAATGTGATTTAACTTTCCGCCAACTCAATCACCGTGCTCGCAAAAACTCAAATACAAAGTCTTTTCCTCAAAGCTCCCATGCATCAGCTCTGGTTTGATCAAACTTTATTGGCAGTTAAAGTTAGTCCATATTAATACTGTGGAAGTATCAAAGCCTCAGTCCACAGAGAAACACACACAGCCTGTATTCAGAAACTGAGTCTTAAAATGAGCTGTCAGGACTTCCTGTAACTTTGTGATGTCACAAGAAAGCAGTTACGCCTCTCTGCCATGCCCCAAGCCCCGCCCACATGGACCCACCATCCAACCTTGCAGGATTTGGTTTCTCTGAGTGTTTAGCAGATGATCTGCTTCATTTTTATTCATCAGCCAATCAGAGGAGAGACTCAGAACCTCCTCTCTTCTGATTGGCTCACCGGCCTGTTGTTACTAGAGCTCCAGAGAGGGAAGCCTGAGGGAGGAGATGTAAAACTACACTAGGAAGGTTTTTGACTCTCAAAACCAAAAATGGATCTTCTTCAAAATAAAAAAACACTGGAAAAGCGTAAAATATGTGACCTTTAATTTAAAAGGCTCATCCACTGCACTGCAACAACTGCAGGGATTTGAAATCAGCTCCTGACTATAGTTTGAGCAAGATCCACTTCAGACAAGTCCCCGAAAGTTCCCATGAAAAGTCACGTTAGAGTAGCAGGAAGCACAGCGGGTGAGCTGTAACCTGTACAGTCTTTTTTTATATTTGTAGCACAGGTGGTGAAAGAAAGACAGGAAGACTATCAGACAGAGAAGTAGAGTGTCAGAGGGAGGGTGGTGAAGTGTTTGGGTCTGAACAGCGATGATGATCCAGAGTTTAGAGGAGAAAGACGACGACACACACACACACACACACACCCACACACACACACACACACACACACACACACACACACAGAGAGAGAGAAAGCCACACCTTGCAATGTGTCAACAGCTACGGCAACTCTGTTAAACTGGTTTATTCATGGGTAACGCTGTGTCACATCCAGTGGAAAGTGCTTACTGTCACTGATTAGTGTGTGTGCGTGTGTGTGAGTGTGTGAGTGTGTGTGTGTGTTCTCCCCCTCCCCCTCCCATGCAGCCAAATGGGAAGCACTTGACAAACATTACTGAGACCTTCAACAGTGAAGCAAACCGTTCTACCTCGACCCTGATTTACGTGCAACCCCCTCCGTCCTTTAACACTGTTAACATCGATTTAACCTGATGAGAATCAGACGGTTTTTCAGGGGGAGGTAACAAAAAAAAAAATCCTGCAATAAAAAACAAAAACATTTAACAGAAGAAAAAGACTTGTAGAGCAGCTCAACTCAATTTGACTCTGCTATACTCATCTTTTTTCTGTATATACATGTAAAAACAATTTTACTTTAAAGCGCAGTCTCTTTACACACTCAAAGATGTTCATGTAAATAAACAACCAATCACCAGCATTTTTAGATCTTGGTCCGAGCATGCTGCATGCTGATTGGCTCGCTGACGCTGATGAAATTCCCTCCTTAATTTGGTACCAAATGACAAGGATCGATCGTATTGAAGTTCGACACCTGGCTCTAATCCTGTCATGAAATAAAGATCAGGATTCATCCTCTGGGCACCATGAATGTGTGCGGTGGTTGTTGGTCACTTGCTCAACCTGCAGCTGTTGAGTCAGTTCACGGCCGAGGGCGGAGACAGTCACAACTGCTCCCAAACAGGGCCACGGTAATGTGGGTCGAAAAATCTCTAAATCACAGCGTCGCACAACAAAGCTAAAGCGCGTCTGCTGGTCCTGAAGAAACCAGCTAGTGAAGATGGAGCTTAAGGTTTTTACTTTACTACCTACCTTCACTTTCATATCAATTTCTGATTAGTCTTGATTCTGATCTCTAAAAAGCCCTGCAGCTTTTTTTTTCTCCCCAATTTAAGAAAAACTCCAGTAATAACCACAGCTTCACAAAGGCAAAGACAAATAATAATAACAAGTAACTTGCTGATTGCCACTTTAAAAATCTGCATGCTTCATCTGTAATCAGCGGTGTGCGTTTCCGCTCGTGTGTGTTCATGATTACCATCACTGCATGAACTGTGGCATGTTGATTGCATGATAAAGACAACAAATAGTGCTCACGCTTTAAAAAAAAAAAAAACACACCTTTCCATGTGAATTCATGTGCAGAGTGTTTCTATTCTGCAAAAACAAAAACACGACAGGGTGGAAAGCAAAAATGAAAAAAGAAAAAGAAAATTTAAACAGTAAGAAATGAGGCGGAAATAAGCGAGCACATGGATCCAGGCTGGAATCAAACAATAAAACTTGACAGAGAGAAAATAGAGGAGGAGAGGATTGTGGTTTTGGGTTTCCTGTGGTGGAGACAAGAGGTCAAACTGCAGCCATGAGAAAACACACACACACACACACACACACATATATATATATATACTTAATTTTTAGGTTAAATGTAGCTGTACTTAATTTAAGAGAGTGTGTGTGTGTGTGTGTGTGTGTTGCCATTTACCACCTGTCTTTCTACAAGTGTTGGAAAAGGTAGGAAAAACAAAAAACATATCACCTCAGACCACATGTGAACACCCTGCACTAAACCACACACACACACACACACACACACACACAAACACACACACACACACACACACACACACACACACACACACACACACACACACACACACACACACACACACACAAACACACTCTTTCACACTCATGCCACCATGCAGGTCTTAAACGTGTGAACGTGTCTGTAAGTATTTGTGCATCTCACTCTCACACATGCATCTTGTGTTAGATTATCACACACACTCACACACACACACACTCACACTCACACACACACACACACACCTCAACAAACAGTGTCAAAGAGATGCCAAAGCGCCTGCCCCTGCAGACAGAGGCTCGGGTGCGATCACACTCCTGAGACCACGAACACGATGACACAGACCAATCTGAAAAACAACATTTCCTCGTCTGAACATGAAGCTCCAGCGCGGAGGGATCTAGTGGTGATGTGAAGTAGAAGTAATGGTTTTAGGATGTGATCATACAGACAAAGTCAGCTGGTTTTGGAGTTTAGAACCAACAATTAATCTGCTCATTATTTTCTTGATTAATCAATTACCAATTAGTTAATTTGTGATCAGCACACCGGAGAAGCTGCATGCAGAGATCAGTTGGAGTTTTTGACTGATAAATGACTTGAATGATTAAATCAATTATCAGCTGCAGATTAAACTAATCGTTCCAACTCTATCATCAGAGTTTAAACCTCAAAGTTGGTGAGTTCACAATCACATGAGACAATAACACACAGCAAATCTCCACCCTGCAGGAAACGTGTTTTTAAAATTGAAATTAAAACTGTGTGAAAATACAGACAACAAGTTGAAAGTTGAGGAAAATCCAGATATTTCAAGTGAGGAAAGACACTTCAACAGCTGCTCACTCACTGAGTCCAGCCCGACTGTCAACATTACATCCTGACACAACTTTGTCTCCATTAAAAACCCAGACTCAACCTTCCGATCCGTACACCTCAAATCAGACGTTAAACCAGTAAAAGAGTTTTGCCGTTTGTGTCGACCAATAGAGCAACGAGAAATCGATAGAGAAATACCAGAAACATGTTTAAGGTCATTAAGAAACAAAGTCTACATTACATAGAGAACACTGAAGAGTTTATTTTGTCGACTGAAAAAATGCAAGAAAAACTCATTTAAGAAAATCTGTATGAAGCTGTGGAGTTGAAATTTCCTATTTTGGTGAGAATGGGGTCAGAATCCGACGTTTACCTCTGTGTGTGTGTGTGTGTTTTCCAGCAGTAACTTGACCTCCGTGCTGTTCCTAGCAGGTGAGAGCAGATCACGAAACGTCCGATGTCACATCCAGGTTTTCCTAACGACCCGTAAACCTTTGTGCCGCAGGAGCGTTTCCTCCTCACAAACTGCGCCACAAGTTGACGCGACACCCTCGGCGTGAACGTGGTTTTAATTACGGCCCACACAGAGAGACCACTCAGCCTCCAAACACTCGGACCGTCTGCAGACATTCTTGCTTTGTTTGTAGTTCTAAGAATAGTGATCTGACGTGCCGTTTCTGTCTCACCACCCCCCACCCCCCCAGTACAGATCCTTAATCTTCCGTTACCTTTTCTCTGAAATGACTCCACCAACACAGACTAAAATAAAACGCTGGAAATTCCCAAAGCCAAACATGACATCCATGTTCCACTCTTCTATCTCATCACAAATCTCCAGAGTGAAGTCATGAAAAATGAAAACAGTCCACATGCTGATCAGATTAGTGTAGGCTCCCAAAAAAAGATGTCTTACATTAAGCACACACTGCTCCTGCACATTTGCCTGAAATAAGTCTGATACTACATCAAACAGATAATTCCTGGATGTAACAGATGCGGTTTGATTATTTACAGCAGCAATTAATCTGCATCAAGTTCAATCATTGTCCAATTCCAGGTTTTTATACTTGTGGGCCATTACAACAGTCATGTGATCCTGTAGCATCACAATAAAAAAAATAAAAACTCTTCAACCCTTCAGATGGGAACCGCTGGTCCAATTACTGTTTGGCTATTTTTATGTTGTTTTTTTTATGTGACTTTTTGTACAGAAACTTCAATGAAATCCCGCAGCACGGCTCCACAAGTCATTTACTCCATTACTGAATTCTATCTTCCTTTAAATAAACCAAGAAAATAATCCACTAACAGCATAAAATCTGATTTCTTCTGCAAAAAAAAAAAATAAAAAAAACCTCAGTGGAAGTAAAGACCAATTATTTCACAGTTTTAGCAGAAGTTTTCTTGTTACTCTCACTGTTAAATATTCCATAAAGTTTGGGAAACTCACAAGAGACCGATTTGGAAAAAAAAAAAAAATGGTCAAAATCGAAGCAGCGGAGGATGAGACGTTCTGACTCTAAAGTCCCAGTGGTATCGGCTGAGCTCCCCCATAAGGCAGCTCCATAGCACAGTTCACACTCCATGTCTCCTAAATGCCAACTTCTGTCAAACACCACATCTCTCAAGTTCTCAGACTTTAGAAAGCTTCTTATAGGAGGAACGTGATACGACGTGTCATGTGTAGAAGTCAATCTCAACATGAGGCTGAACAACTTGCTCAAGTTTTTTCTTGGCAGGTAAAATGTAAAAACGAGCTAGCGACAGAGATTGTAGGTTAAGTTGAAAAGTATGTGAAAGGCTGTAAAGGGGGGTTGGGGGGTGGGGGGTGGGGGGTGGCTGATAACCAGTGAGTCAGACTCTGGCAGTAATAACAAACCCTGACAGAGAACAATGTGACCGAGGTCTGAGCGACAACAGGAAGGATAAAGAGCTGAAGAAGTGACGCTGGGGCAAATATGAACATGAGGGCGAGAGATACCAGGACTGATAGAGAGAGAAAGACAAAACTGAAACCGGAGAAGAATAAAAAAACATTAAATTCAATGGAAACAAGGAGGAACTGAAAGTTTTAGGTGCACAATGAATGGACTTCAGTGGAACTTCTGTGTACGTGAGATGAGCCATCACTGCTGGCAATGATGTTCACACATGATGTTTCTCCATGACAATTAAAAAAAAGTTTATTCCCAGGAAAGAGAAGACAAACATCAGGAGTCATGTTTCTGAGCAACGCTAACAGCTTGTTAATCACTGCGGTCCAGACTGAAATATCTCGACAGCTATTGTAAAACCTGAACACAATATCTGACATTCATGTTCCCCTGAGGATGAATCCTGGTGGTTGTTAGAGATCCCTGAACTTTTCCTCTGGCTTCACCTGCCGGCCGGCATTTTATGGTTTTGAGTGAAATATCTCAACAACTACTGGATGGATTTCTATAGAATTTAATACTCACCATTTATGACTAAGAGGGTCCAGATGTTTAGAAAGGGGGGATACCGTTTATACGGTGCACCTAGCTTAAATTAAACTTAGCAGTCGGTTTTTTGGAAGCTGTTTGTGCTGCTGTTGAATTCACACTGACAGGGTGTTTCTAATATTTATTCTACTTCCATTTAAATGGGGTGTAACGTTGACTCACTCACATTTACATTATATTTACTCATGTGGCAGACGCTTTCACCCAAAGCGATTTGCACTTCTAAGGTTTTCCCTCACAACAGTCTTGCATGCAGGACTGCTCGCAGGGCCCAGAGTCGGTCAGTCAGAGTCAGTATCAATGAAAGGGGAAGAAAGAAGCAACAAGTCGAATTTCGAACATTTTTGCACATAAACGTGTTACAGATATTGATCTTCAGCTACTTGGTTCAAAGAGAAAGTAAAGTGAAGCTGGTTGCTTTCCGAGCTTCAGCCCAGTCTGCTTCACCCGTCTGAACAAACGGAGTGGTCAAACGTACAACACACACACACACACACACATACACACGCGCAAATGTTTCTACTGCAAACACAACCTTCGGACGCTCATGAGAAGCCGAGACACAGATTAGACACACGCTCCGTTGCTAATGGACAAATACAAACATACAACCAACAATCCCCCTCAAAAAGAGCCTAACGTGACGTCGTCGCATGTCTCGCTTTGTCAGATTAACAATCCGAAATCCAAAGATATTAAATTTACAATGATTTAAAACGGAGGAAAAGCAGGTTTCATCAGGTCATATCTGTCCAACCATTCAAAAACCCAACCAGCAGCAGCAGCAGCAGCAGCAGCTTAAGGATGAACGTGCGTCTCAGATATTGATGACTTAACATCAATCTCATTGTTTCTCGCTCGGATGCTTCTTTTATCTACTCTTCTTTTGGATGCAAAACAAAGCCGACACAATCCCAACGCAACACTAGAGTGATGCAACATCAACATAAGCAGCCGCAACTCGGCTTATGGTGGTTTTAAAACAAAGCATTCCCTTCCTTTGGCTGTTGGCTGTTGGCTGATGGCGGAGCTCGGGGGTTGAGGTTTTTTTTTTTTGTAAGATTCGGCAGCTGATTATAACAGATGCAGGGATTTTGTTGTGGCTTAGTGATCTGACACCACTGCTGCTTTTAAATGAGAACCACTTCTAAAAAAAAACACACATCAGACTTCAACCAAGGAGGAATGAACTTTTGAAGCAGGTTTCACGGCACGGTAAATTGATTAATCGATCTAAAAAAAGGAAATTGATCGGCAGTTCTATCAAAGCGATTGAGATGATGAATCCCCGGGAGCGCCTTGAGATCCTCCCCGGGAGGAGCGGGAAAATGTTGCTGAGGAGACGAACGTCGGGACAACTTCGCTTGATCCGCTGCCAAGGCGACGCGACCTCGGATAAGTGGAAGAAAATGGATGGACGGATCCATTTTTATAATCAATTACTAATTTCAGTAATTGTTCAATCAAAAATGCCAAACACCTTCTCAAGCTTCTCAAAAGGGAGGATTGCCGTTGCAGCTTTTCTTTGTCGTATATGATTGTAAATAAAATATGGGGGTTTTGGGCTGTTGGTCAGAAAAAATAAGCAATTTTTAAACTAATAATTGATTAACTAATAATAATCAGCAGAATAATCAATAGTAAAAAACAATACTTAGAAGCAGCCCTAAAGCAAATACTCGGCTTTCTCATGCAAAACCTTTGGTAGCGTCCTTCAAGATCGTAAAGACTGTTCACTTTCTTCATAAAAAGAAAAACACTCCACCGAACACCAGTAAGAAAAACTCTGAAGTGCATCCATCTCTCAGCATAATAAACCTTCAGTCCCCCTGTAATAAGCCCACACAATAGACTTAAGCAACTAGAATAGCAAGTAATTAAAGGCATTGTATGAAATTAAATGGAAATAGGAAACGCTGGCTAGAATCATTAGACTGCGGGCCACTGTAGCTCTCCTCCCCCAATCTTTTTGTCTTTGCGTCTCTTTTCATGTTCTCTATTCTTTACCAAGCAGGCGGCGGCCTTTTATTCATGTAATGATTACTCCGTCTTTTTTATTTTTTATTTTTTTTTGGAGAGAGCGACGCCCTCACATCTCACATCTCCTAACAGACTGGCTGACGTGACCCTGAATTAGCAGAGAGAGACAAGACACAGCCAGAAATACCCAGGTTTCTTAATGGGCCCTCCGCGCTCCCCGTTCTTCATTCAGCAGAGAAATATCTATCATCATAAACTGATGTGTGTGTGTGTGTGTGTGTGTGTATAATGTATATGTATCAGCAGTCACGATGATGAAGTTAAAGGGCATCTGGGGTAAAATAAACGATGCCTGATGGTTCGTCCGGCGGCAGACATCGCACTCTCGGGAGTTCTGCGAAAGCACGATCGCTGACAAAACTGTCTTACAAATTGTTCCTTCAACGAGACAATGTGATCTGACTTGATGTGATGCATTTTCTTTTTTCTTTCTTCTTTTTTTTTTTGTCAGGCCTCCCTCCGTGCATTTGTAATGTGGAAGACAGAAATGGAGAAACGACAAGAGCAATCTGCAAAATGTCTATGTTGCACGAAAATCTCATCTCGGCAAAACGTCCATTTACATGAAATTGTCTTGGAGATAAAAAGGTTCCTCAACATTAGAATTTCCCTCCAACACATTGAAAAGATAAAATGAAGGCTTACTGATCACTTGATAACAAGTCACATTTAATTCCCATTATCACTTTATGTACAGGGACTGTTTTATTGTGTTCACAGGAATCATTTTGTGCGATTCTTGAAGTTTATTCCATTCGCTTACGCATATTAATCTCAAAAACCTCCCTGCTGTTTCCAGACCACTTAAGGGTTATTTTGTAGGAATGATCTGCACCAACTGGAGGAAATGACCCCAAGGCTTACTGGTACAAGTGGATGGATGTTAATATCTGATTGCAAACCAGATTTTTAGACAGTCAAGCCTCAACACCCCTGTTTCTTCATTCGAAGAAGGTAAATAAGAACGAATGGTGTATCCAAGTCCCGTCGAGCATCACTAATGTTATGAAGGTTAGAGATTAGATTTGGTTTGACGTGTTTCTTCTTGAGCTCACAAATGAATTTATCACCGTGGTCCTTGTCAAAAGTGATTGAGTGACAGAATAATGATTTGTTGCAGGAGTTCACACCCGTTCACACTACAAATTGGCACAAGGGCAGCAGGGGTTCACGTACAGTTCAAGAACCACAAGGGATTGAGGTTTGTCTTTTTCTTTCCCTTTTCTTTCATTAGTATTTCTGATATTTCTCTCTTTCAGACGTCTTCTTTCAAAAAAGGCATTTGAAACTTTGGACTGATTAAAAATGCCAGAATGATGCAATCATGCACAACTTGGAAAAAGAGACCTCTCTAATTGGACGTCAGCTTGTGAATTCGGCCAACTCTTAAGTGAGATTTATGCTCCGTCTGAACTGCATGTTGAATGGTCCGATAGCTTCTGATTGCAACACTTCTAAGTTTCCTGGAGAGACTGAAAATATGCGCCTTTATCCCAGTTTTTAAACAGTATCTCGTCTCCCCCGACTCTACCACGGCCGCCTCTTCGCTCCACCTTCCAGTGTGTCTGCTCTGAACGACTATAAACACTTTTACTTTATGTAAACGTCTTGTTTTCTGTCGAAGTCGGACAGCGAGTCTTACTAGGACAAGAACTACTTTACCCTTAACCCTTCCTTCGCACATAGGAGCTCCAACACTGGAGAGTTGTGAACTGAACCTCACAAACATGCTGTCAATGTTCATCAGGATACCGAAACTGAAAAGGTCGTTATAGATATAAAACACATCACCCCTGCTATGTTTACCCCTGGCGTCCACACTACTCCCCCTAAAACAGAGACTTTAGGAAATGCTGCTGGTTTAGTTTAATTAGAAAACTGGCGCTGCGTTGTAGTCGGTCAGAGACGGAGACTTCTGGAAACGATGATGCAGATGCCCATGTTCACTCCCTGATTGGGTCTCATTAGTCACAGCAAATCCTTCCCCGATTTGTCACGCCATCACATGACCCTTTTCCAGACTGCTGACCTTGTTGTCTTTGCTAGCAACTTTTGTGCATCCGGTGTTCACCACTCTCACCATTGCTGTTTGCAGCCAACTACAGTGTAGATAATCTGCTTCCTGTTTAGAGTACTTACGCCCATGTGGTACGCACCTTAACCACTCAGCTTATGGGTGACCCTAAAGCGCAGTTTTTAAAATGAAAATGTAATACTGTGGACGTCACCTGACAGTGCCAGGTTGAGAAACCTTACGCAAATGTCCTGGCGACAACTAATCGCGCTTGTTTTGATTCCCTGGGGAAGCGGAAACATCGTCGTTTCGTTGCCGCCAACAGGTTCCAGTCTCCAAACAAAACAACTTAAGATACTGAGATTTGAATTAGAAAAATGAATGAAAATAAAAGCACATTGCTCAAGGAATCAGCAACACTATATAATTAATCTGTCTGAAAACAACAGTCAGGTGCCCATATGAACATCCCTCCTGCTCATGCTGGTCATTAAAAGACCCACTCTTACTGTGATTTGGGGGTAAGTGACGGGACACGGGAAGTGTTCGCCATCACTTACAGTGGAGGTTAATTAGATCTCAATGGCCAGTATAAATAGGACGAGTGATTACAACAAGCAGATGCTGTTTGAGTGTGGGCACCCCTATTGTTTTAAGGCAGCCCAATCTCTCCTGTACGTGCAAGGTTGACCACCGCAACTTAACTCTCAGCATATGGGACACGCTGGTGCCGTAGGTGGAGTAAACTCAACAAAAGCAAATCCGCAACGAACAAGCAGAAAGGAGCACAGGTCAGTAATCAGTCCGACAGGCCTCTTCACTCTGAGCCTCCCAGACAACAGCAGCATAATGACACCGGCACATTAACAGCTGGACAAACACAATCCTCAATCAGCTGCTCCAGACACACACAGTCCAACATCAGAGGCAGACACATTAAACCGGCCCATTTAGCCTCTTTGACTTATTTTCATGGTTTAAAAAGCACTTTAGGAAACCGCTCTATGGCTGTAGATTTGATCATTTAGTATATTTTTCTGTGATTGATCTAATTTAACCAAACTGTCCTGATGTTTTTCACACCTGCCTGGCGGTCGTGCAGCTAATTGGTCACAGAAATCAAACTTTAAGACTTTTAAATGCCGCCTGGAAGCACTTCTAAAACTTTAAGAGGAAACGAAAGAAAAGACCAGGATATTGACTATTTAAAGATATTAAGGACTCATTATTTTACAGATACACACACGTACACGCTAATGGCTGCCAGGCTTTGCTATAAATTTGCATCTCATTCGTCTAAATAAATGCCTGTTTTGCAAGTAAAATAACGATTATATGTCATTCATGAAAGCTTCTGTACCTGCTGATGTAAACACCTACACACACACATACCTGTATCCTTGAAAAAAAAAAGTCCTCTGCAGCACAAACAAGATGTTTTTGATGTTTATGGAACTAGCAGCTTTTTTAAAAACACTACCAAGACAAAAAAAAAAAAACCACTACAAGATGAAAAGAGCAGATGAGGAGCAGAGAAGCTGCAGCTCTGTTTCTTTAAGATCGGTACAGTTTGCTGTTCATTACCAAGAGCGAGTGTCCTCATTATAATGTAAAGGAAGTGTGACAAAACACCCCTGCAATGAGCATATATCAAAGGTGTTGCAAAAAATCAGGAAAAAATATGGAGAATGTGGTGATGATCAGGAAGAGGCTCCGCATGGTAACAGCAACACCTTAAAGCAAAAGTGAAGTAAAATAAGTTTCTGATGTGCAGCTTTGTACACTGAAAAAGGTATTTTAGGCACCCAATCATCTCATTATTATTTTCTCAATTAAAATCAATAATTATTTTGTCTTTAAAGTGTTAGAAAATCAATCTTCCACAACCCAAACATGTTCCATTTATAATGGAATAAAACAAATACAAACATTTTAACGACTACAAACAGGAAAAGTTTAATATTTTTGCTGCTCAACAGGTGACTTTTATTATTGATTGTATTGATTATCAAAATGTTAACTGCCTAAAGAGTTCAGCCTTAACCATTAGTCCATAAACTAGTAGGCGGGTTTCCAGTGCAACGATTAATTAAACAATTCGTCAAACCGGAAGAAATTAAATCGATTTATCCTTTTGGTCATTTTTTAATCAAAGATGTGACACATTTCCTTCTTCCATGTCTCAAATATGATCATTTTTACACGATTTTCTGGCCTTTTATTGAGCAAAAGATGAATCAATTAATCGATGATAAAAAATAAATGATCATCACTTGCAGCCACGATGACAGACACGTGCAGATGAGCAGAAATTTGAAGCCTGAAAAGTGTGTGTAGAGAAGGAACAGAAACCCATCATCTGTTTACTGCTACCATGGTAGTGTACTTGTAAAATCACAACACCAACATGTACTGTACAATTATATGAGAAATCTATCGGAAAATCAAATGAGAAAACTTCATGGACAAAATAAAAAAAAAAAAAAGAAATCGAATACCTGACAAACAAAATTACATCGTCACGTTCATGGAAAAGTCATTTAAAATCCAATAATGCCATAAAACAAGTCTGCTCAGTGATTGTTAGCATCACCAACAATGTCTCCACACAGCCGGGACAGGTACCTTGTTATAAACAGTTCTCTGATGGCTGACACATTTGTGCCATCTCACTGCACATATCATCATACTGCCTACGCCCCCCCATCTCACTAAACATATCATGGAGGAAATTCCACTATGTTAACATTCATCTGTAGTCGGTGCATGTGCGCTTCGTCCAACATTTCCCCATCGTCTTTATTTCGAAAGCACGGACTGCTGCACACAAACATGTAAATAGGTAACAGTGGAAAGTAACGTCCACTGCCAAGGACAATGGGAAAACAAATACACACACTCAGGGTTGCATGAAATCACATAAACTCAACTACACATGTGTGCAGGCACGATAATTACAACATGACAAACAGTGCAGTAGCTGAGCGTGTGCGAATGTCTGTGTGACCGTGCATTCATGCTCTCTCTGCCATTGACCCCTGACCTCTGACCTCTGAGGACTAGCAGGCCCTTCCTGTTTCCAATCACCACAACGTGGAGAAAAGCAGAACGAACTTTTAAGTGGTTTTTCCCTCTCTCTGTCTTCACTTGGTCTCGCTGCCAAGTTATGAAGCATAATTTAATTTCAGGCTTTGAGGGATTTTTTTTTTTTTTAGCTGAGTGAAGATGCTTATTTTGGTGTTTCAACACAGCAGCGAAAGTAAATTTGGACCAAAAACAACCACATGCTTCCAATAGAGCCAGGACATGATAATAGTGTGCACTGTAAAACTAGAAAATGCATTAAAAGAGTAAAACACTACAAACACTATCTGTAAGTGGGCTGCCAGTTTCTATCAGACTCTATCATATGAAAAAGACTCAAGCAGCCAACAAATATAATTGCATGTGTCATGTGTCCAATCATAATTGAGTAATCACGCCTGTTAGGATAGTTTACTTAGCTCAAGATGGAGAATAAGCTTGAAATTGCATTGTTTCACACTTAAACTAACATTTTGAGAAAAAAGAATTTTAAAGATTTAAAGACTTTTTAACAGCGAGTGATTGACAGTTTTGAAATGCAAAATACAACAATTAAAAACTAAATATCTTGTTGGGAAGTCAGATTTGAGAAAAACAAGCACAAATCACATGTAAAATTAAGATTTTCAAAATAGAATTACTTGTGTCCAAGTCCATTCACCCAAATGTTGTACTTAAGAACAGTGTTGAATTATCCGTATTTGCAATTGAAATGCTTTTTATTCTTCTCCACTATGTTTCTGGGGGAAATACTGCATGTTTTACTTCACTACATTTATTTGACAACTACATTTACTAGTTTAGTTTTGATTTTTCATGTGATTATAGGCCCTGCATATCCACAGAGGAGTTTACAGCTTTGTGGCCGATTAGACCTGCACAGGTTGGAGTTGTACAAAGCTACATATTTCCATGAGATCTCCAAACACTATAAAAATGATAAAGCTGTGACTTGTCCTGGAGCAAAGCAAACTGTGTGAATGCAGGACTTTATGTTTGTAACTTGTATTTTTACCTTGTGGTATTGCTGCCGTCACTCCCTCCACTGTTTACAGACCAAATTCCTCGTCAGACACAAGTTTCACAAACTAATTCTGTTGGTTTGTAACTACAGCTCTCTGAGAGTCATTCCTTTTGGAAACAGAAAAATAACATGAGGCTGCATCATCACCATATGATTTGGCTAAATTATCACCCAGCCCTCCTCCAAACAAAACTCAATTATGTCAAATTTGCAACCAATAATAAGAAGAGCCGGCCGACAAGCTGAACCTGCCAAATCTGTCACGTCGCAACCTCACTACACTGTCACATGTCAACACCGTGAAGTTATTGGATTTGGGTTGTGTGTTTTCCCCCATACTAATTTCACTGTTTACTTATTATTTGAAGGATTATTGGATTCATGAAATCTGACTCTGAAACTCTCTTTCATTTCGCAGCCGTGTCAATGTGACAGAGGCAGAGTTCCTCAGCCGCCCGCCTGCATTCCACTCAAACAGGTTTCTGATCGTCTGACTGTATAGGCTCCATTAATGTACAGCTCAACCCACATGCTGACAACATTTCTCTCTTTCTCTGGCTGATTAGAGGTTTAGGAGCACAAACATTCCTCTATATCTTATTGGTTCAGAGGTGGGTGGAGTCACAGTACCACAGTTTCTCTAGATAAGGGACAAACAACATACAAGTGACAAATTAGGTTATGTGTTTGTGGTTATGGTGCAAGCTCCAGCAGATTCAAAGATCAAGCTCTGAGTGTTGATGTTATATATCTTTGCTAAGCTAATAAGCTACGATAGCGTCGTTCCCCTCAAAGGTCCACAGTGTCAGGAAGTTGCCAAGTGTCGCTTGAAGAACCAAGAGAAAGGACACCTTAGTGAACTCCAGCGACCCTACCCACATTACTTCCAGTCCAGCCTGGTTTTCACCACAACACGAGTACATTTAATCCCACCAAATCTGGTCCGACTGAGCCTTCAGATCAGAGTAAAGTCCAGTTAGAAAACAAACAGAGAGGGGAAAAAGCCAATATCAAGACACCCTGAGCTCTGCTACTGAATGAAAAACATGTCTACCATGTACCATGTCATCCAAAATATCCAGTTAACCAGCTGATCATCTCAGATCATGAATGTGATATGAATACATGAATAAAAAGAGGTCGTTGCCCTTTGATTTTCCTCCCTTAAAGCTCCTTCTTTGTATATTATAAAATTGCCTGTCAGCTGTCTTGCAGAATCTGCCCAAAAGGCAACCAACGAAATTCCTTTTGCCTCCAAGAAATGTTGATAAAAAAAAATGTAAAAAACCCCAAGAACTCTGTGCTCCATTTCCAAGTCAAGAGATAATGTAAAACACTGTGCGCTCTGTCCCTGAGGCTGTTCAATATAAAGCTCATCCGCTCACTTACTAATTTTAAACAGCCAGTTCACAAAAGAGGAGATAGTGTATGTATTGTGGTGTGCGTGGAGGCATGTGTCGAGGCTTTCGCTGAAATAGCCCGGCTTCTAGAAAAACATTAAAAAAGGATTTACTGAAGAGCTTATTCAAAAGAACATAGAGTGTTTGAACTATCGATTGCTGTAGGAACACATTAGAACTGCCGTTTCCTGGAAAACATTAATTGAACAGGAAACATCAGTGAGAGATAGGGCAAAATTTGAAATCACTCATTCAGACACAGGAGGTTTAAAGGTCATTTTTTTTCAGCCACATTTCTTGTTTTCATGCTATGTGTCCATCCAGTACACGGGAAATTGTAAATATTTCCAGCACTGACTCCAAAAAAACTGCACATCCAAACTTTCCCCCTGGTGACTGCAGTAAATTAAAACATGACAATTAACTGCTCAAGCAGCCTTGAAACTGAAAGCTCGGCTGATCCGAGTTTTATATTAGCCATAACACCCAACAACCTGGGTCTAAACAGAGCGGCTCCACTGCGGCTGTAATGGTTTTATGGCTCCAGAGCTCAAGGTGCAGTGTGGAGGCTATTCTGATCCATTAACTGACACCATGGGCAATTACCTTCCCATCATGTAGAGCAATGCTTTGAAGCAGATGGCCAACAGCGCAGTGTTTTCAGAAATTCATGGATCCACACATGAGATGGGGGTCAATGTGTTATAATAACCTTTGGGGCCAAAGATTTGACTAATGCAATCATTATCTTAGCCGCTGCTGTAATGGTTCAAGCACTTCTGATCAATACTGCCATCAAAAAACATCTGTTTACCGCAGTACAACAAATGAATACAACATTAGGGATATTATATTAGATGTCTAACTGATGTTGAGTTACAATCCCTCACAGCTTCAGAGATTTAAAATCCTTCTCTAACATCCCATTATCCTCCTTGGGACTGGTACAGACTTAATGAGGAGAATCAATAATGGATAATGGTTTTGTACAGCTGCTGTAAATGCCAGCAAGGGAAGTTAACACTGGAAGAAGTCAGTCCAGTCTGGAATACATTACTGAAGCCGTGTCACTCGCTCAACAGGATCAGCCCACAAGCTGAGGCTCCAGATGTTCTTCTGAGTATTGATTAGTCCCAACGCATTCCGTCGTCTCCCATGTGCACAGATCGCCGCGCCAGACTCAGTTTAAAAATTAAAAAATTAGGTATTACTTCGCCTCTCAGCAAAGACTAGAGCTCCCAACACAGGTTTCAACCACCGTAGCGAATCATTACAGCCCCAGTCTTCATTTCGGCTTACATTCAAAACCTTAAAACAAAAGTTATGTCATTGTAACTTTCAAATTACACCCGGGCTCTCACCAAAAAGTCTTACCGAACACCTCAATGGTCTCCCAATACATTGATTGCAGCGTGTTACTTGACTTAAATCATTTTTTTTTTAAGTTACCTGAAAATAACGCGCTACTTACGGGATGGCCTTAATGCCGAATCATTAACACGTACGTGCTGTGTGCAAAACGTCACATATTTTGTTAAGTAGTGCGCGTGCTTTTGTACCAGTAATCAATCATTTATTAAATTTGAAGTTTCCCAAGCGGAGTTCGGTGTGACGTTCTCTAAACGAGAGAGAGGGGACTTGTCTGGGCAACGCGTTGATAAGAAATCACGTGTACCTTCCAAATCTTTAAAATCCCCCCACAGCTTTCTTGTCGGGACAAGATTTGAAATAAAGAGGATTTTTTTTTTTAGTGAAACTTGGCACAAAACAGCAAGAATATCCATGAGAGTGAAAAGTAAGGCAAAAATGCTGCTTACCTCTGAATTTGCCGCTGATGTCCCTCTCACTGCTACAGTCGTGTTTTCTCACTATATTCCCCCAAAAAATAGCAAAAGTTGGACAATAAAACTCGTCCCCTGTGTCACCGGTCCTTCAAAAAGTTCCCAAATTTACATCCTGGTGTGAGGAAAACTGGTCCAGGCGAGGCGAACCGGAGCGAAACGACTGTGCGGCGGAGCTGCGCAGCTGCTGCAGTCACCGCTGAAGTTTACTTCAACAATATTCCCACGACAAGTAAGTAGACAAGCGGCTTTCTTCGTCCTCCCCACGCCCAGGAACCCGGTTAACTACATGCCCGCCCGGCTCAGGTGTAATTCGTGACTAAGCCAACACACACTCAAGCGCACACACATGTAGTTTTTTTTTTTTTTTTTTTTCTATGGCAGGAGAGTGTGTGTGTGTGTGTGTTTTTTTTTCTGTATCCAGTGCGAATATGAAGCGCTCATAACGCACACACATACACACACCCCGGATCTTCAGCCAGGAGCTCAGCTGTAAACGGCGCGATATGAAACAAGACTGGGGAGTATGGGGATGAGTGTTTTTCTTCCTCCTCCTCCTCCTCCTCCTCCTCCCAATACTAAACCCCCCCCCTTGCCTGTGGGCTCCCACAGTTCAGTCAGGTTAGACGGAGTTACCCAGCATAACACCAGAAGTAGCTTTGGATTTCTTTCAAAATAAAAGCCGTGCCTTCTTAAATCGTGGGGAGACAATACAAAGCAAGAGGAGCCCAAGCAAGTAGTCTAGATTTGACATGATTAGTTGATTAATCGAGGATTCATAGAAAATTAATTGGCAATTTTTTTTATATTTTATTTTAAAAAACTGTAACTGTAAGTATGTTAACTCGCCCTTTAGGAAGTAATGATGGGCAGTTTTCATTATTTTCAACATTTTATACATTGAACAATCAATAAAAAAATGAACAGTCAGATGTATTGATAATGCAACCTTATTGGAAATTTTATGTGTTAATTATTGGACACATAAAATGAACTAATTTGATAAATCACAACTTAACAACAAATCAATGTAAACAATCAATATACATACATATATATATATACATAAAAGTAGATTTTGACAGACTTCCTCTACAAGACCAGGGCCTCTGTCATAGCTGACATTTTACTTCAGTAGTGTGAATTTCTTACCATATTTTGATCAGTTAAATTATGTAAAGGATATGGATTATGCCTGAGGCTTTTAACCAAATGTTAGAGGAGATGTGAAATCATAGGCAACAGAGTCAGTGGAAAGAAGCAAATAAATGCATACTCACTCAGGATGGCACAAGTCACGGCAAAGTAAATGTTTCAATTTCAGCAAAAACATTGTATAAATAAATATATTTACTTTGCTCTTGAAATTCAAATTTTTCTGTTGTCTTTTACTCTTACTTTTGTCTGGTTTCGTTTTTATTTTATCACTTCCTTGTTCTGTAGTTTACTGAATAAAGATGACAAACAATCAAAAATCAAATCAAAAAAGACTCAAGTGCCATTAATGGACACTTTTGCCACATAAATCAATACACAGGGCTGAAAAATCATTTGTGGATTTGGTGAGAAACACGTATGACATAACAAAAACTTACAGCGTCCCTTTGAGATACTGTCATTTTTTTTTAAATTCTGTACGTTGTTTTTGTCAAAAACCAGGCTTTGATAAAAAATAAAATAAAATAAAATGAAAAAAGGTTTATTTTGAAAATTGCAACAGGAAGACGAACGCTTCCTTCTTCATGACTTGACGCTGGAAGCTAAAACTCAGTCCCACGGGTTTAAATTGAAGGCCATTGAAGAAAACCAAAAACCTCTTTAAATAATCAGGAAAATAACAGGATTTAATGTCGGAGTGATCACCACATAAACACTTCCTTAAACCGAGTAACAAGCTGATGTTTCTCTGAAAATAAAAAGACAGCAGGAAACAGAATCCCCTGAAGAAACTGCTGCTTTTTTCTGACAGATGTTGCAGCCTAATCCATATTTAGACTGAGGCCTACTTTTAAATAGATTATGGACAGTTTAATCTATATTAAAAAATAATCTATTTAGACTCTCCCCAGACATCAATTGGATTTATTTTTCCATTTATCTATACATTTTCTTTCTCGTTTCATTCTTTAAATCTTTTAGTCATTTCAGATCGAAGCAATCTGAGTAAATCTTCAGAGAGGTCTGTGAGAGTAGTCGCGCTGTCAAGCCCAGTTAAGCGTGCAGTCGCCCCCGCTGCTAATTCAAGGGCTTGGTGGGGCACAATGGAGGCTTTGTTGTTGGAGAATTTGTCTCAGAAGTAATCCTTGACACTGGGCCATTCAGGGGCCTAACCTTTTGTTTCATAAGTCTCCTGAATGTTACAGTAGGCATCAGTGCATTAGAGCAACTTGAAGCAGTGCAAGTCGCCTGGTATGGCTGCAGTGATTTATGTGGAGCGGAATAAGCTGCTGCTGTGAGGGTATATGTGTGTGTGTGTGTGTTTTAGAGGAGCTGAGTGTAGAGAGGTCAAGTGTCATGGACAGGGAATGAAGTTTGAGTTTTGATACAACACACACACACACACACACACATATATACAGGTACACACACACACATTTAAGTTCTGTTCAGTTCAGTTTCTATTCTTATTAGCGTGAGTAAATCCCACAAAAAGAGCAAAACCAACAATAAAATGATCTACTAACAAGTAATCAAACTATAGAATAAAGTAGAATATAAGCTAAAGTAGAAAATTATAATATTTTAGTTGTCTAATTAAGTAAGGGACAACAATGTGTATTTCTAGTCGTTAATTTTAAGGATGATTAATATGGTTTATGCTTTGCATTTCATTGTAGTTATTAATGTACTGTATTAGATCTAACACTTTATATACATTATATTAATTATTTTATATATTTACAAGTATTTATTTAATTTAAAATTATTGATTGTATTTTTTTATTTATTAATTTAATATCTTGTATAATATTTTTATGTAAATGTATATTTTTGTCATTTTTATAGAGGCATACTTTGTCCTCTATATATCAGTGTCAGACGGTGTTATCCAGCTCTGCTCTGATTGGTCCAGCCTGAGAGTAGATTGATTCGGAGTCATGCAGATCACAACCACCTGAAGGTGTCTGTGATGAAGTCGTTCGTGTCTATAAGCTGCCTGTTCTGCCTGATGGTGGAAATGTACATTTGCTGGGAGCTTTCAGCGCGGATCTATTGTCTGATATCCGTCTTCAGTTTGTGCTTCGATCCGGCTGCTGTGGAAGTGTTTTAGGATGAGCTGCACCCTGTTAGTCACAAGTCTCACTAATGAGGTTCAGACTGGCTCGCGTTAAAGAAGAATGTTTCACTTTTACTGCCAATTATCTGCACAGCTCTCTATAGACAACCTACATTGGATGGAAATCTAAACTGTTGGAGAACATGTCAACAAGCTAAGCTGATTTACTCCATGTGTTTTTGCACAGTATCAACTCTGACCGGTCCTCCACCCTCCATCTTGGTCCCGGTCTTCTAGAGGGACCCTGTTTATAAACTAGTTTTAAGACTTAATATTGAGCTTAAAGTTGTGTTTTATCAAATTGCTTAATTTTTGTTTTCCATATTTTAGGTAATCAATCATAAACCTTCCAGCGAGGAAGTGTTATTCCACCACAGGACGACTGTAAGGCTCCAACCAAGAGTTATTTTATACAAGCACTTCATACAATTACTTTCTTTAATGACTGATTGATGTTTTCTGTTAGAAAATTGAGAAACTGTCTGTCATTTTTTCTCTGAGGGACAAGTTAACGGTCAAAAATGCAAAGATTTTGCATTATTATCATGGAAAACTGGTAAAACTGTTACCGACATTTGAGAAGCTGGTACCAGTGAATCTTTTTCATTTTTGTTGCCTGTTAGCTTCCTCTCCATTGGCTAATATTGATTAACCACTTATTTCAGCTCAGTTTGGTGTCTTGGTGCCTCATGGGGAAATAATGAAAGTGCCATGTATGGTGGGGGTCAATAATTCTTTGCCCCAGTGCACCCTGGGAGGTTAATCTGACCATGCATGATGGTTACTGAAGTTACAAAAGAACTTATTTAAATTTAGGATTGAAGAGATTCAGTGTTTAAAGCTGCAGCCTTTGTTCCACTAATCTTAATGAAACAAGAAGAAAAAGAACGTTTCTGACCATGTTTACTGCCATAACACGCTAAGAATCATGGGAGATGTAGTTATGAAGACTAGCTGCTCATGAATCCATGGCTGTTTGTGAATGGGAAACATGTTGAAAATTACCCACACACACACACACACACATACACACACACACACACACACACACACACACACACACACACACACACACACACACACAGTGAGGGTGTGTCATGTTGAACTGAAACTCATTAAGTGGCAAATCACTGGCTGACTGACTGAATTACTAGTTAACTCATCAGTCTGGCTGACAAACTTCCTGTTCACCTGAGTGGGTAATTATCTGCCTTGGATGTGTATGTGTTTGTGTTTGTACGTGTGTGTGCGCTTGTACTTCTATCTTTGTGAGGACCAGTTTGAGATTTATAGATCTTACAGAGTGAGGACATTTGGGGAAAGTGAGGTCCGCACAACTTCAAGGGCTGTTTGAGGGTCAAGACTTGGTTTGAAGGTTCAGCTCACAATCAAGACCTGTCCAGGGTGTACCCCACCTCTCACCCAGTGTCAGCTGGGATTGGCTCCAGCCCCCCTGCGACCCTCAAAGGACAAGTGGCGTAGCTAATGGATGGGTGGTTACAAAGGTTTAGGTTAGGGTTGGGGTCAGGCATTTAGCTGTGATGGTTACGGTCAGGGTAAGGGGATAGGGGCTGTAAACAAGGGTCCTCACAAAGATAGAAGTACAAGTGTGTGTGTGTGTGTGTGTGTGTGTGTCTGTGTGTGTGTGTCAGCCTGGGTATTTGACTTGCTGATCATATAAATGTCTGCTTGACTGACAGTGTTTCTGGTTTGCGGGGTTGACTGGTCGACTAAGTGAGCTGTTAAACAGTGTTGGAATGACCAGGCTGTGTGTGTGTGTGTGTGTGTGTGTGTGTGTGTGTGTTTACAGTGCCTTCTCAAACAAAGCAGATGCAAATACTCACACACACACACACTCTTGCATACACACTCTTTCATGTGTGCCAGAGAAACCCTGATACCAGACAATACACATTATGTAGACTTGGGTCGGCACACACACAGAAACACACACAGTCATACACACTGCCTCTCATCTTCTCTCATGTGGACTTAAGCAAAGCTTGTTTGCAGCTTCTGCCCACGTTCAGGCTTACCGACATTATCACCAATCAAAAACCTTATATCTGTGCATGATAACTACGGTGCGATTATAGTTGCAGTTATGTCAAATGAGATGTGAGATGAGATCAAAGATTTAACTGCAGTTCAGTTGTAAGTAGTTGATATTTTTCAGTATTTTTAATCCTGCTAGCAGCGTAGCAATGTTTGTTGGTCCACCATTATGGTTCAGACTCAAATATCTCAACAACTATTCAGTGGTTTCCTATGAAATTTTGTGCAGATGTTCATGGTTCCCAGTGGACGAACCCTGATTACTTTGGAGGTCCCTTGACTTTATCTCGACCACCAGCAGCAGGTCAAGGTTTTCCCTTATTCCTTGTAATATGTCAACAGCTAGAGGACGGATTGGCACAAATTTTGATACAAACATTCATGGTCCTCAGAGGATGAACCCTAAGTACTCTGGTGATCCTCTGTCTTTTCCTCCAGCGCCAACGGCAGGTCAGATTGCAATTTGTGCTCTTTTGCTAATTAGCAAATGTTGGCATGCTAACGCACTAAATGGTTAACTTCAACATGTTTACATGAGCTTTGAGCTGGAAGCACTGCTCCATAATGCTGCTATGATGGTTGTGGACTCAACAGGACAATCACAGTCAATTAAAATTGATAAACGAGTTTTGATTGGGAAGAAATTAAAATAAACGGTAAAAATAAACAAGTTTTTAACTTTTTACTTCCCCATAAAGGGGGATGAAACTTGTGGTACAAACCTACGTCAGGAGTGGGATTCGATCACTTGGCTCATCTGACAACTGGGAGCCAGAGGTTACCACAGTCATCCTGTAAACTACATTGTTTGAACGTTGTTTTCTTGTTCTCTTGTTTCTTTAGACGTCTTTTTGTCTCGCTCCTTCACAGATGCGGTGTTAAGCCCCATCTGCCCTCCCTCAAAGCCAGATAGTGACCCGTGACCTTTGACTTCATGTTGTCTGGTCACCTTTCCACATGCCAGCGTGTGTGGTCAGTCATCCATGGATAATACATTCCTGCTAACTGCCCGTCTCTCTATTTCTCACTGTCATTATTATCTTTGAACTGAGGCGCGGCAAAATAACAGAAACAGAAAAAAACCCACAAAAATCACGTCTGCAAAAATGTCCCTAAAGTTGAAGAACTACTTATTACTGTATTTTGTATTTTGTTTACACTTGCATTGCTGGATTCTTTTTCACATTATTTTATCACAAACTGCACAAGAAAAAAAATAACTCACAGAAGTGATTAAAAACTACATGGTTGTTTATGTAAGAGCTGTATCTGAAATGACTCTGAATCCTTCCGTCGTCATGGTTACAAAGATAAACATTTAGTTAAAGGTAAAGAAAAATCATGGTGGTCATGGTTAAAAGAAACCAACAGTGACTGACAGGAAACAGGAAACAAACAGTGGTGTCCCAGGTCTCAGTCTGACGTGTTTACCCATCCATCCATCCATCCATCCATCCATCCATCCATCCATCCATCCATCCATCCATCCATCCAACCATGGGAAAGTGTGGGCTATTTTTATTTGAGCTGAAAGAGGTATTCAAACACCTCATTATTACAGTGCCCACAGGTGTGTGTGACAGGTGTGTGTGTGTGTGTGTGTGAGTTTGAATGATAGAGATGTCAGACGTGAATGATTTATGAGTATGTAAATGAGATTGTTGAACTGTTGAAGGACAGTGAAGAGCAAAGCTGTGTAGGTACATACACACACACACGCGCACACACACACACACACGCACACACACACACACACACACACACAAGCAATATTCTGCTCTGTCAAAGCTGCCAATCTGAAACCCAGTTTACTCTCCATTTTAAATGTGCAATAAACATTAGCTGTGTTTCTCAGCCAATAAAAATTCTCATCATCTAAATGAACTGTTTACATTACAGACAGCAGAGCCAGACTGACGCCGCATTTAAATTGAGTCATTTCGAGAAAACACTGAAAACACTGCGGCGCGATCAGCATTATGGCGACATTTAAGATTTCAAAATGGAGTTTATGAAGGATGAAAGTTTAAAGATGCTGAGTGTTTTTGTGAAGCTATTCAATGTGTGTAAATTGTCCAAAGTCAATGACACTAATGCCATGTAATCCAGATATGTTTTAAATATTTGTGTCAAATGGGGAAGATGATGTTCACAGGAAGAGGAAAAACACAAAGCAGACTGCTACTGCTTTAGTCCAGATGTTACATAAAAGGCCTTTTTACACCTTCATCAGGGTCAAATCCTGACTCATACAGACATGTGAATGCTACAAGCACATGTTTCAGTGTGTTTCAGTCACACATGTGAGATCGCACCTGTTAACATTCAATACTGAATACTGTGTTGAAGATGATGGGAGAGGACACGCCACAGTGTCTCCAGGTTGTGCTGCCAGGAGTCCTCCGACTTAAAACGACTATATAAGTTTGTAGGCCCTTCCCTGGGATACGACCTGCAGGATCATACCAGAAGCAGGCATGCCCAACCTAGCCCTATATTTATTGCGCATCATTGATGAATCACTTTTCAAAAAAGAGAACAAGGTGGACACCACACATAAAACAGCAGCAGAGGATAAATAGGAAATCCTCTGTAGACTAGACCGTCTCATTTTGGTTCAGTCATGCCTTCGTCGAACGTGTCGTCCGAAGGATGCGACCTCCTGAGTTGGGACATATCTATGGTTTGGTTAGGTTTAGGCACAAACTTCCTTCTTAGCTTTGGGTTAAAATAAATACTTTGAGCACCTGTATCATCACGGTTACAATAACAAACACGTATTAAGGTTGTGGGGCGATCATGGATAAAAGAATCCATCCATACACCCAAACCACCGCTGTGATTCGGACTTTGTTGCTCTTCATGCTACGTCACTTGACTTCCCCCTTTTGCTCCCGTAATTACCACGTCTGCTAGAGGTCGTCTACCTGTAATGTAACTATAAGTCACGGAAAGCTGCTTGCACAGATGAGCTATGGGCTTGTTTTTGACAGCAGGCAAGCCCCCTTTCATCACGGACCACTGAATAAGTACTCCATAACATGATACAGCTTTGATTTGTAATCTCTGTCAACAACACAGGTCACAGGTCAGGACTTTTTTCTTTCTTCTGTTTCTGTTGTGAAACGACTACACAGGTAGAAAATAAAGATTTGATTGAGGGTCATAAATGCTGCCTGCCAGCCACAGTTGACTGTAATTCCCAGGCTGCTGCACTGACCCCTCGATTAAATTTCATACCTGTGCAGTCGTCTCTCAATGGAAATATAAGTCATAAACATATGTCATGAAAGGAGACTCACAGTGTGGCTCGAAGGTGACTGTAAGGCATCTGACAACCATTCATTTGTGCTTTGCAAGGCTCAGTTCTCTCCATTCAGATGGGAAAGGCTCCGATTTTGGAGACAAAAAGATGCATTTTCCAGGCAACCTGCATTAGGGTGGACACGGTGTACCATTCTCCACTGAAAGCCAGACTAATGAATTTCTTTTAGGTGTGTTAACATCCTGTAAATGTGGGTTTCACTGCAGATGAGAAGTGCAAAATAAGAAAAATGTATATGCAAGGCTAAATATTGCCCCCATACATCATCAGACCAAAACACAGTGCATGGATCTAAACCTGCCGTGTGTCATACAGCAAGAGAAAATGGAAGAAAAAAACCCAGGTATAACATAACAGGCGGAGTGGGATGTAAATTGAATAGCATGCGAAAGCGGCACAGTACAGTGAAACACAGTGCATTCAGGATGTTATTTAAAAACCCCTATTCACTCCTTCCCGGTGTAATGAAGCTGTTTTTCTGCAGTACACCCACTCCTCACAC
This sequence comes from Seriola dumerili, assembly GCF_002260705.1. Classification (NCBI taxonomy): domain Eukaryota; kingdom Metazoa; phylum Chordata; class Actinopteri; order Carangiformes; family Carangidae; genus Seriola; species Seriola dumerili. The sequence continues at coordinate 3,475,061 of NW_019174393.1, forward strand.
TTCATTTCTCTCTGGGTAAAAACCTTTTCTCTCATAGTCTCTGTAATGACGCCTTTAAAGAGACAGAATAGCGCTGTTTTGTGTTTCATAGAAAGAAAAGGGAGGCAATGATCCAGCATACCAACTACTGATGGAAGAAAACCTTCAAACACAAAGAGTCTTGTTTTTACCTATAAGTGATATGAAAGTGTTTTATTTGATTACTTGTCTATTCATAAATGACAAAGACAGTTGGACATACGACAGACACAAGGATTAGTTAAAGCCTCAACAAAGTGAATTCGCTGACGCACCAATTTATGCTCCCGTCTGTGAACAGGATACAAGATTGGAAAATGAGTATTGATCGAAGGGAATCATAGAGACCCGGGTTCATCTTCTCTGCAATTATGGAAGAAACAAATTGAGCGATTCCTCAAGTCCATTAAGGAACAAATAGAATATCTTACCTCCATCAATATGGGACTTGTTAACAACACGGCCAATGTGTTGGGAAAGATTAATTGCCCCGCTCTTTAAATGCCCTCCGCCACACAATTTATTCATAGACCGCTGCCAACTGTTGAGAGGGAGTACTGTTACTAGTGATACTACTGTTACTGTAACATAATGCAGTCTGGTATTGATGGGGGTGACTGGTGGCTAGGCTAGTAGCAGGGAGAGTATAGTAGTAATAGTATAGCAGAGTCAACAGTGGGTTTGATGGACTAAGTCTTTCTGAAGATAAAGGAAAAAAACGCTTTTAACTGCTAAATACAAATAACTGTATTTGTTCGATAGACAAATTCCCCGTTTCAATAAATACAAATGTTCCTTAAAGACCTGCTCCGATGAAAATGATTTTCTGGTTTTGGTGTTTTTTATAAGAAATATCAGTAACGAAATAATTAGTCAACGCCATGACTAGTGTTTCCACCTTTAACCAATGACAGCCAGGGTTTCATTCGTCATATAACCAAAGAACCAATCCTGTCAGCTTGCAGGGACGGGGGGGGGGGGGGGGGGGCGTGGCTAAATACACCTGAAACCTTGTCAGTACAGAGAGCGAGAGTTTGCATTAGCACAACCATTAACACTGTGTCGGCCACTGCCAGTTACAAGCTAATACACAACATAAACAAATAAAAGATGCTAACTAAGCTAACCGTAACCTGCTAGTCTCTGATTCTAGTTTCAACAGACTCTCTGCTCTTTTACCTGTCCACCTGGAGCAAGCAGGTGGTGGTGGGCGGGGCCTGATCCAGAATTTCTCAATGAGGAAGTAAGAGCAGACTAGCTTTCAGCCACAGTTTTTCATTTTCGTTCCACTTTTTATGTCGCAAAAAAACTACGTTAAACAAAATTTTAATCACAGCAGAGTATTTTCTAAATAGTTTGAAACATGTGCGGAGTGGAAATATCAATATCACATTGACTTTATTGTTTTCATACAATGTGCGCTAAAGAAAAACGTAAATTTGTTGAGCAGGAGTTGGTGTGAATGTCTGTCTTATACATCTGTGTGTGTACTGGTTAATCACACAAGATAAACTACGAAGACACATTTTTAGAGGTGTTGGTGGAGGTATTTTTACCCCCTCCTCCCCTTTTCACTTGCCCCGCCCCTGACTCCTCATCTCACTCTCAGAGAAAGCACATGCGTTTCAGAGTACCTTCAAACAAAACCCCTGCTGTTCTCAGTAAACATGCTAACCGCTGTGTGATTACTTACTTATTCCAGACAGCCTAATGGGGGAATTCAACCCCTAACTCAGGCCACGTTAGTGCTTTGCTGTACACATTGACCTAGACATTGCAAGGAACTACAAGACGAGGCCGTGCTAAGAGAGCGTTTGAGTCCCTGTGCGTGTGTGTGTCCTGAAAATATGGTGACTGCAGAAGGCTGTGAGACAAAGCGCAGGTAGATTGATGATTGATTAGCTGTGGCTGTCTGGCTGACTGAGACTCATTGGCAGCCGTCACTTTGATGAATTACACCGCTGAGAAAAACACACTGCACTCTGATTACTGCCAGCAAGTGTGTGTGTGTGTGTGTGCAGGGGCTGATGACCTGTACATAGCCTTTGTTAGGGCATGTACTGTATCTATAGTACATGTGTGTGCATGTTGCTGCTGATATTCTTCCCTTCGTGACTGTGATTCGCTCCGCAGGGATTGTTTTTTGGTGGATGTTGCCAGCGTTGTTTCCATGTTAATCCACCACCTGTGTGTCCACGTTCATGCTCCCCCCCCAAAAAAAAATCCCGGTTTAGTATTCTGCCAGAGGAAGCAGCACATCCCCACAAGTCTGGCCCAAGGTCCTACGCCACTCGTAAACAAAGGCCGATTTGTTCATATTTAACAAGATGGATGACAGGTATGTTCGTATTTGTTGTCCCTCAGCTCCACCTGTCAGGGGATGTGCTGAATAATTTATGCTGATAAAGGGCATGCGGTGTCTTTTGATCCAGCAAGGACCGAGATTTGACTGAAGCATTAAAATAATGGGCAATTTATTTAATAAAGAACTTCGAGAGCAGACGCAGGGCTGGATCTACATCGGAGTTTGAGGGCTGAAATTGATGTGGGTGGACAGAAGCTGCTGACTGCTGGTGTTTTGAGCTGAAAGTATTTTTACATGTGCACATTTTTAATGCGAGAAAGTGACATTCAGGGTAAAAAGGTGACTGTGGCGGTTGTGACTCATATATTATAACCTCTTACCTCAACATTTTATCCTGCAACCTTTTCTTACCTTTTTACTTAAAGAAACCTACACTGCTTGTGATTATTTCAACAACTCCTCACATTACCTGCTAATTAATCCTTAAAGTGTTGTATTGATTTGACTCACTGCTTCTCAGGATGTGGTCGTATATCATCTGTCTGCCAGCTGTTTGCTGCATCTCTAGTAGCTCACCAGTTTCTAAAACAGGCACTGAAGAGACATCCACTTCTTGATCCTGTCCTCCATATCTGGTTGTCCTCATGGTAAAATCTACATCCAGAATGTGTCATGATATATCCAGTTGTTGAGTCTGTACACTGGAAATCCACAACGATCCCTAAGAGGTCCCAGCCAGATACTGAGCCTGAATTACAAGGTTTATAAACGTACAGAGGGTCTGGACTAATAGACACATCTCTCCAGTGTTGTTCAGTATGTCCGCTGGGTCAGTGGTTTAAAAATAGCTTTTTGACTGAAAGGTTGTTTAGTTTCTCCCCATGGGTCACAGATTGATTGAGATCAATAGGAGACACTGCAGTTGTCGAGCAGCTTTTTTTTTTTTACCTGTGAGTGTTTTCAGCAATGCTGAGAATTATTTGTTTGAAGTGTTGATCCATAAGAAATTATATTTGTGGTTTTTAGGAAACCAAAAACCATCTCAATATAGTTTTGCATCTCCTCTCTCAGGCTTCTCTCTGGAGCTCTGGCAACAACAGGTCGGTGAGCCAATCAGAAGAGAGGAGGCTCTGATCGTCTCTTCTGATTGGCTCACCGTCTTTTGAATGATTGAATAAAGATATGGCAGATTTCAGGTAAAGAGGAAATCCTGCAAGGTTGGACGGTGGGTCCAGGTGGGCGGGGCTTGGGGCATGGCTGAGGGCGGTGGCTGTATCGTTGTGACATCACAAAGTTACAGAAGTCTTGACAGATCGTTTTACAGGCTCAGTTTCTGAATACAGGCTGTGTGCATTTCTCTGTTGACTGAGGCTTTGATACTTTCACAGTATTAATATAAAACCTAGACCTGCTTTATAATCAAACAACACATGGATATCTACCTTTAGACAATATGGGACCTTTAAGTTCAGCCTTTTATATAACATTTACAAGTTCACCTCTTTAAGAAAACGTCACTATTCTCATTTAATTTGTGTGATGTGTGGAAGTCAAACAAACACAAACATACAGGATTATGGAGCTTTAAATTTCATTCTTGACTTTATAAACACCTGTTTGAATATTTCTAAATAAATGTGTTGAATCCTTTATTAGCTTTTAGCTGCATCCTTCATTAGTGGATGAAGTTTGATCAGTTGCCATGGAAACCGAACCACATCTGAAAAATCTTCAAGAGAACTGAACAAATCTAATCCGCTGATGAAGGCCACAAGATGCAGCTGAAAGCACTGGATTAACATTAAAACATGTACATCTATTATAAAAAAAATATGATTTGTTCACAAAGACACTCACATAAACACAAAACACACTTTTCCCCCCAACACATTCTCAGATATACATGAATCCAAAGTAAATGTGTGTGCAGGAGCGATAGGAAGCCGAAAGCTCATACAAAGACCTCTCAGCTTCCAACACCTCAGTGCGAGTTCACACGAACAATCGCAGGTGAAGAATGTCATGTGACACAGTAAATTCCCCATTCAACTATTAGCATTTCAATGGCACCAATTCGCACCAGCCCAGCAAACTACACAAGCCTCCTTCTCTGCTGAAGTAAACAATGACGGATGGTTCTCTCCATCAAAAGCATTTTCAAACTGGAGAATGTGCAGCCTCCAAAGTCTCCTTGGTATTAATAAGAACGGTGTCTGTGGGTTCTTGGAAAAATTGCGACCAATTCAGAATCAAGGTTACCTCCATATATTACCACAAATGAGGGACTTGAGAGAAGCTTTAATAATGCATGTAGGTATGAAACGAATCCTTTGGGTTGTTTTCTTTTTTCTACAACCCAAGTATCATTCAGAACAGAATCAAACAAGATTTCATGATCAAGTACAAGAAGAAGAGAAAGAAGTTTTAAGTGCTGTGTTATAGTTATTTCATGAAACAGAAAGACCTTGGAACCTAAAGATGTCACAACAGGTGATATAATACCTGTCGTCATGCAGCATCAAAGTAATTCATCACATAACTAGTGGTGGCACTAATTGGTGCTTTGGTTGGATTTAATTTCTTTCTTTTTTTTTTTACCTTGTGTGTATAAATGATTATCTTCGGAAATGTTGAGTATAAATTTAACTCTGGCCCAAACAGACGTGGCGTGATCTCATTTAGCTCATTTCCACTTATTCCATTATGCTTAGTCATGCTAAAGACGTGGCTCTAGAGATGGTTAATGTTGGTTGGTCAACTGAAATATTGGATGGATTGTTATGAAAAGTTGTACAGATGTTCATGTTCCCCTCAGGATGAACTGTACCAGCTTCAGTGAGTTGTTACATCCCATGACTAATTTGCACTGGTTTACCTTGTTTTACCAGCACAAGGCCCAAAGTGTCATATAAAGGCTAAATGGAGAGGCCAAATGACTAAGTAAATCGAATAGCTAATAGGAAATGGAAATGCAAATGGGGGGGGGGGGGGGGGAGAATGACCTTTTAAATCCCTGATTAAAATCTGTATTCTGTATAATTCAATTTGTGAACCCAGTAGTTTATTTGTCTTTTTAAACTGCTTTTTCAAATTGATTTTTAAATTCCATTATTTATTCATGAATTCGGTAATGTGGTTCTAAACGATGCACTTAACTGTTTTAAGTAGTTTTTGTAAAGCATCTTTTTTTATCTGAATAATTAAATGATGGATTTTATTTCTTCGTAAATTCTTTTTTAATTCCTCTTTTTATTTGCCCATTAAAATATCAAATAATACATTACTTTGTAAAAAAAAAAAAAAAAAATTGCAAACAAATGTATTAATGCACCTTTTGGTACAATTAGTCATTCATTAATGAAGTGCCTGATTATTATTTCTGTGGCACTTGTGGTCTTCCATACCCTGTATGTTTGTGTTAGTTAGAATTGCTGCCCTCCTGGGAGGTTTTAAGATGCCTCTGGCAAAAACAAATGTTTCCAAAAGGTCTTTCATTTCTAACGCAGCTGGAATTTTAAACATTTAATTTTCATTACTAATACTTTTTCTGAAGAGGACATCATAATCCATATTAGTAATAGTTTTATGTCATTTCACATGTTGTTGTTGTTGTTGTCTCTAATGTTCTGCAAAGGGCTGGGGTAGACAATAAAGTTGTATTTTATTGTATTATGGTTATAAAGTCAGGCTGAGTTTATCAATAAGATCAATTCTACATTAACTATACAGACACACCCACTGGCTCTTTCCATCAAATCACAGCTGGGTGACACCAGGCCTGGACTGTCACAATTAAAGCGCTAAATATTGTTTCTAAGATGTGATTCTCCTCTTTTATTGTTCTTTCTTTTGTCAGTGTTCTGACTCTAACTGTGACTACAGGTCTGATATGAATACAAAGCTCTGAAATCGCTGCTCCCAACGCCCCTCTGTCCTTGATGAAGGCCGACCTGAACGCCGTGTACCAGTGTGAACACAGAACATCCTGTCTGGATTTGTGCCCAAGGCTTCCGCAGGTTTTGCTGAAAACCGAGAAGCGCGCTCAGCAGAAATAAATAACTTCACGTATGATATTACAGTATATGTGAATGTTGCTGTCATCTGTGACCTGCCCTTTGAGGTGTGCAGCATAAACACACCGAAGCCATAAATCAAAGGGAAAGGTGTTCCGAGGCAAAAACTTTACGGTGTTTGTTTCCTTGATAGTTAAACAAAGGTAATATTACGGTGAACTCCATTACCATCAGTGCTGCATCTAAAGTAATGCATTTCATATTTCAAATAAATACATTTAAAAAAAAAAGAACAATATCCCAGTGAGTATAATGGGCTCTGACTGACAGCATGGCTGAACAGAGGAAGATACCATTCATGGAAAATCTTTAGATCTGAGAACACAACTACAAATACACTTCAAACTGTGCTCTGCTGTTGTTCCACTTTACAAATATAAAACAAGGACACCTCCTAGTGGCCAAAGAGTGGTTCTAAGAAATGTTGGAAAAACCTACGGTAGACTGTCATGGTGTCAAGGAAATGTGATATGGGAGTGAATAAAGGTTTAGGTCACAGTTTAAGCGGCCCTTTATTTCACTATGCAGGCTCACACTTGCCAGTGAAGCAAAATTTGATGCAGGATTTGTACAATAAGCATCTGAGCGGAAAAACAATTGTGATTTTGATGCAAATAAATTCTGACAATCCAAATTAGTTTTGACTGATGCGTGACTCCATGCATTTAAGTGTGTAATTCTATTAAGCAGTGGTGAGACAAGAGAGAAGTTGTTATCATAGAAACACTGTAACTAAGGAAAACACGCATTAATGTTTGTTCCATTATCTTCATGTCGTCTCACCATGATGAGCTCTGTGAATTTATGTCACAAAAAGGTGTGAACCTCGACTCCACAGGTGAGTAAGTGGGTAATTTATGATATTTAAAGCAGTTTGAGCTGACAGGATCTGTCTGGGCTGTAACCCCCAGCAGCACTGCATCCGTCAAACCCTTTTGCCCGGCCCCCCCCAGCCCCGCTCTAATCATCAAGCCCTCCTCTGTCACATCTGTTTGTGATAATGATTAAAAATGGAACTAATTTCCTTTAATCTGCAGGAATCCCGTCGCGCTCAGATTGGCATCCTTTCATTACGGACTTTTAACGGCTGGCTGCTGCTGAATAACAGGCTTCACCTAGCAGAACAATCCAATAAAAAAAAAGAAAAAAAAAGTTCTGAATGTGTAATCAATGTTTCCCGCTGCCTGCTATCTGTGCCGTCTGTCTGATAACCTTCAAGTGTCAAAGAAAACGATGCTCTGTCATCTTTGGGCTGGTGGAGGATGTGATGAAAAACTTCAAAGCAGATGACTGAATTTTACTTGGAAGCTTCTGAGTTTATTATCGTTTCAGTTTTTTTTTTTACAGTTTGATTTATTGCTCTGACGCTGCAGGAGCAGGTCAGCAACAGTTTATAAAATCACTGTCAGCAAGTCCCCAAAAGGTGGCAGCACAGATTAGCAGCTAGTGTGTGTGTGTGTGTGTGTGTGTGTGTGTGCTCTTGTATCTTTGTGAGGACCAACTCCAGTCCTTGACAATTTTGGTCAGGGAAGATGTTTTTGGAGAATAAGGACATTTTTGGAATGTATGAATAAGATATTTATAAAAAGTATTTTGGGAATAGGGGTGTTTTAGGAACATTTTTGGAAAGAAAGGACATTTTTTGACAAGTGGGGTATCTTGGAAAGTGAGGAAGTGTCTTACTCTTGGCAATGTTTCATCATAAATACAAATGTTTTTGGATGTTTTTGCAAAGTAAGAACAATTTACGAAAGTGAAGGAATTTGTTAGAAAGTGAGTACATTTACTTGAAGAGAGGCCATATTAAAATTAGGAGATTTTTGTAAGATGAACACATTTTTTGTTTGAGTGTGAACATTTATTTGAAATTTTTGGAAAGTGAGGATGTATTTGGTGTCGGTTGGTCCATTTAGTCACTGCTGAGCTCAACTGTAACCTCACAGAGCTGGTGGCATGGCTGCAGACTCTTTGGCTGCGTCCCAATTGAGGGGCCGTATCCTTTGGAGCCCACAGGCGACATAAGCGTGCAAAAATATCCGCGTTTCCAAAATGTTCTTGATGAATGAAACGGTCTGGTCTAGGGAGGATTTTTTCTTAATGTAACCAGCTGTGCCCGCCCCGTCACCTAGCAACCTTGACGACACGTAATTTTTTAAGGCCCATGGTTTTAAAATGAAAAACCAAATACTCATATTTAAAAGTGTAATTCTCTGGCTCTCTGTCGGCGTTGTTTGCTGCCATATTATTTACGTTACTGGAATGCAATGAATCTTGGGAATCTTTCTGTCCCATGCTTTTATTTCATACACATTCATGGAGGTGCATCGACTTGGTGGTTTTAGAAATTATAATAAAGCTAAAAATGATGCTATGCTAACAAATACATTAACATTAAAGCTTGCAATTTTTCAAAACTAACCACAATTTTAGAAAGTGAGGAGATTTTTGTAAAATAAGAACATTTTGGAAACGTGGATATTTTTGCAAAGTGGGAACTGGTTTGGAAAGTGAGAAGGGGTTGGGCTTAGAATTAGGTTAAGGTTTATGTTGAGCTAAGGGTCAGTGTTATGCATAGAATCAGGATGTCAAAGGTCAGTGTTAGGGGCCAGAGGACGCGTTATGACAACGGAGGTCCTCACAAGGGTGCAAGTACAAATGAGCGTGTGTTCTGGAGGGGGGGGGGCGTGATCCCCACTTCCTGTTCTGGGGCGGCATGACGGTCAAACACTTCCCTCAGGAGGGAGCTTTCTCACGCTGTGGAGTATGAGCGCACACACACAAACAAACATCACATGGATGCCGCACACATAAACACAGCAAAAAAAAAAAAATCACATTTAAAGGCACATGAAAGTGCTGATATACAGGTGAGATTTTAACGTATACTTAATGGAATTAGAACCTCACACATCTCACGGTTGGACAAAAATCATGTCAGGATTGAACCTTTTCTTTCATTTATGATGATGATTTAATCTCCATCTATGTGGGTGTCACTGTGGGTCTTCCTGTAATCATAGGTCGCAAGTGCTACTTCCTCCTCTGGTGACACAAAGGGCAGAGGTGAAAGTTGAACAGCTGTCTGATTCTTTTTCTACTGTATGTGAGTGTGTGTCTGTGCATGTAAAAACACTAGAGGGGAGGGTGTGTGGGAGTGTTTGTCAAACCCTGGGGGAGATTAAGGGGCTATGGGGTACGGCACTTTGTGTGTGTGTGTGTAGGGGTTAGAGGTCGAGCTCTTCCCTTAACAGTTTCTTGGGAAACACTGGTTGATGGGAATCTCCTCACACTGTCCCTCGCTGTGATGAAAACATGCATATACAGCCATGTCAGACTGATGTCTCTTGATCACAGATGATGAATCAGCTATGGAGGTTGGACATGGTGACGTGGTGCTGCAAGCGGGTTTTTTTTTGTCATTTCCATTTGACCACACAATTTTATTATTATTATTATTAATATGTTTTGTTTTTTTGCTGTAACATATTCACACTGATGGCCTAGTGAAGAAAGCACTGATTTTGGAAAAACAAATTAATTTTTATTAAGAAATAAAAACCTCTCAACTGTGTTAGCTGTACCTTTAAACGTCACCTTTGGCGTTTGTGCTTATACAAATTTTAAGTAAAAATAAATGTTTCTCAATATTGTATTGTGTCACTGTATCAATACTGTATTGTATTGTTACCATAGAGAGTACATAAAAATGGACTTCGACTCCAGCTATGGAAAATGAAGCCAATGCGGAAATGCCTTAAACTTGCCTTCTATTGAATGAAAATGATCCTACTTGTCTCTTGATTTGTTACCTCAGTAAACGTTTTCGTTTTTTGTTTATGTTCTGAATCGCTAGTTTGAATTTTTCTTCAATACGACATGATGTTCATTTTTCAAATTATGGTCCTATTTAAAAGAAAATTGACGTTAAAGCAGAGTTGTTTTAGGGCGTGGCTACCGCGTGATTGACACACAGGGGGCCCTGCCTATTAATCCGGATATGACGTCAGAGTGATTTTAGCTCCAACATGTTGTTTGCCTGAAAATGTCTTGTTCGGCGTTCAGTTGTTCTAAAAGACACTCAGAGGAGTCGGCGGTTCAATTTTTTCCGGTAAGCACATTTTGTTTTAAGCCTATTTCTTTGCTACCCAAAATTAGCATCCCTGTTAATATCACAGTTCAGGTGAAGATGCACCTTGCTAACCAAGCTAAACAAGCTAGCGCTAGCGTTAGCTGATAACTTAGCGATTGCTATGCTAACGGTACCTGGCCCCGCTGGGCTGATAACCTGTGTCAACCTGGGTTAGCCCGTGGAGGTGTTCAGTCAAACACCAATAAAAAGGTACATTTAATCGACGTTAATCTAACGACTTTTGGTTTGTGTTTCTCCCACGTGACCCAGTTGAAGTGATCTGCGTTGGTGTAATGCGCAGCGTTAATGTAATGCGCAGCGTTAATGTTAGTTAATACAGTGTCCATCAAGACGTCTTGATAGTTCAAGTTAGGATAACGTGACGTATACAAAATGTGTAGAGAAATATTTGTCATATAGAAGATTGTTAATTTAATACTCAAACCAGTCCTCAACTGAAGCAGACATTCATGCACCTATCCTGACAGCTGATCGATATTTGTGATTAACTGTGATCCACCGCATCTTAACTCAAGTGTTTGTGTGTTTTATTGTCATTTGAAAGGTTTCCACACTGTGAAAACTGAGTGATCTGTGCCAACAGAAGGAGGACCTCATGTACAGAGCAGCCCATTTGTTTCCATTCATCTGGTTGTGGAGAAGGGAGACTGCATGGACATCCTTAGCTCTCAAATGTGCTGTGATGATGATGATGATGATGATGATGATGATGATGATCCTACCTGCAACTTCATTTCTGCTGTTCTTGTCAGGTGACGGTAGCAACACTTTTAAGAACAGAATTTATAAATATTAAACTGTGATTAATTGATGGATCTACTCTACCACTGTCACCACCTCCACAGGTGAAAGTATTTAGCAATTAACATCAGCATGTTTTTTGATCCTTCATTGTCATTGTTGTTGGACAACATTTAAATATTTCTAGTATTTATGTTGTTGATTAAAGTTAACAAAGAAATAGTCACACGATGCTGTATGTGTTACTATTGTGAAAATTCATACCAGATGTGTTCTATAAAAACCATCAACAAAGTTAAAGCAAGAGCTTCATTAATAACTTTATTGGACATTATAAACTACATTAATTTAAACAATTTGCAACACTGGAAACGTATAAGAGAATGTAATAAATGGATTAATTAAATATTGTAGTGTACAATTTACAATCAACTAACTATTTTGAATCGAAAAATAGTTGTGGATGACGTTAAAGCTGAATTTCACTGTCATATGTAAGTTTGCTTAATAAAAAGCAGTAGTTGAATCAACAGTGCAACAGAACTTTTAGAAACAAGTNTAGCAACACTTTTAAGAACAGAATTTATAAATATTAAACTGTGATTAATTGATGGATCTACTCTACCACTGTCACCACCTCCACAGGTGAAAGTATTTAGCAATTAACATCAGCATGTTTTTTGATCCTTCATTGTCATTGTTGTTGGACAACATTTAAATATTTCTAGTATTTATGTTGTTGATTAAAGTTAACAAAGAAATAGTCACACGATGCTGTATGTGTTACTATTGTGAAAATTCATACCAGATGTGTTCTATAAAAACCATCAACAAAGTTAAAGCAAGAGCTTCATTAATAACTTTATTGGACATTATAAACTACATTAATTTAAACAATTTGCAACACTGGAAACGTATAAGAGAATGTAATAAATGGATTAATTAAATATTGTAGTGTACAATTTACAATCAACTAACTATTTTGAATCGAAAAATAGTTGTGGATGACGTTAAAGCTGAATTTCACTGTCATATGTAAGTTTGCTTAATAAAAAGCAGTAGTTGAATCAACAGTGCAACAGAACTTTTAGAAACAAGTATAATCATTATTCATCATGAGTCCTAATGTGTGAAACAGTTAATATTTATTTTTTCCAGTAACAATCTCCCTCTAAATAAGTGATGCTGTTGAAGCAGCACACTGATATTAACTATAATGTCTGAGGACTATGAAATACGGACTCTAATGTTTTAAACTATTGACAATTTGTTACAGCTGCAGTGGAGTCCAAAAGTCATGTGATTGTATGTCTGATATGGGGCAGAGTGTAATAAGACAGTGAGTGTGTAGGGAACAATGAAGAGCAGAGCTGATAAGACTGAACAATGTTATGGCCACCAGTGTTACATTAAAAAATACTGTATTATCATATAAGACACTGTGTCTATGTTTGGGAAGAAAAGATCTTCATGTGTGGACACTGCAGGTGGAGGTGGTGCAGGGCCTCCATCATTGCTGCAAGAGGTTATAGGTGTCCCCAAAGATCCAGACCTTGGCTAGATGGAAGAAAACATTATAATAGAGAGAAATCATATCAATATCATATTGTAGAGTATAGCGAGAAAGACAAAAGAAACAGCACTCTGATTAGATGATCACAGATATCTGAAGATACATTATTCCCTCGTCTTAGTTGTAATAAACAGTCTGCTGAACCGTTTTACATTAAATAACAATAGAATAGAAACTAATACTCACTTTGGTGTCATTGTGTAGGTGCATATGTCATGATGATCTCTCTTTTACAAATCTCTTTGCCACAAGCCCAATTTTTTTTTTTTTTCACATGCACAAACTTTAATTTCTCATGCAGGTTTATTTTACAGGTTTACAAAGGTTGATTTACAACTACAAACATTGGAATTACACCACTCATCCACACCATCAAACTTTACAGTCACAGTTCATCCTGGATCTTGTGGCTGATTTGACAATGGTCCAGTCAGAGTGTTCACAAGCTTTAAGTGCAGCCTTCAGGTTTTTGTGTTCCCTATCTTGAGCCTGGACACTTGGCACATTATCAGCTCGGTGTTGCAGGGTTCTGATAACTCCTAGCTAACTTCCAGTGGGTGGTGAGCGGGGCATTTTCCATTCATTTCAGATTTTATACTAAATTGCAATGAACCCATACTGCTAAATCTAATATTTTACTCAGGGCTTTTCCCTGGTTTAAGATGGTTTAGACCCTCCACTAACCTCTCCTGTCAGAGATGGTGCATTGTTTCTTTATTAAATGTCACTGTACACTCTATTCACAGCACCTGCATGTGTAAAAAGGCGTATAAACAAACAGCCCACTCAGCTCTGTGGTTCTTATTTGGCTTTGATTTGACCTACATTTGCCCATGTTGTTTCTTGTAATTATGCATTATTACAAATTTCAGCGGAAAAAGCCAGCCACCATATCTGGGAATGCGCGCGAGTGTGTGCGTGCGTGTCTGCTGTGCTGCTTGAGCGCCATAATACCCTATCTGAGAGGACACTACAGTTAATGTGATAGGAGGCATTTCCTGTCCCCGTGCCTTCAGTATAAACTGCAATATTGTAAGACGCGCACGGGAATTAAGATTCGGAAAGGGACGCTGTGACCCAAGAGTGCCCACAGACCTGCGTCAGAGGCCGGGTAAGTGCTGGGGAAGGCTTTCCCATTTTATCCCCGTGTCATTCACAGCCAGGCGACAGCATCCTCAGTGTGGTGTAACACGACGTTCTCAGTTTAGAGAGATACGTAGGTGCTCTCTTAATGTGAAAGACGTAACCTACACCAGACTTCATCGAACAATCTTAAAATTTGAAGCCATTTTCACTCTTAAGTGAAAGTGCATTTGTTAAGAATGTATTTCAATGAAAGTATTTATCAATAGGAGATAAATCTTCATTTCGGCATTCATATAATCCACCAAGTTTATTTATTAAAGCAAAATATGAGCTTGCTTCACGCTGGGCTCCCTTGCGGTTCACAATGGATTAGCGTGCTTCTGGTGGAAGCGGGTTGTGGGATTTACAGACGGGGCAGTTCAAAACATTAGAAGTTTTAAAAAGATGCGTCTTCCTACATTCTTTTTATTCTTGCCGAATGTGAGAGTGGATCCGACTAACTTGGAAAAATACATTAAGTGACCTTTCCTTGATATTAATATTTGACTATATGTGTAAAAACATTAAATTGAATAATTTCTGAATTGAGTTTCGTTCATCTCAAAGGGAGATGACTGAATAACATTATGCTGCGCTATACGTGAAAGGCACCAGCTTCGATTACCTTTTACCTTTTGATATTCTTGTGATAACACCGTGCAGGAATTGCACCTTATTGTTCTGAATTGTGCTTCTTACATAAATACAGTCGACAGCAAGGGATTGTTCGCTTCAGTGGGCTCTGACCGTATCCAAGGTCTTCTCCCCGAAGCGTTTTAATGCCAAGCAAAGCGGTGTCAGGAGTGAATCCTGCATCCTCTCTGATTGAGCGAGGGTTTGGATTATGGATGATTTCACAGCAGCTGTGCATGCACCTAGTCCAAATCATATTCTGAGACTGTAAACAATTATAAATACTATTGCATATGCTTATGTAAAAACGTTATTTTTGTATTCTCTTAAAGGTAGTTAAATAGTGCATAATATTTCTAGGGTGTTAAAAAAAACATTCATGACTAATATAGTCACTTGGAGATTTGTGGCTTTATAAATATTTAACAGCGCTCTCTTATCTTGTGCTTTTATTTAATTTATTTCCTAATGAATTTAATGCTAAAAGAAAAAAAATCTGCTCTGGTATTCCCAGAACTGATTTTTTTTTTTTTTTTTTTTTTACTACAGTGGTCTAATGTTTTTAAAAATATATCCAAACACCAGCAACAGCATGGCTTTGTTGTGCTGCAGAGGTTGAATCCCATTCTTAGACCTGCAAATGATAAATTATCAGACTTTATGCCAAAACTGTAACCAGATGAGGAGATATTACTTAAGTTGCAGGTTTGTAAACTGTGTGAAACTGACATGTCAGTAGGCTGTTGAAGAAGCAGCCCATAATAAACCCCCCTCTCACCGCTAAACTGGTTCAAGTTTGGAAATCTGATAGGAGGGAAAGTTGGATCAAGTTCTCTGAAATCATGTAAACGTATAGAGGAATTTACAAAGTGTATACCTTCAAAATAAAAGCAGCTTTTGTCACCGGAGCAAAAATACTGTTCTCTGGGAAAATTGATGAACATACAGTAGTATCAAAGGTCAACAGGGAAAAATATAATGTAGAGTAATTCAGTAATTGATTTTGGAACGATGAAAAGTATAATGTAAGCTGTGATCTGCAGTATTTGAAAGTTTGTAATGTTTTCATATTCCTTGGAGACATAGCAGCATGTCATAGTCGTTTCACGGACAACACATAGTTTTCATTCTTTATTATGTATTGTTCCTAAGTTGCCAGTAAAAGAAATTAGTTGGATTCTCTTTCTTCTCAGTGTTTTAGTCATTGAGTCTCTTATTTTGGAAGGCTACAACCGGAAGCGTTGTGTCGTACTCGGTGCAGCCTGACGCCGCTGGCAGACACAGGCAGCAGTATGCGGAGCAGCTGATGCTCTTACTGGGCTAAAAATAATCAACTTTTTTCTCTCCGACTCTCACTGTTAATTGTTTCTTTTCCTCTTTTTCTTTCCCTCTGTCTGTTTTCGTTTCTTTTTTTAAAAAAAACCCCAGGCATCAGGAATGAACCGCTGTCAGTGAGGATAATTACTTTTCTCTGAGGTAAGAGACTTTGGTGTTTTAATATTAGCCGAAAGTCGTCTTTCTCATTTAACTAGCTTAACTTAACGACTCTGTTGAACTTCACTGGTGTGTAAATTAGCTTTCGTATGTTAGATGGAGCCATGTTTAGCTCTTTGAAAAGATTTGGTTCGGTTAATGGGGCTGTAGTCTGATGCAGGTGTTGTTTTTGGTTAAAGGTGAAACTTAATTTACATACATTTGTATAAATTAGCACCATATTTTTGGTGTCAATTGTCCAGACTAACGGCTCCGCCTGTTTGGAGCCAGATTTCTTTTTCATAGTTTCCACAACGAAGTTAAATTTTTTATGTGCTGTATTAATATGCTCAATAAATCACTGGTTAACGGGCGTTTACATGGGAAAGCTTCAGCTCGGGCATTTATTGTGTATTTATTAAGTTTTCATTTTTGGACAAGAACAATCAGAACTTAAATAGAAACATTAATATTTTTTTCACCATCTGCCTTTATGCTCAGTATATTAAATTAGTTATTATTTTTCTACAGTATGGCACCAAATCACACGGTGCATAACTTGATCCAAACAAAGATGGCCGCCAGATGCAGCCGTTTGACCGTCTTTGTTTTTTTGTTTTTTCCAGAAAATTCCCACGTTCCTGACATGTAAAAATATAAGTTATAGTAAATCTTATATGACGGAAATATTCAGTGAACTCTATGACTTCTGAATTTGGATGTACACCTCTTGTTCTTTTTCCTCAAACCGAGGAAGTGGCAGATCCTTTCCCAGAGTGAACGTCTCTTCTTCAGGCCCTGGCTCCAGTTTTAGGGCCTCAGAAAGTGTGAGCAACTCCTCCGCCGCCTCCTCCTGCTCCTACAGCTGGGCATTTTCTGCCTGGAGGGCCTGAACCTTGACTTTGGTGACAAACTCAAGGTTGGTTGAGGTCAGTTCTTCCAATCTTGCTTTTAGGCTCTCCACTTCCTGATGGAGGGCATCTTTCTCCATCCTCAGCCCCTGGATCACCTGCTTTCCGGCGTGGGACTCTTCCTCTTCTTTGAGCTGCTGCTAATGGATTTCCTTTTGTTGGCGCAGCTGTCAGCGGCTCTTTTGTTCCTGTGTTCAAAGATTTCTTTCGCTCAGTTTTGCATGTCACTTGTTGAACGGTCTGAATATAAATTACCTGCTGATGTCATAGAATGATGGTTTAATAGTCAGAGGAATAGTCCAAAGTTGTTCCATAGTTGTGGTTCCACCTTGGTTACCTTGGTTACTGTCATGGAGGAAATTTTCACAGCACTTCCAAGTTTGAAGTTGAGCGTATGAGCGGTTGTCGAGAAAATCAAAAGAAAAGACAGACAGAGAGAGATCCCTCCATTTATTATTAGATCAATCGACTAATTATTGCAGCTCTAATCAAGTCAGTACAGTAGAGTGAGTTACATTACTGTCACTGTTTTGCTATAGTGCTAATGCTTTTGTCGTTTACAAAATGTGACACATGAGGGCAATTTTCAAATCACAGGTGCAATTTCTGTTATAACAAACTATTAACATTTTATTAAGCTGTAAGAAGTGGGAGAATCTTTCAGTGACTGTTGGTAGTTACTTATAGCTAATTAATGCCAATTTTGTGAGTTTGCTAAACTACAATATGACAACTTTAGCTGTTGACTGGTTGATATACTCTTTTCAAGCAGGTGTTTATGCTCAGCCAATTATGGCTTCAGCACTCTGATGATGTTTGAAGATATAGTCTGTGTTTTTTTTCTGCTGTAGAGTGGTGAGTCATTGCACAAGTAACTCCATGGATCAATATCTTATGAACTGAGCTCATCTTAAAAAGTTTTTATCAGGACAGCTGTTAGGCAGCTCATCCTATTAGTCTGTGAAGCTGACGTCAGCTCTGATCTGTAAACAGTTAAATAAAGAACAACCTGAGTGTCCTCATGGCCTCATGATTATTTGTAATAACATTCCCAACGTGTGGCCTTTCCAACACTTACATTCGTTTAACATTAAAACACCATAAGCCTGCGGGCATGTAGCTTTGCAGTGCCCCTGAAATATCTCTCGTGCTTCACATTGGAGTGCATCTGTGTTTCTGTGTAAGTGTGTGTGCACTTGAATGTGTGACATACCACAAACATGTTGGATCCATTCTCCAGAGGTCGAGCCAAAGCACTGTTGTTGACCCAGACAGCCAACGCTTTAAGGATCATAGAGAAATATTATGTAAAACACAGTACAGTACATATTCACCTATTTTGGCATCTTTTTCACAGACTGACTCGAGGCTTGTGTGGAGCAGTTGGGTGGTGGCATGGCCTTGTCGTTTTGCGGCAACGACAAACGTATCAATGCCTACAGCGTGGAAGAGGGTGTGCTGAACAATGGCTGCTTTGTGGACGCTCTCAACCTGGTCCCCCATGTCTTCCTGCTCTTCATTACCTTCCCCATCCTCTTCATCGGTAGGTGATCTTAACCCCCCCCACTTCTAAACATCTTCAGGAGAAGTGCTGGATATTTTGGAACAAAATAATCTAGATTGAGTACACAAAAGAGTCCCAAGTGGTTCATCCTGTGTTATGTGTATTCTGACAGATGTGTAAGTGTTTCCTGCTTAAGCCTCTAAGAGCCTCACCTTTTCTGCTGGACAGTCTCAGAAGTCGAGGCAGCTGTCAGGATGGAACTAATCCAGTGAGGATTAGTGAAGTACAGTCACACAGACAGTTTGATCTTTGTTTTGATCGTTTCCCATGTACTGTAGTGCGTCTAGTGCAAGTGATTATTGGACACTCATTGTCGTGAACATGCTTCTTTTTTTCTTTTTTTTTTACTGTGACTGACCAGGGTGAACCAGCCCCAGTGCATGCTGGGATAGACTGCAGCCCCATGTGACCCTCTATAGGATAAGAGGTTTTGAATAGATGGATAAGTAGATGACACGATTGAGCGGTGTTATGCACCAAGTTAAATGCATGTCAAATTAAGACACTTCATCATATTGATGCATGTCAATCTAAAATCCAACATCAGCATAAAACTCCTCATTAATTTGCCCAAAAAGGATCCCTGAAGCCACGATTTATGTAAACATAAGAAGCGAGTCACATGACACACTGTTGAGACAGGCTGTGTTTTTAATTATTAATATAGTTGGAAATGTCAATGGACTTTGAATGAGGTTTTCTCAGCTCTGGAACAGAACCCAGATGTTTCCTCTCTATTGAATATCAGTTAGTTTAATGTAGTTATATACAAATGTTGATATCTGAATATAAATTAATTTAATAAGGGATTCAGACTTGATAAAATATTGTTAAACCTTGACCCTCGTGAAATAAACAGCTCAGTCACACAGACGTGAACGACTCCCTGTCATCTGGCCACTACAGCAGATGTGTTAGTGATACACTGCCAACAACACCACACCCCCCAACTTAACACACACATATGCACATGCACACGCACACACACACACACACTTTAAGGCACTTCCTTGTCACTAGTGTGAACATTAAGCAGCTTTGAAGAGCAGTTAAGATGGGATTAGAGCAACTTGTCAGTGATCCACTGGCGGCTGGACATTTTCTGCAGGAAACAGTAAAATAAACAGTAAAATAAACTGCAGTAAACACACAGTGATTCTAAAGAAAGAATACTGATAATATAACAGTATATTGAGGTTTGCACTTGTTATCTTTTATTAGTTGAGTTCTGTAATATTCAGAAATATATTACATGTGTGTTATTGTGTGTGTGTGTAATTGTGTGTGTGTGTATTTGTGTGTGTGGGGTAATAGTAGTAGTTTATGGGAATCCTTCTGACCAGGAGCCCTCGGCCTGCTCCCCGAGGACTGACTAATTGATGCTTCCTGGTTCTGAGTTTTTATGGTCTCAATCCCCTGAGCCTCCAAATGGCTGCAGTCCATTTTGTTAAGAGCAGAACAAAAACTAATAAGAAACTATGTCGTCAATGTCAGCACAAGTAAAACCCCACGTTAGTGGCCCATAGTGTCACCCATTTTAACCAATAAACTGGAGTTCGATTAATTTGAGATGTCTACTTTCATGAAGTGTGAGATTGATAGTTTCTGCAATGATCAATTGATTGACAGATAAGACAGAGAATGAATTAGCAACTATTTTGATAATTGATAAATCATTTAAATGGATTTTCAAGCCAAACTTTGATTGACATTTCATCACTAATTTTCTGATGGTTTTTATACCAAATGATTAATCAAGACATATATTGTTGTTATAATTAGAGGATATTCTTAGTTTTTGTAGAGAGTTTTATTTTCCAAATGGTTGGAATATTATAATTTTTAATTTTTCCGCCCTGTCAAAGACATAACTCTGAACTGGTGGAAGTTTTGAAATGAAAGTGACCACAATTTGTGACCACGTATTGTCCATTCATTACCAATCATGTACATTATATTATGTTACTATTCATTGTCCACCAGTTTCCTTGAGATTTTAAATGAGATTCAATGAGAAATTGAGATTATTTCAAAACAGTACCAGGTCTTCTAACAGTGGATAAATATTAAATGTTTGTAATCAGTGATGTTTGGGGTTTTATGGGTTTACATTTTCTATTATGCTCACTGTATTATTGTTATATCTGTGAATTCAGAAGAAATGGTAGAAAAAAAGCTTTGTCTCTGAAGTCTGATTGTAACATGACGGTGACATGACTGTAAATCAGTGTAAAATGCTATGGCAACAGTAGTGCCTCAAAATCCGATATAGCTCATAACTTAGTTTACAAGCCAATAATTTTACCACGAGTTTTTGTTCCTACCTTCCCCTCCGAGTTTTATACAAGTTCAGTGTAGTTCAGATTCATCATCGCTTTCTTCTCTCTCTTCCTGTCTCGGCCTGTCTGTCAGGTTGGGGCAGTCAAAGCTCTAAGGTCCAGATCCATCACAACACATGGCTTCATTTCCCCGGCCACAACCTGAGGTGGATCCTCACCTTCTCTCTGCTGTTTGTCCACGTCTGCGAGTTTGCAGAGGGCATCGTCTCCAACAAGTAAGGCCCCAGAAAGACATTGTGTAAAAATACGTCATCGCACCAAACACTGCTTTTGTTTCTGTTGTCTTGAGCAAAGTTAAATAAATAAAGTCAGTGAAATTGGTGCTGTTGAAATGTAAGAGAATGAAAATATTCCTACTTTTTTTTTTTTTTTATAATGAAAATGTGCTGCCCCAATTAATGCTGCGTTCATGTGGTATTTTTTTGTTTTCGCCCCTTGCTGTAGGACGATGGGAACGAATCACCTCCATCTCTACATGCCAGCATTCATGGGTTTTGTAGCAGCAACAACATCAGTGGTTTATTACCACAACATAGAGACATCCAACTTTCCCAAACTGCTGCTTGGTAAGTCTCAACACTGAGGGCGGAGGGCTGGTTCATCTTTTATCTATCCTAGAAAAGCTGTCTGTGTACACAACTCCCAGCTTTTTAAACAGTAGCAACGCACTCCCAGAACGCTGTTTGGACTTAATGGATCTGTAGATATCATCTCTTATTCCTCACATTCTGCTTCATTGGCAAAACTCGATACCTAAATTACCCACAATGCAACTTGATTGCTGACAGGTTCCAGGTGAGTTATGACAGCAGCTAATGTAGTCTTGGCGGCCACGGGCTCAAGCAGAGGTCTGGTGACTTCTTTCTTACTCCACACACCCAGATTTTCTTTGTTTTACTTCTCAAGCTTGTGGTCTTCAGCCCCTCGAGATGCTGACTCAAGTGACATCACATGAGGCAATTTATCAGATTTCACTGAGTAAAATCAATGGAGTTGCCTTTTAATCTATAGTTGAAACAGTGACACTCAAGCAAGAAGTAAAAGTGGCCACAGAACAGCCCTCGCATCACCAGCACTATTTCAGGTGTTAAACGTATTTATATACTATTATTCTATTAAATTACACTATTATAATAACTTCTTTCCCCTCATAGTTCTTTTCATTTACTGGGTGTTGGCGTTCATCACAAAGTCCATTAAGCTTTGGAAGTACGCAGAGTACAGCGTCGGACCACAGTACCTGAGGTTCTGTATCACAGCCATGTTAGTGATCCTGTATGGACTACTAATGGCTGTGGAGATCAACGTCATACGAGTCAGGGTGAGTGACCATGTTTCATACAATATCAGTATCTAAATAACCTCTAATGTGTCATGTGTGTAGGTGAACCAGGAAGAAACCCACACACATCTGCCACTGGTGATTGGAAAAGTGTTTTGGTGGTTATGTCTCTCAATATGAGCCAAAGACATTGTTAACTGTCCATACGTTAATTCTTCTTACATCTTCTTGTGTCTCCCTGTAGAAATACGTATTCTTCGCCAATCCTCAGAAGGTGAAGCCGCCAGAAGATTTACAGGATTTGGGAGTTCGCTTCCTGCAGCCGTTTGTAAACCTGCTCTCCAAGGTAGACGCAAACACACTGTCATATTCATGGATTTTAAGCATTTTAGTTTCACGACAATTTTTGAGACCAACAGCCTCGAAGAATGTTGGTTAGAAATCAAAGTGCCTCAGCTTCAGCTCAGATTTTAATATCATTTACCAGCCAAACTTGATGTTTATGTCTGATAATAATAATTGGGTGTTACAAATTGTTGGCACATTTGTAGGCAACATATTGGTGGATGAATCCTCTCATCATGGGAGCCCATAAAAGGCCCATAGAGCTGAAGAAGATCGGCAAGCTGCCCATCGCCATGAGAGCCCTCACCAACTACCTGCGGCTCAAAGACGCCTACGAGGATCAGAGGGTGAGCAGACGGAGGCCTTTTCCTCACTTAACCCTAATGCATAATTACATACAAGAAGAAACACAAACTTCTCTCCATCATCTTTCTCTCTGCACAGACAGCGGAGGACCCGGACCGAGCGCCGTCGATCTGGCGCTCCATGTATCGAGCTTTTGGACGTCCCATCCTGCTCAGCAGCACCTTCCGTTACCTGGCGGACCTGCTGGGCTTCGCTGGGCCGCTCTGCATCTCTGGTATCGTGAAGTACCTGAAGGAGGATGGTGGCAATGCCACAGTGGACAACACCATGGAGGGTGTAAGTACTGAATGAGCCTGTGTGAGCCAGAGAGTGCGTGTGTATGTGTGAGAGAGAATCAAAAGCTGGAAGTAGATTGTGACCTACATTATGTGAACTGTACAGAGACTACCACACGTGGCTCCAGTATATGCAGTAGGGGTATATCCCTGTGAGATATAAAATTACTGCTTAGACTCGAAAACTGGTGCAGAAACCGATGGACCTGCTTCCATAAGAGTATGACGTTTGAAAAGTCTGATGATCATAGACGACAGTGTGAAGAGGTAAACGTCATCCATTTCCCTTCAGAGACATCACTCTGGTCGAGTGTTTACAGAAGATCATTTTATTAAAGGTTAAGTGCAAATTAGTGAAACATCATGGGTCGTCCTCACTTGATGAATGACTCACTCCCAGTGTGATGTTACTGAGGCGTTGGTCGCAGTCATCATGTCACCACCAGAGTGTGTGTGTGTATGTTTGTGTGTGTGTGTGTGACTGCATGTCTAAGTGTGTGAAGGAGGCTGTATCTGATGTGATAATATGTCTGTAATGTCATAATGTGCAGGTGCTGAAATGACATTACGCATGCACACAAACACACACACACTTGTAGTTTTACACATGACAACAACCTGCCTAACGGCAACCTTTACCCTAATCCTCACTGCTGTAATCCTAACTTGAACCTTAACCCTTAAATCAAGTTTTAATCCTCTGATATTTGAGGGTTTAAACCAAAATGTCCTCACTTTCTGAGAATTCGTTTAATTTCCCAAAAATGTTTTCACTTTCTAAGAATCTCCTCACTTTCCAAAAACATGATCTCAGGTCTAAACCTCATAAACAAAGCAGTCCAAGAAAACAAATGCAGGGTTTTGTAGATGTAACATCAGAAAATATGGGACAGTTTTGGATTTATATTAAGTTTGATAGTAGTGTAACGGTGTTATGTTAATCATTGTTTGCTATCATGACTTAAATCAATGCTTGTATTTTACCATCTTTTATTTTCGCAAAACACTACGAGTATTTGCAACATACTGAGCAAACAGTATATTTCGCTAAGCTTCCAAAAAAAACATGTATCTCCATATTTGGTACTTTTACTTTCCTTTATGTATTGATAAAATTCTTCCTCTATATTTTCTTCGCTTATGAAAAGTTAATGTTTTTGGAGATACATCTTTTTCACAGGACATTGATGGTGTGTAAAATGTAGAAAACATGACTATTTTTTGTCAAAGTATAAAACAACAAGTTATTGCTACAAATTAAGATCATTTTCTTTTCTTTTTTTGATTAATTATTAAATGCGTAGTGTATAATATTTCAGAAAATCTGTAATCAAATGTGAGTCATGTCTAAAAACGGCCATCACTGTTTCTCATGATGATATGATATATGATATAACACAAGAGAAAAGCAGCAAACCTCACTTCTTTGAACACGGAAAAAGCAAATGGTACTTTCAATAAAAGATAGAAATAATAATAAATTAACAAATAATTTTAGCACCACATTTAATATCTGTACAAAGTCGTCATTCCAGATTTTTCAGGATCTGCACCAGTTGTCATAAATTGATATTGTACGGACCAACCTGGTTACTACTATGATACAATAATACAAAACACTAGTATCTGCCCATGACAGAGGGTGCACCAGAGAGAGAGAACACAGACACTTGTACTGACGGTCCATCTGGCGAGAGAAGAGACGCTGGAACAGCTGATCACAAACATCGACTCGTCTTTAATCCGTGCCAGCCTCTTCCAAAGGTCGTAATGCAGATGGGGCTGGTGGGAGAGGCAGAACAGATGCTTTTATAATGACAGTGTATTTTCATTCAGTCCATTTGGCTGGATGTTGTTATAGTCGATGTTGGATGTGAGCTGTTGTCAGATCCGTGCCTGCCTGTTAAAGTGGGTGTAATGGGCAGTGGAGATAGAGCAGAGCACGGCTGCATTTCTGAGTGACATGGAAAATTCCCCACTCACCTCACACTCTGTCTCAGGTTAATACAGAGGGAAGGACTGCTGAGCATCAGGCTGAGCTTTTTGATACCACGGTGTGTTTCTCCCTGTCTGTACGTGGAAGAGAAAAGATGAGACACATCTGATGCACGTTCATGTTCCAGTGGTCAAATGATAAATCACCTCTGACCTTACTGTGTGCAACCTGCAAAGCAGAAATTAACGTATTTTTAACTTTAATGGGTTTTCTGTTTGTTCTCTTGTAGGGGACCTACTTTGGCGTCCACTTCATGTCTTCCTCTAAGCTGCTGCAGAACACCTCAGTCTTGGCCGTCCTCCTCTTCCTGGCTTTAATCCTGCAGAGGACCTTCTTACAGGCTTCCTACTATGTCACCATAGAAACTGGCATCAACCTGCGGGGAGCCCTGCTGGTGAGTGAAACATCAGCATGGAAAATTAAGTTTAGACGTTTTGTTTCCGTGCTGAGGTGTTGCTTTGAAAAGTTCTACATGAGGGATCTCTTGTCGCAGCAACTCAATAATATTCTCATACAAACATTATCCACCTGATCATTTTAAATGCTGATGGAGCAGCCAGTCAGTTCTGAACACAAACATCATGAATCTCCCTGTTCAGAGGGTAAATGTCACCAAAACAAAGGTTAAAAGTGTTTCTGCAAAATTCACTTGTGTAAACCATAAATTCAGTTAGATGAATCACTTAGAGGGATAAAGCCTTGGGCATTTAGACCATGTGACTCTAATTCTCTGTTAAACCCTGTGATACTACTGCTACTACTGAATATAGTCATGAAAACCTGTGTGTAGTGTGCTGCGTTCGAGTCAGCTCAGGTCAGATCCTCCCACTGACAACAATGTTTCACTATGATTATATTTTAACCCAAACACAGCAGACAGGTAACACAAGCTGACTTATATGTGCACTCTTCTTTGATTATTCTTTGATTAGACAGATTTAAATTATAATTTCATTTTAATTTCAGGATGTATTTTACTGCCATGTTAACATGAAGTGTGATTATATTGTGTTGTCATATCTGTTTCATTGTTCAGGCGATGATTTACAATAAGATCCTGCGTCTGTCCACCTCCAACATGTCAATGGGGGAGATGACTCTGGGGCAGATCAACAACCTGGTCGCCATAGAGACCAACCAGCTGATGTGGTTCCTCTTCCTCTGTCCCAACCT
Source organism: Seriola dumerili (assembly GCF_002260705.1). Taxonomy (NCBI): domain Eukaryota; kingdom Metazoa; phylum Chordata; class Actinopteri; order Carangiformes; family Carangidae; genus Seriola; species Seriola dumerili. Next base: position 3,501,403 of record NW_019174393.1, read on the forward strand.
GTGGGCCATGCCGGTGCAGGTAGGTGCACCTCCATACATCACTGGCTACACTGCATGTCAGTGTCACAAATACATATGCATAATTTCTTTTTCTGTGATTTAGTGATGATTTTCTTTGCAGATTGTGATGGGAGTGATCCTGCTGTACTATTTACTGGGCTGGAGCGCCCTGGTTGGAGCATCTGTCATCGTCCTGCTGGCTCCGCTCCAGTACCTAATAGCTACAAAGCTGGCTGACACACAAAAAATCACACTAGTAGGAGCTGTACTAATGTTGTTTTACATCTTTTGGTAACTTTCTTGTCTTGTAATGTTGGTACAGATTAACACATCATCTTTATCTCCTGTTGTCTCCTTCAGGAACACTCCACAGATCGTCTGAAGAAGACCACAGAGATCTTAAAGGGCATAAAGCTGCTGAAGCTGTACGCCTGGGAGAACATCTTCTGTGACAGCGTGGAGGAGACCAGAAGCAAAGAGCTCACCAGCCTCAAGACCTTCGCGTTCTACACGTCTTTGTCAAGTAAGATGAAAACAACATCGAAAACAGGAGTTTGAATTATGTTACTTGCAGAAGACAAACTCAGCACTTTTAGACAGAAATAACTGATCATTGAAGTATAAGTTTGCTTCAAATTATGTTAAAAATCATGTTAAAATCAAGTGAAATTAGCTGTTGACTTCCTGTCCAGTTGTTACACTTGTGAAACTTCAACATTTAATTCAGCTAAATCACATTCCGGCTAATCTTACTGCATTAAAACCTCTCTCTCTCTCTCTCTCTCTCTCTCTCTCTCTCTCTCTCTCTCTCTCTCTCTCTCTCTGTGAAGTTTTTATGAATGCTGCTATTCCCATTGCTGCCGTTCTTGCGGTAAGTCAATTTTGCCACTGTAGAAGGAAAACATTTATATTCATGATTCTGTGTTACTGATCATGACAGAGATATGGTAAAAACTTAAATCCTGTCTCGTAGACGTTCGTGATGCATCACTTCATCAATAAAACCGGTCCCACTCCCTCTGAGGCCTTCGCAGCTCTGGCCTTGTTCCACATCCTGGTCACCCCTCTCTTCCTGCTCTCCACTGTGGTCAGGTTTGCTGTGAAGGCTCTGGTCAGGTGAGTGTGAGAACTACTGTGCTTTATGTTGCATTTGTTCCTATTGTAAAGAGATTGAATCTTACTGCAGAGGCTGTATAGACTGACTGAGAGGGGGGTTGTGGACTTGACTAACTAAGGAAGACAAACTGGAGATGCTGTGTCACAAACTGGATGAGGTTCTGTCCTAAATTTAATTAAAGGAACATGGAAGAAACTTGACAGCAGCGAAGAGAAACTCTAACCTCCTGAGAGATTACTGGTATTGGTATCGTCACAATTACACTTATTCTTGGACTGTCTGCGTGTGTGTGTTTGTGTGTGTGTGTGTTACAGTGTCCAGAAGCTCGGAGAGTTTCTTCAGAGTGACGAAATTGGAGACGACAGCTGGAGAAATGGAGACATATCTGTTTCCTTGGAAGCTGGAAAAAAACACCTTGGGGCGGTGAGTCCATCTGATACCAGATCAATAAAAAAAAAAAAAAAGAAAAGATAAATGATAACGATAAATTCGGCAAATGGCACATCAATTTTCATTTTATAACTAAATTGGGCCTGGAAAGTCCTGTCAAGCCGTGGGAGTTATCTGCTGATATCTGCAGAAACAGCAACAATTTTAGACACAGCAGTAAAGCACTTATTATGTTCTTTAGATAGATGACAGACCAGGTGGTTGGTCCAAATTAAGGTGAGCCCACCTGCACCTTCACCTTCTGATTGCATTGTTAAAATATGTAAATGTAAATTTAGTTCATTTCCAATTCTAAGTAATGTTTTAGACAAATTGGTTAAACTTGTGACTTTTTCAGAGAATGTTGAATCATACATGTCACTTTTCTGAAAGGAAAAGTATCTCTGCAACTAACTTGTTGATTATAATGTAGCTGATATAATCAAACTTTCCTTCAAAAAGCAGCCGACATGTTGAACTGTTGAACATAACGTCGATGCTTGAACCTGCTGCAGAGCTGTTTCTCCCTGTCGTCAGTTTAAGTCTGAAGCACATGCAGTTTACAGACGTCACGTTAAACGACACTTCTGGCTAATGAAGACCTTCAAACTGTAAAAAATCCAAACATTTATCCTGTATTTAAAACAGATGGTGTTAACAAAGCACGCTGAGGGTGCCAAGAAATCGCTTTAAGGTGCTGAGTTTAACAGCCAGTTTCCCTGGGACAGGGTTTAGATCAGTTGCACTTTGCACATTCCTTCCATGTTACTCCAGGTAACTCATGTCGTTTCCATTGTGGCGACAGGTTGCTTTAATAGGGTGTTTAGGGACAGGTTTTCGACAGGGAAATGCCGTGACGCACTGTGAAAAGCAGCAGAGCATCGAAACAAGAAAAAGGAAACCCTTCAGCATTATTAAAAAAATCTATAGAACTGCTTATCTAAGATTTAAGCCATAAAAACATCCAACTTTTGATAGAAAATTGGTGTTTTGGTGGCACAGTGAAGACAGAGAGACATAAATAACAGATAAAACTTTCTTTAAACAAATGTTTTAAGCTTTACAAGAATAAAAAATGTACAAGTTGAGAAAACATCCAACTCCTTTAGTTCAAAATAGATGCGGACTAAAACCTCCTCATGCAGATGTTTGCAACAGTCAAAGCATTCAAATGTTCAAATGTCAGTAAATTTCACAGGAATTTTTGCAGGGTGTTCTGTGATTGGATCGCCACCCAGTGAACTGCAGCCCAAACTCTAATCCGGTGTCTGTCTGTGGTTTCAGGCAACTGAGTCACATGGTGACTATTATGTTGCAGTGGGATTATCACTGTTTATGTCTGAAATGGACAGTCGGACCACAGAGCAGAGTGACTCTTGAGAAGCATAATGGTTTTCAAATAGGATTGAGAAGCATTAAGTCCAAACACAACATATCATTGTTTATAATGGAATATCATTAGAAAAATTATTCAGTAACTGATTTCAACTGTATTGTTATCCAGGCAATATAAAACAAACAATAATAGTTTTTCATTATCGATATTATACTGCTCCACTTACCTTGAAAGCCCCATTTGCAGCTGTTTTAAGCAGCTGCATTAGCTCCCGTTCATGAAGCCATTACAAACTCAAAGTTGTAATTGCGTAGCTGGAAAATTTGAGCTAAGATAAGCAGCTAAGTGGCTACTGCTATGGTGCGGACTGCACTTTCCCTTGGATGGTTAAATCAATCAAACAGTGAAGAAAGTAACGTGTCATCTCTTTTTTTCTATAACCTGATGTATCACTACTTGTTCCAACTACCTAGTCCATCCATTTAGAAGTGTAAATGTAACAGCACTTCTTTTCTGTACGCTGGAGTTTTCCAAAGATACTGCTCTTAATAACATTGTGTAATAAACAGCAAATGTCTTGGACTTCCACACTGCAGGCTGGAGCACTGTATGTGCTTGATAGCTTCCCCCTAGTTTCCCTATGGACATTAATGGAATGGATTAATGGATTTTAATGATATTGTTATAGATATTCGAGGTCCTTAGGGGGTGAACCCTGATGTCTTCAGTGGCCCCCTGATCTTTTCTTCAATCAATTCATCAATTCTTGATGTTGGTGCAAATATCTATAATGTTGAGGGACTGAGGACTTCACTTGAACTTGTACAGTATAGTTTATATGTATAGTGTTTCTGGATAATAAGAGCAGGATAATGTGGTAGCAGTGGGATTGAGTCCTTTGGGGCAACATCCTGAAGGTCTATATCGGGGGGGGGGGGGGGGGGCCCCCCCCCCCCGCACTTCTTCTTCTCCCCAAGGAACTGAAGCGGATGCAGGAAAGTCTTCCGTTTATTAGTTAATACTAACTTCAAATCTCTCCTTTTTGTCCCCCCTCACTCCCATCCCTCCCCTCGTCCTTTTGATATCCCCCTCAAGACCAAAGCCATCAACAGGAAGCAGCCAATGCGCTACCAGATGGACAACTACGAGCAGCCGACCAGGCGTCAGATGAGACCCACGGAGACGGAGGATGTGGCTGTAAAGGTCAGGGTCAAAGTTCACACATTGAGGAATGACTGGTGAGGACAGAAAAATAGTATGAAGTCTCACAGACGACAAAGACATAACTACCAGTGTTAATGGTTTAGAAGGTTTTGGATCTTGTGAAGGATCCAGCAAAAAGTGTCCGTGGACTCGCCCCAGCAGTGACTGTGGTCATGTCAGTAGCAGTGGAGAAGGATTAGGAAGGAACAGATTTAATGACCTTACAGGAGAAAGTCTGTTTCTTTATTCTGAGTTTTTCAAGTTTTAGAAGTGCTGTAAATCAGTTGGTTGTAGGTGTCAGAGGCAGAACCAGCTCTATAAAACTAGTCGAAAACTTTGTGTTGATGTCAGACTGACTGAAGTTCAAGAGGCTTTTCTGTGCGAGACACTGAGGTGTTTAAAGGCTGCACATTCAGGAGCAATGAACTCAGCTTTCCAGACGCTTGCTTGGCCAGTCTCCTCTTGGTGATAAAGTATAAGGACACCGTAGGGGATAGATAAGTTTAGTTACAGAGGAGTGGGATACCATTTGGATGGAGATGTTGAGAGGAGTGATCAACAGAAATACATTATTTTGAAGAAGAAAATAACAGAAGATATAAATGAGACTCATCATTTGTTACTGATTTTAGATAAAGAAAACCCATAGTTAATGTTCCACTGATAGCTGTAGTTTATGATAAACTATGTAAGAGAATTAATGTAAAATTACTCATTTATTTTTGCACCACCGTCCCTCAAATTATATAAAAAACCCAAACCACACTGTGGTTGCATTTCAAGTTGTATTTTTAAACCCAATATTCACCCAGATTTTTACATGGGGGCGGCTGTGGCCCAGGAGGGTCGTCTACTAATCAGTAGGTTGGTGGTTCGATCCCTGGCTCCTCCACCGCGCCTTGGGCAAGATACTGAGATACTGATACCCCAGATTGCCTCTGATGGCTGTTCCATCAGTGTATGAATGTGTGAGTGTGTGTGGGTAAAGTGAAAAGTGCATATAAGTGCAGTCCATTTCCATGTAATAGGTAATCTAATATGAGTTGCTGCTACTTTTATGTTCTTTTGTTGACAGTTAAAAACAAAGTGTGCACTTGACAAACTGCACACCTAGAGGGTGGACAATATAATCAAAACACCATTTATTATTAATGATATTAGCTACCAGGAAACAGGCCAAGTCATGCTGGCAAGAGAATGAGTTTATCTGTTATATGTCAGCTTTAAAAAATGTCTGACAGCTGCTTTTTCAGATGTGTTTTGAATGAGAGGTAATAAGAGATTAACAAACTAAAGTCTTATTAAACATTTTGGATCTTGACTGAAATGACGGTGCAGAGAATATACAGATATTTCTGTATCTACTATGGTCATTAACATTCACACATACAAGCTGCTCACTATTATTTTAATTATTCACTTATCTCTATCAACAGCTGTTGCATATCTTCAGTGTTTGTACTGTACATCTGCGGGTCTTTTGCTGGTGTCTGCGATCGTACATGTGACGCGTGTTTACGCGTGTGTGTATCTGTGGATGTGTACGTGGACTCAGGAAGTGTAGGATTCACACGAGAATCCATTGCCCCTGAAAGGGCCTTGTGAATTTGTCCAACATTTTCTCAGCCCCTCTGCGAGGGAAGGCAGCTCTTCCTGTCTCATCCCTGTGGAGTGACGCTACCGAGCGGACGTCGGACCGTTAATTAACGAGAGAGAGAGAGAGAGAGAGAGAGAGCACAGGGGAATACACTGTGAGTTTTCTCTGTAGGTCCTCATCAGTTAATCAAAATAAGTATTCAATAAGAAAATCACCTCTCTTGTACATTACATGGCCATATGTATATGGACACCCTGAGTTGAACAAAATGACAGGCATTAATATGCTGCTGTAACAGCCTCCGCTCTTCTGGGACAGCCTTTGGTTCATCCCAAAGGTGCTGGATGGGGTTGAGGTCAGGGTCGTGTTGAGGCTGGTCAAGTTCTTATTGAGCTAGTTTTGTGCAGGGGGCCAAAAATAGACTAGGGCCACAAACGGTGGAAGAACACTATTGTCTAAAATAAGTCTGCTGTAGCAGTAAGATTTCCCTCTAAGGGGTTTAACGCGGACCAGGAAGAACAGTCCCAGACCAAAAGTATGTCAACAGTTGAGACCACATAATGTACTTTTTTTGCCACATAGTTTTGCAACCTTTTCTAATGTCATGTAAGTTCAGGGACCTAAATATCTCCCAACATGCATCTGTGTGATGTCTTGCATTCCAACACAGGTTTAGATAAGGGTCCATTTTATGTGTTACATCCCAAATGCATCAATGTTTGAATTCACGCTGTGGTGCAAAAGTTGTGCAACTTCAGACACACTGAATGAGATGTCCTTAGGTACAGACATAGCATTGATTATTGATAATACTGAGGATTTTGTGATTCACGGTTGTTACCATAAAACCAGCAAGTCTTGAATTGATCTTCTATCCTGTGTCACATAAACAGTAGCTTATAAGCACAACTGTTCGGGACCACTTCCTCTGGCTTCCTGCCTGGTGGATTGAATAATCTTTCAGTGACCCCACATTTCCTTATTTTCTTGTTTCACTCAGTCTCCCTCTCTCCTCCCCCGCTGTCCTTCTTTTTGATTTTATCTAATCTCTTTTCCTTTTTTTTTTTTTTTTTTTTTTTTTTTTTTTTTACTTCATCCTCCCTTAGAAAAGTTTTGTCTCAGTAGCTACAAAATCAATTTGTTATTTCTAATATTTGTTTTCCTGATGGGCAGATTTCAGTGTGATGTTTTTTTTTTTATCAGTAAATATAAGACAATCAGATAAAATAACCATCAAATCAATACTGTAATATTAATATCAGATGTCTGTTTTCAGAGATTTTCTAAATTTTAAGTTATGTTTGAAACATCTGACGAGATACTTGAGCAGTTTTAATCTTGTGTCACCATCCTCCCCGATGGTCCAAATCTCTAAAAACTGAACAGATAAATACGTTTTAAGTGAGCTCCTCTTAGATATTTGCTTACAAAGATGTTCCTGTCCGTGGATGTCTTTTGGGATCTGTGTCATGGGGAGAAGGGAAACAGTGGAGTCAAGGCCGGGGGGGTGGGAGGTGGGGGGGTGGGGGTTGTCAGATAAAATAAACATGAAATAAACAAATAAATGCAACAGATGGGAGGAATGTAAACAGAGTCCTAGCAGGAAGCAGGGTGATAGATCACTTGATGGGGTCTAGATATGAAGTTTTTGGGACATTAATTGTAGAAAATACTCATTTGGCTGGTTCACACAACTGTAATTTATTCATGTTTATCATATATGTTGCACGTATGTTGAGGGTGCTGGAATTTTGCGATCTTACTTTGCAGCCATCTGCTAAAGGAACTCACCAAAAAATAGGCCACAACAACTTTTATTTGCACCAACAATGGAGGCTAAAGATTTACATTTATTGTCACTGAGTACTGTTTTTTTTATTTAGATTTTTATTGGGAACAAAAGACTTAAAATAAATGCATACTTATACACTCAGGTTAACCCATCTGCACACAAATAAAAATAAAAATCAAATTAAAGTTAAAGAAAGAAACGGAAATGAACTATTACTATTACTGTTTCCTATTAGAAAATTAAATATGGCATGAAAATCCCAGGTTGTTGTCCATGATTAAGACAAAATCTTTATTTAGAATAGTCGTCATGATTTTACATTTGAGAAAAAGTTGGCAGAAATATCAGATCTGATGTTGATGGTCATTAATCAAAGTGTAGTTGCTGTCAAACGAGATAACAAAGTTGATTCATTCCTTCCTTTCGTTGACTTGTTTTATTGATCTGACAGCAGTTTGAAGGCAGAGTTTTACTTCAAAAAGTCGAAGTAAACTTAAACTTTAGATCCCCGACATTTTAAAAATGTTTTTGATGGACAGACATGATTATTCAAAACAGAGTGTTTTTGTTTGAAAATCGAAATTTGGAAATGTACATTTACATTCAATCTACAGTGGTGACATTAAGCCTTCACATTCTCTTTGATGTCATTGTTTTGAACTTTAACACATTTTAAATTAAGAAAAAGCACAGTGAACTCTCCAAACCTGAGAAACTCATGACAGGGTGACATTGGGTTTGGAGTCCCTCATACCATGAGCACAGTGTGTGTTCCTGCTTGTGTAATGCAGTTATCTCAGCAGTGTTTACTGCAGTGAACTCACTGTTAGGGTTTCTTAAACTCTGGGTCAGGACATAAAATGGGTCATGTGCTTTACTCTGGTGGGTCCACGCATCACAAGGGAACAGCACGTAGTCGGTCATATGTTGCATAATCTGCAACATTAGGTGTAATACTTTTTGTACTATTCAGTTTAAGATTAAATAAATTAAATTATAGATAAATAAATACATTAAATTCATGGCAAAGCCTCTGCGCTTTAGCAAGACATTCCTCTTCATCCCTCTGTTTCTTTTCTTTTTTTTCTCAGGTGAGTAATGGATTCTTCACCTGGGGAAGCAACCTGTCCACGTTGTCGGACATCAACATCCGCATCCCGACAGGTAGGACCAACCCATCCACCACACGATGATACACTTACAGCCAAGCTTGCATTCACAATTTCATCAGAATTAAATAAAACAAAAAAAACAAAACAATAAGAACACCAGGAGATCCTGAGAATTTGATATAAATAAATATAAATAATGACTTAATGCAGCCTAGAAAAAAAATAGTGAAAACTTTCTGTTGCTAATGTGAATTGCCTGTTAAAGCAGATGTTGGTAACCGAGACACAGTCAATTTCCCGTCTTTGTCCTAGTCTCTAGTCCAACACAGTCAGATTGACTATGATTTATGACTATGTGATGCCTTTAATGCCAATGCCGTCTGTATCTAGCATATCTTTTAAATACAGTCCCATACAACAGTCAGTTAGCACAAGCGTGACAAAACAACCCGGTCTGAGGTTGTATACTGGAGAAAAACTCTGATGTAATGTTAAAAACTTAATGAAAATAGCGTTGTGTTAGGGTAAAGTCAATAGTTGGATTAGAACATAATCACCGCTTCAATTCCCAACAGGAACTGATGTTGCTGTTTGCTCAGACAGCTGAGTGTTGTAATTTTAGAAGCACAATCATCCGTTCTCCTCTGGTGTTGCCCAAACGTTAAGGACCTTCAGTGTGGCTGCCAGAGTGTGTGTCATGTCACAGGAAAGTCCTCCGTATAATGTTTTTGATTGGAGTGTTATCTCTTTATCAAAGTATTCCTGCTGCTCATGAATCTGTGGCTACACCCTCTTTTATTGTTTCTTATTTCAGTTTTGAAAACTAGTTCTTCTAAGTTATAAGTCGCTGTAGATTTGGGGGTAATGTCCTTTATTCAGTCTCTAGTCTGTCAGCGGGTTAGAAGCTTAAATTCATCACACTGTGAGAACGCTGTGATAAAAATGTGAATGAAACATGCAGACGTGCTGTCGGGGAAGTACACTATAACTTACACTAATGCTGCAGGCATGTCACTGAAATACCAAGTGTCAGGAGACTAGGTCATTTTCAGGAGGCTGCCAACAGATGGACCGTGTAGTATATCACACACACGCACACTTGTATCTTCCCCTGGGAAGTGACTTGCTTGCTATCCCTACTACTGAGACAAACAGGAATTGCTTGTTCTGCCAAGTGCTGGTGTAATTTAGTGTGTGTGTGTGTGTTTTTTGTACTTCTATCTTTGTGCGAATCTAGTTGAATGTTTTTTTTAAAGTGAGGACATTTAGGCTGCTCTTTACTTCCTTGAGTTGAGTTTCTATTTTAGCATTAGAACTTGGGTTTGGAATAAAGTCAGACTTGGAGTAAGGGTTAGGTTTGGGCATGCAGCGCTGATGGTTAAATTTTAAGGGGATAATTAATGAATGAAGTCATTGGATGGATAGAATCTCAAGCTGGCAGTTTATTAGGAACACCTAGATAAATCCAATGCAGTCTAATACAACAGTCCTGCAGTAAATCCTCTTTCATTAGGGTTCTAATGTTCAGTTTGAGTTGGCGGTATTTCAGAGTGTATAGGTTTTTAAGAACCAACAGCTTGTGTGTCCATGTGAAGAGGAAAAAGGTTTTAAGTTTATTCATCTCATACTTGTATTTTTTATCAGCGAGGTTAAGTTTAGGGTTAAGGTTATCGGTTGTATTCTTGTAGCCGGGGGTGACTCAGCCTTTTCCGACCTCTGACCCCTCTTTTAGGTCTCAAAATTCTCACGACCTCGCCTGCATTTGTTAAGTGAATTTGAACACACCATTGCTGCGTATTGTGTTTTTGAAAGCATGCGCGGAAGTATGTACAAATGGCGATATAATTTCAGTTGAGAATAAAGTAAAAATAAACGAATTATCCTCCTCCAAACTTTTCTGTTTGTTCAGGTCAGCTGACAATGATTGTGGGCCAGGTGGGTTGTGGGAAATCTTCCTTGCTGCTGGCCATGCTCGGTGAGATGCAGACTATCGACGGAAGAGTCTATTGGAGCAAGTAAGACATCACAACAACACTGTACAGACAATTTCACTGGTGTTATTCAAAGCCTGTTGATGAAACTGGAATGGAAGATCATGAATGTGGTATAGCAGTAGCAATTTTAAAAGTTATCTTCAAACATACTTTATTTCTACTGAGGCCTGTAGCTGTTTTAAAGCTACTCAGTCTCTTCATTACTGTGTGATATTGGCCACAATCCTTTTTATTTTTCAATACAGAGATACAATTATGACGTATCCTGCTCAGTATTCTGTGTTTGAGTGATCTTTACTTAGCTTTTATTTTCTTTTTCTGTCTATCAAATGATACTACCATCAGTCTACCATATATTTACAGGTCCATGCAAACTAAACTCTTATTTTAGATGTAAATAAAAATAGAATAGGGTGTACATTTTTATTTTGTTTATTTTTTTACGTTTGTATTTACAAGAACACATGTAGTCACATTGTACACGTTATCACATCACACCTCGGATTTACTCTCTCAGTAAATCCTTTATATTGAAGTGTTGAAATAACTATATAATAATAATACATTTATATTATTAAATGTTATCTTGTTTGTGCTCAGAATGAAGGAGAAATAGAAGAAAAAATAATCCGTCCATTAGCATCAGGTGTCCAGTTTTCAGTGTGATTTCATTTTCTACTCTGATGGTTTAATGAAATTAAATGTTTGGGTTATTGAATCCATCAACTTCGAAAAAGGTTTTTATTTATTAAATAAATGAGGGAAAACTCATTTTGAAGGAATTTTAACGTAACTGCTGTTCAATAGCTAACGCGTGGGGATATTAAATTATACTAAAGAGGCTTTTATTATGAAATTAACGTATCAGTGTCGTTATCATCATTCATGTCATTATCTCACTATTTGTTTGTCTGTTTCTATTGCAACAGACAAATTTTCTGTTTAAATAACCTACAATCTCACCAAAAATCACAAAATGACTAAATGTTTGTTAAAGTCACTGAATCAAAACTCTGATACGATCATATTATCACAGTGACTCACCCTGAAAGAAATCTGATCTTGATATTAATGAGTGGTCTAAAAGTACTGCTACTATCAGTCTTCATTGGATTTTATTGCATTTACATGCATTTAATTAGCCTGAAATTAAATCCCACTTATTAGAAGACATTTATTCACTATGATATTGATTGGTTCTCCAGGACAAACCAAATGTTATCGGATGCACCCTTGCAGTGACACAGCCAAAACAGGAAACTGTCAGTGAACTACAATTATTACAGTGTCGGAAAACACTGTAATCGCACAATTTTAGCTCATTTCTGGGATCTAACAAAGGAAAACACTGTTTGTTCACACACGGACACTCAAGTGATTTGTCAGATTCAATGCTAAAATTAGCTGCTACATCCTAATCTAATATTTCGTCAGTGAATTGTTAGCAGAGACTTGCTTTTCAATTTGCTGAGTGCCTGAAAACTAATCTGAATATTTTGAGGATTGAGAATTTGGCACTGTAAAGGTGTTTTGGGGGTGTAAGCTGCCATTTTGTCTTGAAATAGTTTTAGAAACCTCTCAGCTCTCACAGGAAATCTGGAATTCGCTCCAGCGTTTCTCCATATTCAGATTAAACAAAAAAAATGAGATTGTAAACGTCAAGATTCATATCGAAATCATATGAGAATCTGTGGCCAGCAGGGCTGCACACTAACCTTTGCGGTGTGTCTGTGTCTGTGTCTGTGTGTGTGTGTGTGTGTGTGTGTGTGCACACCTGTGCCTCTGTTCATGTGACTGCATGTATACATGGATGTGTGTGTGAATGTGTGTGTGTCTGGTCTCTTTACCTCCTGCACTCTTGCCACATCAGACTGCCTGATTGTGAGATGATCCACGAGGGGAACATAAGGTACTTTGTCTCTGAACTCTTCTTTCTAAAACATAATCATTTACACAGACTCTAAACATTCACATGTAGGCTTTAGCAGTTTATCTGACTTATCTTACCCAGAGTTGTTTATATAGAGTTTAATTACTTTAAGCTGCCAACAGTGAAGTGCAGAAATAAACCCTGAGAGAGATGAAAAGGGGCAGTCTTAGGGCAGACTGGGCGCTACAGTGACTCGGTATCAGAAAGTGACTAAATGAGCCGGAGCTAGCTGGGTAGCATGCTAACTTCAGTAGAAGAAATGAAGGGATAAAAATAGAAGCAAAACAAGAGGTTGCTTTCCACCACTGGACACAGCTCTTGGTGAGTAAAAGAATGAGGTTTGATGCTGAACTCACAACGTTTTTCTAGACTGGTAAGTAAGCAGCTGTTAATGCTAACGCTAGCTGTGTAGCAATAGCAAAAACTTACAAATCGCTCCTTTATTCATCTTCTCATTCCTCATGAAGATCATAAAGATAATTCTGACTTTACAGCTGTTTGCTCTAAATCTTGTTTCTTGTATAGGGCCACATAAACTCCTACTGGATATATATAATCCTTTAACCCTGGGCATCAGTATCACACACACACACACACACACACACACACACACACACACACACACACACCCTCGTGCTCATAAGACATGAGACATCATTGTCAAAGAAGCCACAAAACCTAATTATCGCAGACAGACAATGACTGCATCACTTACATGGCTCTTCTTCTCTGGGTGGGAAGGTTAATGTGATTAACAGTTGGCAGGCTAACATCATGTCTTCATTGTCTGGGCTCTGGCATGAAAACACTTCTGTCTCTTCCTCTCTTTTTCTTTTTATGGTTCTTCATTCCCTGTCTTTCTTCCACTTTCTTCTGTTTCCTGTTTCCATGTTCCCTGTGTGTCTCCCTCAGCAGAAAAGAATTGTGTTGTTGCTCGTAGCTTTTCTCTCTCTCTCTCTCTCTCTCTCTCTCTCTCTCTCTCTCTCTCTCTCTCTCTCTTTGACCTTTTGCCTTCCTGTCTCTTATTACAAATGTAACACACAACCACAAATATACAAACATCTGATTGCAGTAGACCCACTCTAACACACTGACGTGATTTTGACAGTTGGTCAGAGACAGAGGAGTCTGACGAAGACATCGGGAGGTATATGCTCTTCTTCCTGTCTCCTACTTCCTGCTTCAGATCTGAAGTGACCCTTTGACCCCCTCATCCGCCTCTCCTCCTCGCCTTCTCTTGCTCTCATCTTTTTTCACTCCATTTTTCCCTCAGAAGAAAGTACTGTTTTACAATATACTCAAAAGGATTTCTTCCAGTTACTCGGGCTGCATTGTTCTTGAACACATACATATAATCTGCATCTGTTGTTGTTAGTTTATTAATTATTTCTGTTTAGATGATAATACAAAATAGAAATGTAATATATTCTAATATACTGCAGCTTTCATACACAAAGGGCAACTCAACATGCTTTACAAAACAAAAAAGAAAAGAGCAGAAAAATTAAACAAAAGTTAAAACAGTAAAAATATTTCAAAATAAGAGGGACGCAAAAGAAGAAACAGTACAAAAAAGTTGTTTTGTTTTTAGTTTATACAGTATATTTGTGTATCTGTGTTTATTTCTACAACACTGTTCAGATTCACATTTATACCTTGAAGCTGCAAAGTTCAACTAGTACAAAGTTATTGTTTTAGGGGCTTGGTTTTTTAAAGATCTCCCATTCAGAGTTCCTGTTTCTATAAGTCTTTCTGCCGAAGCAACATGTTAATATGTATGTGTTCAGAAACAACGTCATCGGCCTTCAGATCGTACTATCTTCTGCTCATTGTGTTGAGATGATCATTTGTTTTGATCCTGGAGTGGTTTGTGCTTTTTATGCTGGGAGTCGAACAAAGAAACAAACTCAAACATGCTCTGATGATATAGATTTTTTATTTATTTATGCACACTATGTATCTCTGTACATGGTCACATTGGCAGATTTAGCACTCTTTGTATTATTTACAGCTTTATAAAAAAAAATTATGTAATAATACATAAATCAAGAGAATGTATACATTTCTCTTCCATGTCTGCATATGTGATATTTGTGAAAATATAGTTTTTAAAAAGTGTTCATGTATTCTATGCTCTACATCCACACATTCACATTACCTTGTATGTTCGTAGTAGTTAGCTCAAATCCTTTTATAATAATGTCAACAAGTTGTATGACGTGTTTCATCTCAAAGTGACAAAGGATCAGACAAGAAATTCTGGATTAAACCTGATAGAGACAAAATCTTCCAAACTGTCAGTATCAAACTAGTTTTTGAGGGGAGGAGCTAAAAACTCTCAGAAGGGCTGTTCTCAGATCAGGCTCCCAGCAGCGTGCTACAGTTGTTGTTGTTGTTGTTGTTGATGTTTTTATTTGTGTTTGTGTTGCTGTAGCTGGTGTTATTGTTGGTGCTGTTGTTGATGATTTGCAGCTCATCCTTAACCTTGATCCATGATCCATATTTATCTCCCATATCTGACAAAGTATTTTTCATTTTGCTGTGTGGAGTTTGACAGCTTTTTTTTGGGGGGGGGGGGGGATTTTTGGGTGCCGCTTTCATAAAGCTGATTGGAACAGGAGAATTGATCTGATAGTAGCTTTGGCTCAATGTTCAGCAAGAAACTCAGGACTCCTTAAATATTTAGGGATGCAGATGAATTGTGGAAATGCTAAAACATAAAATAGATGTGATGAAAAAGTATTAAAACCTGCATAAAGAGCACACAGATGTAGCATCTAAAAACTGCTCGGAGTGCTCTCAGAGAGCTTAGACGTTCAACAGGGCCAGCGTCAAACAACATACAACAGACTTCACAGGAAAAAAAAAATCTAATTCATAGTCAATGACCCGCATCTGCCCCAAAATTGAACGGGTTCCTCCCTGGCTCATGACCCATCCCTCCACCAAGTTCGGTGTAAATCAGTTCAGTACTTTTTGTGTAATCCTGCTGAAAAACAAACAGACATGGATAACAACATTACTTCCTTGGTGGACTGAATATAGACCACCTGTTTAACAACATATACAGTATGTGGTGGTAGAAAGTTTTTGGTCTTGAAAGTACAAATCTTCAATCTCATTCACATTTACATTTTGATGTGTTTAATTGAAGTGTATCTTTCTCCATACAGTCACACCAGTTGTGTCTTAAGGCATCTCCAGCATCGCAATATCTTTATCTCTTTTCTAATCTTGTTATCCCACTTAAAAGTCATTTAATGAACCCCCGCTTAGGTAGACCTAATCAAAAAATCTGATCATGCTGATGATATATTTGTGTAATTATTTTATATAATTATAGAAATATATGTTGTAATGTCTAGTTTAAAAAAAGGGAACATTAAACCTGTGAAAATTTAAATTTAAGGATTCTTCAAAAATTCAGTTGTTAAGCTTTTGCCACAAGACAAAGTAAGTATCAGTGTCAGGAATCAACGGTAGATACGGTGAAGAGAACGGTGTAGATCAGTACTCCTGCTCTGTAGCTTTATGAAGACAGGACTTGTAGTTCTTACGTGGTATCTGTTTGCCTCTGTTTCCCATAATGCATCCAGCAAGAACAGATACTCCGTGGCCTACGCTACCCAGAAGTCCTGGCTGCTCAACGCTACAGTGGAGGAAAACATCACGTTCGGCAGCCCCTTCAGTAAACAGAGGTAAAAAAAAAAAACAGCACACAGCTACAGCTAATTTCAGAAATGCCTCAATATTCATGTCAGTGCTTCGTGATTCTTCTGAGATCATGGTGGTTATTTTGTGTTTCCAAGGTACAAAGCCGTGATTGACGCCTGCTCTCTGCAGCCAGACATTGACCTGTTGCCCTTTGGAGACCAAACCGAGATTGGAGAGAGGGTATACAAGTGAACGTCTGAATATTATATTAGAACAAACACTTATGATCTTTTATTGAGATTTTTTTTTTTTTTTAAATAATTTTTGGTTCTGTCCTGGTATTTTTTTCTCTCTACATTATGGTTGTTTAGGGCATCAACCTGAGTGGAGGTCAGAGACAGAGAATCTGTGTGGCCAGAGCTCTCTACCAGAACACCAACATCGTCTTCTTGGTGAGCTAAACTTCATTACACTCACGGCACATCCAGTAGACAGGCTGGGATGCATCCTCACTGATGTATCCGGGGGTCCTCGGGTGTCTCCCTGGGAGAACAACTTTATTATTTTGTCACTACCATGATCATGATGTCTGGCCAAAGTGTCATTGAGGCGATGTGCTCAGGAAACTTTTAACTGCTTGTGTCGCAGATCTTGGCTGTGAGGTGTGTCTCTCTCCGGACCTTTTAAAAATGTACAAAAGATTTGAGATAATGTTTCTCTCTAATGCTTTTACAACAACTCACATTATGTTTTTTGAATTAGATAAATGTCCACACTGTCCTTACTGGACTGGATACATGTGGTACACGTTGGCCGTTGGGATGAGGAGGTGTCTGTTTCTTACTCACTTCTCTTTCCACTGTGATGTCATGTGTTTATCTTTCTGAGTGGTTGCGTAATTTCCTGTTGCCCTCACACGTTTTAATTGGTTGTCCATCAGTGGCATTCTTTTACACACTCATCACACTGTGTAATGTCTAGACTGGTAAAAAGTTTAATGTAAAATAAGGAGGGAATGTTTTCTTTTGTGAAAGTGCAGCTGCTTGTGTTTTCCATATGTGATCTCCAGACCGGAGTACATACGTCATACACTGTCATCAAATAATCATAACACAATCTCCATTAACACTCTATACAACACACAGATGACAGATTTATCCATCTGTCTGAATCCTACAGGATTTTCTCTTTGCTTCTCTAGAAAACGTAACGAGCTTCACTGTCAGGATCACACCTCACTAAATGATGTGATAGTCCAAAAATGTGTCTAATTTACTTTGGATTGAAACCGGTATAATTACACACATTGGTACATCACTATTTTAGACACCTGCTCTAAAACTCTCTCCTGATTTCTTTATATCCGTCTCTCTCTCTCTCTCGTATCCGACAGGACGATCCGTTCTCTGCGTTGGACATCCACCTCAGCGATCACCTGATGCAGGAAGGAATCCTCAAGTTTCTGCAGGACGATAAACGGACTGTGGTCCTGGTCACCCATAAACTGCAGTACCTGATCCACGCAGACTGGGTAAGAGCCTCAGACTGATGTGACGGTTCCTAAAGTTAGTAGTCAGTCCGTGACCATCTATCGCGTGTTATTTTAATGTTCTCTGTGTGTTTGTGTTGTTGTCTGTGTCTTGCCCAGATCATAGCCATGAAAGACGGCTCCATCCTGAGGGAGGGAACGCTGAAAGACATTCAGACTCATGACGTTGAGCTTTATGATCACTGGAAAACCCTGATGAACAGACAGGACCAGGAGCTGGAGAAGGTAAAGTGACACAGTTTCACCCGAGGATACAAATAACTGCATCTCCTTCAAATCCGCCGAGAAATCTGTTGACATGTGTCTGTGTTTCTAGGACATACAGCAGGACAGTCAAACAACACTGGAGAGGAAAACACTGAGGAGAGCTTTCTACTCTAGAGAGGCCAAGAACCAAATAGATGATGAGGATGAAGGTGCTTTTTAATGTTGTTCAATTGTCTTTAATTGTTGTCTTTAATGCACAAAACATGATCAAGGCTTCGTGTCTCTGTTTCAGTTTAGTTGCTTCAAAACTCTCAAGACACTTTTGTCTTTCTGTTTTATCAACGTGTGTGTTGGTAGTTGATGAAAAGCGGAAATAGAAAAGTGTTTGTTTGAATTGCTTTGTTGTTTTTGTGATATTCATCCCATCAGAGGAAGAAGTGGAGGAGGAAGATGACGACAACTTGTCGACGACCACCAACAGACGATCAAAAATCCCGTGGAAGGTAACGCGTCTATGCAGCTGCACACATTAAAGTGTCGTTCTCTACAAAGGAAACAGCTGACTGAGCTGGTCAGTTGCACAAGTTTCCTCAGATGTTCCTTTACTTTCGTCCGCCATGTTTCTTCATATTTGACGTCAAAAACTCGGCAAGTCTAGCACCAAAATTTTCACCAGCTTTCCAAGTTGTTCCGACTTGACGAGGCGTTTTCACCACATGAATGCAGGGTAGTATAATAGTAGCCACTGTGCCGCCTTTGTTGCTGCTTGACCCTTTAGTGGACTGGTATTACTTTACATAACCAAGAAAGCTGTGGCCAAAAAAAAAAAATCATCAATAACTTAAATTTGCTTCTTTTTTTTTGCCTGAACAAGAGTCAAAATTCATAAGTATAAGATGAGAATTGTAAAAGCCAAATAAATCTAGTTAGTTTTTTGTATGATTAAGTAATTAATCATTGCAATGTTGGCAGTAACATCTGCATCCAGAACAGCTCTGCCTCTAAAAATATTTTGTAGAAGTAAAACTGAGATCTGCCATCCATCCATCCATCCATCCATCCATCCATCCATCCATCCATCCATCCATCCATCCATCCGTGATAATGGCCGCTCCTTCATCTCAGGTGTGCTGGTGTTACATGTCCTCCGGTGGTTTCTTCATGGTCTTCCTGATGGTGTCCTGTAAACTCCTCAAACACTCCGTCATTGTTGCCATTGACTACTGGCTGGCTCTCTGGACGTCCTCCAAAACCAATCAAAGTGCGTCCAGTGGACTGTCCAATGGAACCAGCCTGGCCAACAGCATTAACACCACCCTCCACACCCGGGGTTTCTCGGAGGCTGAGGTACACGACGACTACATCCTGATAAGTTTACACATATAAAATGGAATACAAAAAAAAAAAAAAAAAACAAGTGCAAAAGAAGAAAAGAAAATGATAAATAAATAAAAGATAAATGCAATTAAATGAGAAGTAATACAGTGTGTGTGTGTGTGTGTGTGTGTGTGTGTGTGTGTGTGTGTGTGTGACCCACAGAACGACGCCTACTATCTGCCGGTGTTCATCATCCTGTGTGCAGCTGGTATCACTTTGTGCCTCATCACTTCTCTCACCGTGGAGTTTCTGGGTCTTTCTGCAGCCACCAACCTGCATCACAACCTGCTCAACAAGATCATCCACGCCCCCATCAGGTGCAGTTACTAACACACACACACACACAACGGGACCGTAACAAGTTCAGCCTGGAGGTGCAAAAGGTGGCTACAGGCTCAGTGTGGATCTGTGTTGCATCTAAAATGCTGAATCTGCTTGATGAGAAGTTGTTCATTGTATCCATTTATTACTTGTTTATATCAGCTCCTGATGCTCTGACTGGCTCAGTATTAGTAGTGTTAAGTAGAGTACCTGCACAATAGTGGTGACATTTATGTCTTGTGTTGAAATTGTTGACTTAGACTGAGGACGAATAGACAGGAAAGCAGAATTTCACACACAGGTCTTGTCTCCAAGGAAACACCTGTGAGGGGTGGCTCAGAAAGTGGGTTACATAACCTTCAAGTGTCTAAAAACAAAAAACATCCTAAATGTTTGCTTTTGATGTTATTTGATGCTTTATTTATTACCTCGCTGCTCAGGTTCTTTGACATCACTCCCCTGGGACAGATCCTCAACAGATTCTCAGCTGATACCAACATCATTGACCAGGTAAATGGATGAATAAAGATCATCTACATGGATAGACTGAGGACTCGTTGTGTTGCAGTTTTGCTTCGGTTCCAAACCAAACATGATGCACTCTTCTGTCTTTTAGCATATTCCTCCCACGCTAGAGTCTTTGACGAGATCCACGTTACTCTGCTTGTCGGCCATCGGGGTCATATCCTCCATCACTCCGCTCTTTCTGATCGCCTTGGTTCCCTTGGCGGTCGCCTTCTACTTCATCCAGAAGTACTTCCGGGTGGCCTCCAAGTGAGTCCATGGTGCAGGATTTGTATTTAAACAAAGCAGGGAACGGCAAACTTTTTGGGATTTTTAGCTATAACCTATAAACTGTTTATATGTATTTTTCGTCTGTATAAACCAAAAATAATGAAGACATTGGATATAAACCCATGTATAAATTGTGAATTCTCTCTCTCTCTCTCTCTCTCTCTCTCTCAGGGACCTCCAGGACCTTGATGACTCCACACAGCTTCCTCTGCTCTGCCACTTCTCTGAGACCGCAGAGGGTCTCACCACAATAAGAGCATTCAGGTACAGCTGAAACTACTGCTTTTATTGATACCAGTGTTACAAGTGTACAATCTGAATAAAATAAATAATATTCCTGACAACTACTGAGGGAAGTTCAGAGACGAACAGTCAGTGACACATACTGGCGGTGAATGGGAGACTGAGGTTGTAACAGTTTATGCTTGTGGGTCCGGGTGGGCGGGGCTGAGGGCGGTGACTGCTTGTTGTGACATCACAAAGTTACAGAAGTCCTGACGGCTGGTTTTAGGGCTCAGTTTCTGATTACAGGCTGTGTGTATTTCTCTGTGGACTGAGCGCTTTGATGCTTTCACAGTATTAATATAGAACCTAGACCTGCTTTCTAATCAAACAACACACGGACATCTACCTTTAGACTATATGGCGCTTTAAGTTTTATATATATTTGTAAGTGTTAGTAGTTGTAATAATATTATAATGATGTTAGAAGTAGTTGTAATAGTAGCTGTAGCTCTTAGAGAGCCAGTAGTTGTGGTTTTACTTTTAACTGCAGTGACAGAAACATTAGCTCCA
The DNA here is from genome assembly GCF_002260705.1 of Seriola dumerili. NCBI lineage: Eukaryota > Metazoa > Chordata > Actinopteri > Carangiformes > Carangidae > Seriola > Seriola dumerili. Next base: position 3,522,611 of record NW_019174393.1, read on the forward strand.
GCTCATGTTGTAGTATCTCCTTGTATTTCTGTCTTCACCCTCTTTCCCATCGTCGGTATAATCCAACATTAAACAGCTCTCACGCTTTTCTTCTCCTCTCTTCCCTGAGGACTTCCTCTTCCTCACACACACACACACACAAATATACAAACACTGAGAGACACGCACACACACACACACACACACACACACACACACACACACACACACACACAGAAACAGTGAATCTGGTGCTGAGACAGATTCTTGGCAATCATGGGATGGTTCCCATTATCATTATCCACTGGTCTCCCTCCAAACCAAGTCTGGTTTAGATGGCAGCGACTCTCTGAGCTCAGACGATGATAAAACATTGAGATTCAACAGGAGAAATATTTAATTCCATTAGTTCAAAGTTTGTTTATTATTAGAGTTTTTTTAAATTTCCTCTTTACCCTTTTGTTCTTATTTTACTTGTCAGTTAGAAATCAAGGCCAAGAACAGGTGAAACCAACAACATGGTATTTAGGTGAAAATCTACATAGAATAATTTTGTGTGTCTAATGTTTTTAATCAAATGTGTGTTTCAGACACGAGGCTCGTTTTAAACAGCGGATGCTGGAGCTGACGGACACCAATAACACAGCCTATCTGTTTCTGTCTGCGGCCAACCGCTGGCTGGAGGTCCGCACGGTGAGAAACTAGTTTTTGAAAATCCTCTCAGAGGACCGTTCACTGCTTTTCTCACAGGTACGGTAGAGACATGTAATCTTCACATATCAGTGGCCAAAGAAGTAGTAAATGAATGTAAACTATTAAGGAAGGATGATGTAAAGCTCGTTCATGCTCTTGCAGTTCTTTGTTTTTGCTTTTATTCCATTTCTCAAACTCCCATTTCCAAACATGTGATCAGCCTTTTAATCATAAGTGCAGCTCTCTGTGAATTTAGATTTTGTTGTATGTTCTTTGAGTGAACATGTCTTCCTCTTTTCCCCTCTTTGTGCAGGACTACCTTGGAGCAGTGATAGTGCTGACGGCAGCCGGAGCCTCCATATGGAGTTTGAAGTATGCTGTGCCCTCCGTGGGCCTGGTGGGCCTCGGACTCACCTACGCCCTCACTGTGAGTTTTCACGTCTAATGCTCAGTCACACTTTTCAGCCTGCCCATCCACTACAGCACCTGACCACTGTGCTGCAAGTTTACTGCACATAACTTCATCTCACTGCATCACAACCCACTAAATGGACCTCTCCATGGATTCTCTGAATCTGTTTTCTTAGACAGATGGTATTTTATGAAAAGCACAGTCTGATGCATTATAAGATGCTCTGTGAATCTCTTATTGTCGTAACAGCCAATACAAAACCAAACTTTTTCATAATATAAATTTAGATTTAAGTTGTCTTGTCATATTATTATTATTATTATTATTATTATTATATCGATAGAAACCAGCTCACTCGACCCCCCCTTTGTGCAGGTCACCAACTACCTGAACTGGGTCGTGAGGAACCTGGCGGACCTGGAGGTCCAGATGTCGGCTGTGAAGAAGGTCAACAGCTTCCTCAGCACAGAGTCCGAGAACTACGAGGGATCTATGGGTAACTGAGTTCTTGTTGTCAAGCCGACACGGCACTGTTCACCAAAACAGATGACGTGTAACTGGCCTTTAAATCCGGATGACGTTTCAGACAAACACAGTCCAACATAGATACTTTTGGAGATACTTTTCTAATCTGCTGAAACCACAAAAACCTTTTACTAGCAATCAAGACCAAAAAACTTTAAAAACTTAATTCTACAAATTATTTAAATTACACTCGATCTAAATGAGGGTTTGTTTTCCAAGCACAAAGAAACGAACAGAATGACCCCATCTAATGATAAACCAGCTCGTGTTATAACTCTACACTATGTGGTTGTGGTGTCAATGAGTTTGTGTGTGTGTGTGTGTGTGTGTGTGTGTGTGTGTGTGTGTGTGTGTAAAACCTTTGTGACAGTTTCATCTTCTGCTCCACAGTCCAGAAGCTGTGTGTTAGGTTTATGGGATGTGCTGTTGCCATGGTGAAATACAAATGCTGCAGGAATCTTTTTCCTGGCAGCACAGAGAACAAAACATAGAGATGTTTCATTATTTAACTCTTATTTCATTAGAACAGTGCCATAGAGATCACTGATATCTCATCAAGCCAAATCAAATCCGACCAGAACCGAACCGTTTGAAATCTTGAACAAAAAAGGAAAATGCTTCAGTGAGTTTGAGCAAGACAGGGCAGCTATTTCGGGTAGTAAAAACAATTCCTGCACTTGAAAGATTGGCTGGAAGAAACCAACGAGGTGAAGGAGTGAAAAGAAAAAGATATCAGAAAAGGATAAAAGTGGATTTAAGGATAGGGTTTATTTCTCTCATTGGCCTTTCCTCTGAACCTTTACAGTAGACGACCAGTGAAACCATAAAACGATCCCAAAACCCCTGAGTGACAAGAGGACAGAGAGATTTTTCCTCTCTGACATCATGGAAGCTTCCAGCTAATTGATAAAAATATAAAATCCTCCAAAGTTAGGGAGGAACAGATTAAACATAGCCTGCAGAAGAGCCCTGCCATTTTTGTTATCTGTGTGATTTATTTATTTTAGTGTAGTAACATCAATAATGTTCCATTTGAGCTCCACATAACAGGGAGAACTTGTCTGTCTTAAATAGTTGTACTGTATAGAGTTTTGTTAAGTCTTAGAAAATGACCCAAGTGACGTCATTTGAGTGTTTAATCTTGGGGATTACAACATTTTAATGGAAAGTCTATGGAGTTTGGAAGACACTGGTGTTTTTCCAGTCCAACAAACCACACTATTGAAGTGCATTATGGGAAGTGTAGGATCCAGAGTTTTTGGAGCTTGATGCACACTAGGGGTTAAAGGGTTCAGTACGCTTCAAACAAACTAGTTTTATGACGTGTCCTATGTGTTCTGCATGCTCACGTTCAAAAGCCACGTTTCCATGGACCTGCTCGATGTGCAACGTGAATTTACGAAAACAAAAACGAGTAATGGAAAAATGTGAATTCAGAGAAAATAAAAAACAAAGCAATATTTTGCAAAGGTGAAATTGAAAGAAACGGGATTTAAGTCACATAACATCCAAAACCTATTATCTCTCAAAAACCCCTGATACATGGCCGCAGATAAGATGGGTTTGCCTCTCCGTCATTACATGCACCAGACGCCCTCTCATCTCCTTTGATTAAATATTATAACGGCTACTGCGGTGGATGAAATTTTCCCAACAATTAGCAGATGCTGGAAATCCAGCACCACGTTTTAATTGGAACAATTTCGCGAGAGTGGAAACCCAGCTTTATTCACATAACATCACTCAGTGGAAACACAGATCATTCTCAACTGTGTTCTGTCGACTTTCTAAAAAAAAAATGCTTATATTTTGCACAAAACAAGTGGCCATTTAGTCAAAATGAGGGGAGCGGGGGTATTAACCATAGATATCATAAAGTTGTTATTTCCTTTTGTTCTTTTCTGAAAAAATAACTATTGTAAGGGAATGCAATTTAACAGATAAAGAGTATAAAAATAATGATAAAAACCTAATGTCACTCATCGTTGCCAAAGTAAATCTATTAGCTGTGATGTAGCTTTTAGTCCAGCCCCATGCTGAAGTGTGCAGGCATCACGGTTTACAGTATAAAACTATGTAAATGTATAGTTGTGATGTCAGTCGGGAATTTGAGCCGTTTTTTTAATAGGGAAACTCCACCACTGTTTATCTGCAGTGTTATGACTTGGACCATATGGTCTATACGCTCCTGTTTACACTGTAACATAGACAACTGGCAGGCAGTTAGTGGTCTGTTTTTTGTTGCGCTGTTCAGGGTTAAGCAAGAGTTAAAAAAGAGAGAAGTAAACCCCCCCCCCCCCCGCCTCTGTGTTTCTCTCCCTCCAGACACCTCTCAGGTGCCTGAGAACTGGCCCCAGGACGGTGAGATAAAGATCCAGGACCTGTGTGTGCGCTACGATCCCATGCTCAAACCAGTGCTCAAACACGTCAACGCCTACATCAAACCGGGCCAGAAGGTAATTACCACGATGGTGTGAAGAGAGCGGAGCAGGGCCGCAGCGATCACTGTGGTACAGCGAAACAGTCACAGATGTGACGGCTTATTATTGATCGTATATGACTGGAAGTGTCTAATTAATTATGGCCAATAAATGTGTGACACTGAGAAAAATGTCACAGCCACAACTATCATTAAACTAACAGTACTGTATTATAATCTATAGGGTAACACGTAATTCACACACTGTTGCTAAGAAACAAGGACCTCACATCACAGTGAAACGCCAAAGCAGTGACGTGTGTCTATAGGCGCAGAGGGAGGTAATGACAAAAGATCAACAGCAGGATGATTAAAGGGAGGGGAGCTGTTGAATATCGAAGTTGAATAATTTCATTTCATTGGCAGCCTCCGATGCCTTAAACTGCGAACCGACACTAGAAGAGATGTAAGTGGAGTGTCTCTCACTGGTTGAACATGTTTATGTCTCATTAAAGTGAAAGACTCTTCAGATGCTCTCCTGTCTGTCAGTGGAGTTTAAATAATCTCTTGCTAAAAGTGCATCACTGTTTGTTCAGTAAGTCAGTCAGCGTAGGAATATTGTTGTCGTAACAACCGTGAACACTTCCAGCTCCTGAGACGGGGGTTTGTCAAAGTGCTTGATTTACTTTACTTATTTAATCCTGTTCCTGCCCTGCAGCTGTGTCTCTCAAACTCTTTCACACCAAGGACCCTAAACGGACACAAATTAGACCCCAGACCCCCCGTCTGACCAGATGTTTGTTTTTAGATGTTTTATTTCAGAGAGTGTTTGAAACCCACGACCAAAGTAGTCACACACTCTGCCACTGTGTTACTTGTGGATGGAAATATAGTGAAAAATACACAGGGATGTAGCGCCACAATGAGTTCCCGCCATCGTTGGCTGCCGTTGGCAACATGTTGAACCTCACCCCAACTCTCATTTCTGAGTCTATGTCGAGGCCTCCTAACAGTTTTATGTGCCCCGGGGGCATCTTAACCAGACTGAGCCCAGACACGCTGCAGAGGAAACTCATTTCAGCCGCTTGTATCCACGATCTCATTCTCACAGGTCGTTCTTACCAACACACTGAAGTGTGTTTCCACTGTCCTACAACACTGTGCCTCTAAAGCTCACAGAGCATGTAGATGTGAACTGTTTTTATTTAACCTTTTGTACTTATAGAAATGTTTCCCATGAGGGTTTTTTAATGATTAATTCTTAACGTACAGTGGCTGTTATGTAGAGTGTCTCCATTGGAATAAAATAAACTTCTCTCATCACTTGTTTCTTCATAGTTAATATGATTTAAATGAACAGTTACAGTCTAATTTGAGAAGGCTGTGAGTTTCTCTTACATGAGGATATTTCCTTTGAAGTCACAGCCACATGCCTCCATTAAACTGCGAACTGACACTGAACTGAGCAAACTGCGTCCACACACAGCATGTACCTGCCGCTCTGTTATCACACAGGTGTCTCATGTCTCACCGCAGTGTCACAGCGAGCCTTGTTGACCGCCTCTCTTCTTCCTGTTAGGTGGGAATCTGCGGTCGCACAGGCAGCGGGAAGTCCTCTCTGTCCTTGGCCTTCTTCAACATGGTGGATATTTTCGAAGGTGAGTTTGTCTCCTGTCACACTGTTAACACACAGAGAGAGGGAGAGGTTGTTTTTTTTTTTGTTCTACCTCCTTCATCTTTGTTTCAGCTTCTATTCCTGCAGTCTCTCTCATCTCTCCTTGTCTTGTCTTGGTGTCTCTCACTGGTTGAACATGTTTATGTCTCATTAAAATGAAAGACTCTTCAGATACTCTCCTGTCTGTTTGCCGAAGGATTTCCCTCCGACTTGTTTTCTTGAGCACCTCTTGACCCGGAGGTCCTGCTCCACTCAGAAAACAACACAACACTGTTGGTCCCTTGTTTTGGTTTTCTGTGGTCATGTTCTTTCTTGGCCGTTTCCTCTGATCTACTGACAAATATAGACTTGTTAGACAGGAGGGTACTTACACCTTCTAAAATGATTTAATAGATCATAACATGATAGCTAAAGAACCGTTACAAGTGTCTTTCAGCACGCTTTATTTTTCCCTGCAGGCTTGCGTAGGTGTTTAGTTTTAAAGAGTAACACTGAGCTCTTATTTGGGGCGCAGCTCTGTGGAGAAATATTTTTGTGAATGGGTCCCTGTTTGATTTGTGTCGTCTCTTGCCGCGTTGTCTGTCCGAACCCGAACTGAATCTTAAGAGAGAAGTAACCAAGCCCGACCCGAACCCGACACGGTTGGTGTCACACAGTTACCATGGTGACAGCCTACCTGTTGATCCTGATTACACACGTGTGGGCACCTTGTGAATGAACCCGAACATCAAATGTGGATTAATCCACCACTGAAAATAGTCCCCAACAAATGCACCATTTCCAGGAGGAAATAAAATAAAACTATTGATAAATATCTACAATTATTATTAGAAATATCAATCACACAATGCACTGTAGTTTTGGAGTAACAGCAGATCATCAGAGTGAACTCAGAGGAACTGCGAAAAGCCTGACTTCCTTTAACCTAAGCAATTGCATAATTCAGGTTTTCAGCCATTTCACAAAGAGAACTAACATGATTCATAATTAAAACCTGATTTAATCAACATTATTCCTCACAGTTTTGTCTGTATTGCCTCAACAAAAGACGTCATGGGCTCACGACTGAACAGAAGAGGTAACAGACGTCTAACTCTCGTGGTTTTTCCTTCACATCTCAGCCTGCCTAAGCAAACAAAAAGAAAAATTGCTATATTGTGTATATTTAAACTTAAAGTATTGACAAGTGTAATTTAGTATCGACTTCAGTTGTTTTAACGTCTTCAGGGAGCAAGGGGGGAGTTGAGGAATTAGCAGGGAGGGGAATTCTGGGAAAACTGTTCTTTTATATTTAGAAGCACTTGAACTAACAGTACAGATTGGATAAGACAGAATTATTTACAGCAGTTATACTCAGGTATCATGATGGATCTAACGATGCTTTGTATTGTTTATTCCTGCTGCGTTTAGCACTTTTAACTCTGAACATAATCACCCCTGTAGTTTACAGTTCCTTTCTAACGTCTGAAGCACTAATCACAAACCTTTTACACGACCACACTGTGTAAATCTGATCCCTCTGAGTTCCTCTTACTAACTGTGGCCCATTCATCTAAAGTGTTTAGTTTTTCACCTATAAATCAAGAAACATTCAACTGAAATGTTTATTCCTCAGTGGCGACGCTGTGAGTGGCAGCATTAGTGCCCTGAAGTCGCTGCGACTTTTTATTTTTTATTTTTGTTCACATCATGTTTTTTCAAAAGGCTTTTAAATGATCCGCACTCATTTAACTGCTACAACTGCTTTTGACATGTGGGATAAAGACGACACAAACCTTCTCACAGCTGCATACCCTCACTCATTAGATGATACGAAAGAGAAGACAGACAATAACATCTATCAGAGTCTACTACTGTGGTTCAGGATTCCCCAGGGGGGTTGCAAGATAATAAATAGAAAATAATAAGAACAAAAAAAACAATTTCTGCTGCACAAATTGTTTACTTTTTCTGACTTTTCACTGAACTTTTCTTTTTTTTTATTGTGAAATACTTCAACGTTTTACGTCATCAAACCTCTAAAAGCCTCAATTCAGAGGAAGCAGTCTGAGAAGGGAGCATCACTGTTTAATGGAACTGCTCTTAAATGTGGAAATGACAGAAATCTGACATATGACAAAATCTGACAAAGGAGACGTAGGTTTTCTTATTGTCAACAAATCCCATGAAAAAACCAAAACCAGCAAAGCTACTAACAAATATTGTGTGTGTATCCGAAGCCTGATCTAGTTCTTCTTTATTTACACTAACTGTTAAAAACACATCAGAGCCGCTCTGGCTACATCGTTAGTTTTAAAACGCATCTCTTTCGCTACGTTTACTCCTGGCGTCCACACGACTCCGGAGTTTTCCAGCACGTAAAACAGAGACTTTTGTAAAAACGCTGCTGGATCCGATTTAGTTTGAAAACTGTGAGGACGATGTGGTCTGGACGAGGCCAAACGGATACCTTTTGGAAACGATGACGTAGACACAGACGGTCGCCTCCTGATTGGATCTTATCGGCCTCGACTACAAGTGGTGAAAGCAACATGGATAATGAATTACAAGCGTTACTAACCTTGTTGTCTTTGCTAGCAGCTGTTGTGCAGTTAAATTCTGCATTTTAACACGCTAAACTAATCAACTGCAGAGTAGACGATCTGCTTCCTGTTTACACCGGCTCCCACATGCCCAGTCCTTTTTCGAGATCTTTTTTTTGTTTTAAAACTTAAATGAAAACATATTAGCGTTGACGTATTACACTGTTCCACACACACTGTTGTTTATTTTGACTCAGTCCCACACACACTGTCCTGCTCACTAGAGCACCAAATGTGGATTAATCCGCCACTGAAAATATTCCCCAATAAATACGCCACTTCTTGTTTGTTTGCCTAAAAAAACAGGAGGAAATCAAATAAATAAGTAATTAAATTAAAGGTTGGTTTAAGTTATGAATAATCTACAAATATTAGAAATATCAACCTTGATGTGACTTAAGTGCGGAGACAAAATGAACACAGATAATATGTGGTGGTTTTAGCTACAAGTAAAACACCACGGGAGGTAAATTAGACGTTCTGCGTCATCTCGTCGTCTCCTAAACATCCACCATCCAGCCTGTATTATAGTAGTGTCTGTTTATGTCAGAGAAAATGTTTATTCAGCCGTTCCTCCTTCAGGTTCTTTTTAAACACTCGTGCAGGTCCAAGTGAGAATATGAAGGTTCATTTTGTTCTTTTAAAGAGGACCTGAAGGAGACTCTTCTATCAGAGAAGTAAGATAAGGGTATAAAGAACAAGACTTGGCCCAGTTACTCCCAGTCATCTTCAGGCTCTGGATCGGATTTCTTAAAATTTCGTTTTTATTTATTGGATTTTGAAAGCAACTCGTAATTGTATCGTTGTGTTTGTACTCTGGACGATAAGGACAGCTTCTAGACAGATTATCCAGACGAGGATGTGATTACACAGTCACTTTTTCCATTCACACACACACACACACACACACACACACACACACACACACACACACACACACTGCAGCTGGACAGACATTTCATTTAACTGTAAATTAAGGCATTTGTTTTAGCAGCGTTTCCTTATAAAGCAGTGAAATAAAACTGGAGCAGCGTGTTGGCGATAGCTCTCCTGACTGAACCCACGGGAACATTTGTCATAAACAGAACAGAAAATATTTATTCAAGATTCAAGCTAAAAATGTGCTGTTTGCAGGGGGTTATTGATCAGTTATTACACACAGTACGTTTTCTTATTTTCCAGGGAAGATCGTCATCGATGGGATTGACATCTGTAAACTTCCTCTGCAGACTCTGAGGTCGCGACTCTCCATCATCCTCCAGGATCCTGTGTTGTTTAGTGGATCAATAAGGTAAACAAACAAACACACACACACACACTCACACTCAAACAAAGCTTCAGAATATCCTTTTAATAACCCAAACTCTCCTTGGAGAATCATCATGTGAAGTCTAAAGATCGGGTTCCTCTTAATGTTTCTTCACTGCTCACAAATGGGAACAACTCCAGCAGATACTAATTTATTTTAAAGGCCACTTCCTAAAATGTACAGTTTTATTTTGAAATCAGTTTTACACTATAAATCCATAGTTCAGTGCCTTAGCCTATTTTTTTTTATTTTGGAAAAAAGACATTTATCAGGCAAAAAACTGCACATATGAAAGTGGCATTTTATTGTCAATCAGGATATGCCACACCTGTCAGGTGGAGGAATAATCTTGGTCATTAACACACATTTAAACACATTTGTGGACAAATTTTTAAGAGACAGAAACCCTCCGTGTGTGTGTATAGAAAAAGTCTTGGATCTTTTATTTACAAATGAAAAATGGTTCTCCAACGACACCACAGCTGGGTCTCACACTGTTGAATTGACCACACTCGTCTTTAGGAAAGATGCAGAAACAACACGGCAATTATCTCTTTGTCAGAAAGATAAAGACAAATAAAAAAAAACTAGTAGTTGCATGTCAGATAAAGTAAAATCCAAACTGCAGCAACAAGTGAAAATAAGTCACAGAGAAAAGGAGGAACATTTGTCACATGACGACACACAGTCCCAGCTGTGGGGTTAGTGGTTGAACACACAGTGGGAATCTGGCTGAGACCTAATCTGACTTTTGTCACAGACGTCATGGACTGAGGAGGTCGTCGGAGGGATGAAGGACCCTGTGTTGTCTTCTGCCTCCTCCTCCTCCTCCTCCTCCTCCTCCTCCTCCTCCTCCTCTGTCGTTCACACTCACAACCTCCATGTGTTTGTGTTACTGGACGATACAGTGACTCTGTGTTTGTTATAAAAGACAAAGAGCATGTGCTATTTGTTTGGACAGAGACGCCGCTCCAGATAATTATGTGTGTGTGAGAGTGTGAGAGTGTGAGAGCGTGCGTGTCTTGTTTATGTGAACGTAAGCCGGGGGGTGAATGGTCGACAGTAACTGTTTCACACTGTTATCTTGGATGTAGCCGTTATGTTCTGACACTGTTTGACTCGCTCTGACTCTGCCACACACACATTCAGTAATAAAACTCGGCAGATTTTTCACATTGTGATTATTCCTGCAGTTATTTCTCGAAACCTCAACGAGGGAGCCAGAGTTAGAGATGTTATAAACCGGAATAAATTAACGATAACATCATTAACCGCTCTGTGTGACAAAGAGATACATGTGCACGTGAGGAGAAAACTATACAGGGTCATTTATTCATTCTCATTTATTCGAATATTTCATCTATTTTCGCTCAATATTTTCCCAGTTCACGATGTCAGTGTCTTGTCTCTGAGATATTCAGGACACGATGTCTCAAAACTTCCTCCAGCTCAACAAAAATAAATCAAAATTGTTTAATTTGGTTTGTTTTCAAATCACTCTTGGCATCCCGTCTGCAGCGATCGACCCTGCAGCCAGAAACTGACGGCAAACAAGCGACTGGAACTATTAAATCATGTTTCCCCCTAAATCTCTTGAAATATGAGGCATTTCCTCTGAATTATTGATCAAGTAAAGGTTGTTTGTGTTTTAGTTTCTTCCCGTTTTGATTAGTGTTGCCAAGAAAATAATTTCTCAGCTGCAGCTTGTTCAAAATGTAACTGCTAGATTTATGCAGAATTAATTATATTTCGTTGATCTCATTTAAAACGCACTCAGCTGAAAATACGTTCGGTAGTTTTACTTAAATTAATCAGATGACTCGGTTGAGCATCACCAAGGCAGACAGCACATTTACATTGTGTTACAGTATATTAGCATATATATATATGATATGAGCAATTTACACACTCGCTCTGACGTTACCAACACGTTCCCTGCACTCGCTGGGGACGATCAAGAAACACTTGAATCAAATCAGGAGAGACTTCACATTCTGAGCCGACGAATACACTTTTATTGCCATGTGCAACACAATAAAGTGAGAGATGTGAGTCTTTGGTGATTAGACCCCGTCGTGATGTCGTCATGTGTGTAAAGGGGGTGGAGGAACTGGCCTTTACAGCAGCACAAATGTCACTGCACTCGGGTATAAACAGTAAAAGCTGCTGGGTTGGCGTCCATGTTTGTTTCTGTGCAAGAGGCAGAGCTCCAGTGGTTCTCTAGTGTATTTGCTCAGTCGTAAGGTTCATGCTCTGAAATCTGAAAAGTTAGTGTAAACAATCAGGGATGAATAAATTAAAAGGAGACTCAAGCTCTGATACCGCTCTGAAAATACATGAGTCACACTTCGACACTGTTAACTTTATTTCTGTGTTTGTACGGCTGGCTGAGAGCACACGCACCTGCTCAGCATCCTCTGACACCGTCATCACACTCACATAAAGCCGCTGTAAATTGTGTCGTCTTGTTGCAGGTTTAATCTCGACCCAGAGAGGACGTGCACCGACGATCGGCTCTGGGAGGCGCTAGAGATCGCCCAGCTGAAGAACATGGTGAAGGCGCTGCCTGGAGGACTAGGTACTCTAATACACGTCGTCAGCTAAAGAGGATGCATTGGTTAGCATGAAGAGTCAATTAGTAATTTAACAGTTCTGTTTAATCACATGTCTGCTGTTCATTGTGTTTGTGTGCAGATGCGGTCGTGACAGAAGGTGGCGAGAACTTCAGTGTCGGTCAGAGGCAGCTCTTCTGTTTGGCCAGAGCTTTTGTCAGAAAGAGCAGCATCCTCATCATGGATGAAGCCACAGCATCTATAGACATGGCCACGGTGTGTGTGTGTGTGTGTTATATCAGATAATTCTCAGTGATTTGACTAAAACACCACAGATGACATTATTACTTTTTAATTATCATTATCACCTTTTTAAATAATGGTAATACTCTTTTCTTTTTCTTCCCTTGCAGGAGAATATCTTACAGAAAGTCGTGATGACTGCGTTCGCAGACAGAACAGTCGTGACGATCGCAGTAAGTCCTTCACTCTCTTCTCCCGTTGATTTTTCTTTTTATTAAAAATGTAACAAAGCGGATAAAAACTCTGACTTTTATTTAGAGTAGACTAAAATCAAATCCCAGTCCTGCAGCTGTCTGAGGTTCTAGGTTTGTTCAGTGCTGATAGATGCAGATATACATGTGCATCTATCACATATCGCTCTCCTTGAGGAAGCCTTATGCATCCTTCTCCTGAATCTTTTCCTTGTATGTTTTCTTACTAACTATTTTTCCATATCTAACGCAGTTAATCTTCCAAATGCACTTTAATGTAAAGTCAGTCCTCTTGGCCACTTCTTTCACATATCTGCTTCCCTTTTTTCTGACCTTTGTGATACTATCTTGTCCCGTGTGTCTGCTCTTCCTCCCATCCACCTTCTTTTTCTTTTTCTTTGATCATTTCTCTTCCTGTCATCCACCTTTTCTACCTCTCCATCTTCCTCTTCTTCTCTCTTTGCGTGCACTTTCTTCTTTTCCATCTTCTCTTTTCTTTTACTTTTATTTTTATCCCACTTTCTTTTGTATTTTCTTTGCATTTCTTTCTGTCCTTCCCATCTCCTCTCCTCCATGATTTCTTCTACCCTTCCCCCTCGTTCTCCTCGTCCTCCTCTCTGTGCCTTCGTCCCGCCGCCAGCACCGTGTGTCCTCTATCTTGGACGCCGAGCAGGTGTTGGTCTTCTCCTCAGGGATCTTGGTGGAAAGTGACTCGGGTCCCAACCTGCTAGCACAGGAGGAGAGCCTCTTCAGTGTGCTAGTGAGGACTCACAAGTAGACCCGGACCAGCACGGACCGCTTTTGGCTCAGCTGGTCTCTTTTCCGTCTTTTCTCTTTTCTCCATTTTTCCAGCTGTTTCTGTTTTTCTTTTCTGCTTCTCCTGGCTGAGTCAGAGCTGGAGTCCGAGTCTGAGTCTGGGTCTGCTGACGCCTTACTGCCACTGACAGCCTGGTTGGTACCGAAAAAAAGATACTGCATGCTCCATTACAGATATTTCATATACATGCAGTGCAGTTGGGCCTCAGCCTGCAGTGTTGTGACATCATTTATTGTGTGTGCTTTCAGGATTAGATCAGAGCATGTCAGACTATAGGTTTGTGTTTCTGCTACATCTGAAGAACCATGAAGATTTGGCAAATTAAACAATATATAGATATATATACAGAGACAAGTATATGATGTGGTCCAGCGGCGAAGTCGTCCAGCTAGCGACAACTTTCAAAGTTCCTGTTATTGGCTTATCACAGGGATAGACCTTAATATTTAAAAAAAAACAAACAATGAAAGGAGTTTTTAAACATTTTTAATTCCGTTAAAGATCATTTTGTTTTAAGACATAATTTATATTTTTAATTTTTTCCACTGTCATGGAGGATTAAAAGAACAACAGCAGTTTTCACACGTGACAGAACAATAACAAAGAATCGTCCTGTCGTTTCTTGTGTTTACGTTTAGTTTCTCTAAAAGGTTTTGGACCCGGGGAAAGTTCCTGTGGTAGAAACACAAACTAATGTTTAAACTAGTGACATAACATATTATGATGAAGCAGAAATCGACCAGTTTTCTTTGGGTGCCATCTACAAAAAGCACAAGTGTCAACTAATTAACCAAAAGAGCTAATTGGCTGGTTTAAGGCTAAATCACTGGACCAAAACATGTTGGAAAAATAACTGTATGAATACGTGGCATGATGCGTTTCAGTAATCGTCTTTACCATTTTTCCACAACCTGACCGTCTTTGTGTTCCGTGTGTCTCCAGCACCGAGTCCACACCATCCTAACAGCTGATCTGGTCATCGTGATGAAGCGAGGGAACATTTTGGAGTACGACAAACCCGAGACTCTTCTGGAGCAGGAGGACGGGATGTTTGCTTCGTTCGTCAGAGCTGACATGTAGAGGCGCACAGATCAGCGTTCATTCAGATCAGTTGGTTGATCTACTCCTTTATTTTCTTTTTTACTTTGAGCTGGACCGACCTCTGTGACACTGAAACACTCCAGCGAAGCCGATAATACACTGTTTCTTTAACGAGAAGCTTCTCCGTGTTCTCAGTGCATCCAGAGACACCATCAGTCACCAGCTGGTGTGTTTGATACAGCTGAATTCTGCCTTTTTGAGACACACGCCATTTATTTATACAACCGATCAACTGACCATCGAGTCCATCAATTGGTTTTTCCAATTTTCACAATGACGCTGTACGAATTTAGCAAAAGCACAGATCAGCAAATGGATCAGCAACATTTAAGCAACCAGTGTTAAGAGTGTAAAGGTCAAAATAATGATAAATAATAGAAATATGAAAGATAAAAATAAATATTTCTGTTAATTTATGATGCTAATGACTAATGAAACGTACCCTGCGGGCGACAGCTGGTCACCAACATCATTAAACGTTGATATTTGGTTGAACGCAGGTTGTGACGTCACGTGACCAAAACTCAATGTCAGGACAATGTTTATTTGATGTAGAATATTTGGTTGGTTTTTAAGTAGGTTAGTAACCAAAATCCAACGTCTTCCAATCGTCTCGTGCCAGCGACATCTGGACGAATAAAATTACTGACATTCTGGTCGTGAGCGAAACCAAACGTCTGCTAAACGTCACAATGGAATCAGTCAACGCTGCGTTTTGATCTCAACCCCATTTTCATTTTCAACCAAAATTTAAAGTCCGTCCGACATTAGAGTCGTTAAGAGTCCAACGTCTTTCTGAAGTTACATTGACGTCCGGTGCCTGTTGAGAAAGTACAAGATCATATCGACAATAACAGACACGATTTGAAGGGTTGGCCGTTTTCTCACTCGCCTCTCGTGCTGCCAGGCCATGTAAAGAATTTGGGTGTTTGCATTTCGTCCAGGTTTTAAATTTTCCACCATCAGCCCAATACAATAGCCTCTATTGTACAGTAGCCTCTATTGTATTGGGCTGATGGTGATGAAATGAAATTGAAGCATGGAAAACTCCTTCCAACCTCTATCTCTGTGCTTTGATTCACAGCAGCAAAGACATTGTCTCTGCGGTTGAATTTTGTAAATGCTGTGAGCATCCAAATGAAATTCCATTTACTTCCATTGCGTTGGTAGTGGAGATACAGAAACAGATACCAGAAAACCTGGACAAATAAAACCAAAACTCTCTGCATAAACAGGTGCCGCTAAAGGTCGGTGAGAAAGTTTTATTTTTCATTTGTTCGGTTACGTCTTTTTAATGATGTTGCTCTTTAACTGTGAGGTCGCACTGTGCACATCACTTCACATACTTACAGTATTTTCAGTCTTTCTCATTGTCTACATATCACATGAAAGACTGAACCAATAATCAATACCTACAGGCAGACTAATATTTAACCATTCACTTAACATATTTATTTCTGAGCTGGTTTAAAGATTTACATCTTCAGTCGGAACCAATGGACTCGAGGTTGAGAGCTACAGACTAATACTCTGTTGGTTTTGTCTTTTTCAGGGGGATTTTGTGAACAATAAGAAGAATAATAAAGAAATAATGGGTTTGATGGTTGATTTGATTTTTACAGTGTAAATTGCTGAATTTAAAATCTCATTGTATCTGAGTTGAATAGTTTTGGATTGAGCTGAACTATCAGGTCCTGCAAGGATCTTTTTATATTGATAGAATTTTAAAAGTCTTTAATTATCTTGTGTAAAAAAAAAAAAACTAAACATTTGTTACCTTCTTTTAGATTATGCAGCACCTGTATCAGTGTATACTCTTTATCACTTGTATTATGCAATAATGAGGAACGGTGGAGTTGTTTTTTTTAAATGCTTTTTAAAAAACGATTGAATGTGTCATGTGCCAGTGTTTGTGTGCTGCATGCATCAATGCACTGTGCAATCTCTCGCTGTAAAGGATTTTAAACCTGAATATTTTAAAAGTCTGATGCTGCATTCACATGACGTCAGGAGTTTGGGGGAAAGGACAGGATGACATATCTTTGCTCCAACTTGAAGCCAAATCCGTTGTAAGGTCGATAATCCTGGCGGTTTGTGTTTCATCAGCCGAAGCCTTCCTCTTCTGAACAAGTTTGACAAAGGGATTCTTGCTTCGGTGGATTTGCTGCCGTCTTTTCCGCCTGTTTTGGATCATTTCCTGCAACCAACGAGGAGACATCAGACCTCACAAAGTGCTCCTCCAACTTGGGATTTCCACCACAAGACTGACTTTTACGTCTTTCCCCAGTTGGACGTCAGCAGCAGCAGCCGAAACTGCCACAATCAGAAAACGAAGGGAGTGTCACATCTTTGCCAACTTTGGTGGAAAGAAGGCAAAAGTTTACCAGAAACAAAAAAGAAACTTTTCATGTTTACACAGGAAAAATGGTTGATTTAAGACCAAATCTATGTTTCCTTACTGCGTAGGATTGCTGAGAAAGCACATTTCTGTTCCAAAATAAATCAGGACTAGTTGTGAAAGAATTTGAAACAAGTAAGAACTGATTATATTTTGGCAGAGGATTTCAAAAGCGGATTTGTAAAAGTTGGGATTTTGTTTCTGGTGTACTACCGCCTATATTTTCCTGACACTTGGTTTTATCAGTTGTATTTCTATGCCGACACTAGTACAAACACTGTAGGGTGTCACGGCTCGGTCCGAAGCCGGTGGACCCGCTGTCTGTCTGCGGTCATGCTTTGCTGAACATATTATCCTCTGGGACAATAGACACCAAAACACGAGCTCCCGTCACATTGAGAGATGTTGAATAATTTAATGATTTAAACGGCTGCAGGTAAAATGAAAGGTGCAGCTCATAGCAACAAATCCACCTTGTTTTTTTTTTTTGTTTTTTTTTTTAAGCCTCTTTTAGCTTCTTGTTTTGTTTTTTCCAGTCCACAAACTCTGCTGTCATCAGCCTCATGGAGCGTCGAGCAGCTGAAGAGGCAGATGTTTCTCTGAGCTCAAAGGAGAGTGAACATTGAAACACAACCCAGAATGATGCTGAAGATGTAGATGTGTCATTTGTGTAGATAAAGTCAAAAAATTACCTTTTAAAAAGCCCCTATGTTTTTGTTTTGGCTCAAGAGTCTTTGAGCTAAAATATCATTGGGAGTCAGTCGGACAGTCCATGAGCTCTTTTGCTTCTTTGAGGCAAAACATTAAAAAAATGAAGTCCTGTTTAAATAGTGACATCATGTGAAAGTCGACACGTTCGTCTGCGTTTAAATGTATAAAATATCTATGAGAAGTGAAATCAAAGGAAGACAAAATATACAAATAATGCAGCTTTAACACAACATCAATAACAGACGCTGAAGCGTGGGGTGATGCTGCAGTGCTCCATGGGACTTGTAGTTTACACGGGTTTTAAGTGAACACAGACAGTTGTCAGGACTTTTACTTCCATAACTAGCTTTTAGGATTTTAGGATTATAATTACATGACCCTCACAAACAGAAAGATAGAAGTGACTATTCCTTTATGTCTGATTCATGTTTATTTGTTATCTGGTGGAGAGCCAACAACGTGTTAGCTTAGCTTAGCATAAAGACTGGAAACAGGGCGAAAACAGCCACATGTCGTGTTTAAAACGTACGAAAATCAAAGTTATGAAAACAACAGTTGCCTTTGTTTTGTGGGAGGTTATTAGCCAGACTATTATGTAATAATATCATATTCCAGTTCATGTTTTTATAAGGATCCATCAGTGAATATATTAGTTTACAATTCTCTCTTTATTTTTGCATTAGAAACCAGTTTTTGCTTGTTCTTCTACTGAGGCAAATTTACACACAACTGCCAACATAGGTTTTTCTAGAATCACTCGTTCCGTCTCTCTGGGAGTGGTGCTATTGTCCCTTTGTATTATTGTGTATTGATTATACTTTGCTTTTTAAATGAGATTGTGAAATCACGTTGTACTGTACAGACTAAATGCCAAAAAGATTCTTTTGCCACAATTTCAACATCTTTTTCTTTTTTCTTTTTTACTGAGGCTCTCAGATGTGTCATCTCAACATGTTGCCACTTCAGTTTTGCAGCTGGGTGGTTTTTCCATTCTTACACAACTGCTTTAGTCTCACGTAGAGCTGATACGTCCATGTCTGATTTATTGATCATGAGCATGGAAGCTGTAGCCGCAGTTTGTTTTTCCTTCTTTCATTTTTGTGGCTCAAACTAAAACCTTTAACTCCCGACTCATCCTCAAACATCTGCCTCTCTGCGTCTTTCTCTTCACTGTTATTTTTTCTTGTTTTTTTTTTTTTTTATCTTTTGTCTCTGCAGTTGCTCCAAGTTCTGCTTCTCCATCTTCTCCTCTCTTAATGACAGACTGTTCTTCCTCTTCTTTGATCCTGATTCAGCCGCCATTTTTTTTCTTCTGCCCTTGGCTACGATTCATAAATCTTTTTTGTTTAGTTAGTGTGTGTGTGTGTGTGTGTGTGTGTGTGTGTGTGTGTGTGTGTGCGCGTGTGCGTGCGTGTGTGCGCGCGCGTGTGCGTGTGTGTGCGCGTGTGTGCGTCCATCAGTCAGAACCTTCAGACCGCTGCCTTGTAAATTCTTCATTTCACACCAAACCATATTTGTCTTTGAGAGGACGTCAGGGCAAATTATGAGACAATACACACACAAAGGAGAAAGGCGGAAAGACAAATTATTTTCTTTTCTACAGTTTTAAGAAACTTGATGAAAAAGCAGGACGCATGTTTCTGTGTAGAAAAGTGTTAATATTTCTGTAGCATTTATTTGAAACTGAAAGCAGCTGCGTGTTTTCTCTTAAATCTTAAGTGGAAAAAAACTAATTTCACATATTTTTAACATCTCCTGTCTCATAGTTTGAGGAAACAAACAAATGTAAAGTGTCATTTTTTAAAAAAAAAACAGCATATCAGTGGAAATGTGGGTGAATTTCCACTTTGGCGCGCACACTATCAGAGCTATGCAGACACTTTTCTCTCTTCTCTTGAATGCACATTTGACTGTTAGCAAAATGCAAATATCATTTCCACACGCGCAGGTCGAGTTGAGGTCTTTTTCTTTTTTTTTTTAATAAATCTAAAAGTATGTAAATGTACATTCTGTATGTAGTCGCCTGTGTATCCAAGGATTTCTAAACATATAGCAAAGTATTATTATGTGTGCCTCTTTTTTTTTTTTACACTTGAAATAATGATAATAAAATGGTTCTGAGTGAAGTGAAGCCTTCTCTGTCTTGACCTGCGACACACCAGCTGACACACAATATGTTGCTAAATGGCGCCACTTGGTGATTAAGTCATAAATTGCTAAATATTATTTCAATTCAGAATTAAAAAAATCCAAAAGACAGTCAAAGTCCAGTTTAGATCAAGAAATATGTAAGTTTTGAATAAATATTTCATCATATATACAAGTAAAACTATGTTATGATCAGTTTTGAAAAAAAAAGATGTGGTTTATTTTTGTATTTTATGTAATTACTCAGATGCAAAACAGAAATTTTAGCATAAACATAAAAGGTTTAGAGTCTTATCTTACCTGCAAACAGCTGATGAAAAAATGATAGAAAACATCCACCTTATTCCAGTTTTTATTGAAATGTAAGCAGCTCAGACATCAAAAGTAAATAACATCAAATGGTACAAAAGTAAACAGTAAATGTAAAAAATAAAGTTAAGGTCACTAAAAACTACAAACTACAGGTGCAACACATTCATGGGAAACAAATAACTAACATTTCGATGTACGTTTCTCATTGTATAAAATGTTCGGTTTACCTGGAGACCATTTCTGTATCTTGTCTAATTTATAAACGATTCGTCTCTTTTTGCTTTAAAACTGAGAGAAAGAAGAAGAACAGACTTATTGTCACATTCTGAGTCAATCTGACTTGTTTTCTTTGATTTCTGCAAAACAGAAATGTTCATTTTAGGCCTGAAATTAATGTTTCACCTGCTACAAAAGTTAATGTATGAATGTTGCTGCTTGTTTGCTCCTTAACCTGAGAGACAAAAGCCCAACTGAGATGAACATGTGAATGAAATTAGTAATTTCGTGTATAAAATAACAGAATTGATCATCTTAGACTCGTGATGAAAGGGTGAACCAGTGATTGAACTCAGGGGACCATATTTAAAGGTTGAGACATGATTCGTGTGTTTTAACTCGTAATATCGTGTTTTCCGACTGCCTCTGAACAGTCCCTGAAGGCAGCAGCACCCTGGTCTGACCGGGTCTGGACTCTGGAAGTTGGACTACGTCAACAGCAGAGAGGAGACCGTCCCAGTCCTCAGAGGAGCTGAGCGGAGGCGGCGCACATATGGTCACTCCGAAACATCTCCAAATGTCGACAGGAGCGGAGGAGCGCGTCATGTTGTGTCCGTGCGTAAAGACGCACTGAAGAGGGACTCTAAAAATAAAATAAAATAAAAAAACAGCTTTGACGCTTTTTCTTCAGCATCAAGATGTTGGCGCGGAAAAGCATCATCCCGGAGGAGTTCGGTCTGCCGGGGCTCGCCTCCCGCATGCCCCGCAAGCCGGTGTTCAGGGACCGCGTGAACAAGGCGCGCTTCATCGCCAAAAACGGCTCGTGCAACTTGGCGCACAAGAACATCCGCGAGCAGGGCCGATTCCTGCAGGACGTGTTCACCACGCTGGTCGACCTGAAATGGCGCTTCACGCTGGTCATCTTCACCACTACGTTCGTCAGCAGCTGGCTGCTGTTCGCCATGAGCTGGTGGCTGGTCGCGTTTGCGCACGGAGACCTGGACCCGCAGCAGCGGAACCGGACCCACTGCGTCACCGAGGTCAAGTAAGAAACACCGTCAGTGTTATAACAGTTCAAATTTAAAGCGCAGAGTAGATTGTTAAAGTGCGTTTAATGTGTTTGATGTCACTGAAACTCTTTCTCTCTCCATCCTCAAACCTCCTAACGCCCACCCTCCTCTTCCTCCTCTTCCTCCATTTTTAAACTCCATAGAGGAAGAGGAGGGAGAGAGAGAAAGACATGAATTATGATAGGAAGTTATGAAAAGTTTTGCCCTCATTATTTCAGATGAAATAAAGTGAAGGTAACAGGAGGGGAAGGGAGTGTTTTGCACCTCCCTCTTAGCCCCCACTCTTCCTCCTCCTCCTCCTCCTCTTCCTCACTCTCCTTTACATCTCACATACTTCCACTCCTCTACTGACTCCTACATGAACTCAGATACTCGCCCACTACATCTGTTTAGGAGCTTTACTTACTTTTCAGATTAAGATTTTACATTAAAAAATATGATAAACTTATAAAAATATGACATATTTTAAAAGATTTTAACAGTAGTTTCCAGCCTTTTTGGTTTGTGACCTTTGACCCCAACCTGGTAGGTAGCTGCTTCAACAACGAGAGATTTCCTCTCTTTTTCTTCACAATGGAGTCATTCAAAAACTGTCTGAGGCCCAAAGAGGTAAAACGCTCCAATATCTCACAGAAAAGAAAAATATTTGAGAAAAGTCAGAAAATTTAATCCAGGTTCGTGTTTCAGAACTTTATTGATCCTCCCAGATTTACCTTGTGACCCTTTGGAGGATCCAGATCCCTATGTTGGGAACCACTAAGTGAGAACAATGACTTGTTACAGAGTATTTTATATCGTGTCAGTGAAGCAAACCACCTTGAATATGAAAATATGACTTCAGCAACCAAACAGCTGTGCGAGCAAATATAAACAGAGCGATGCCTTAAATGGGAACAAATGTCCCGGAGAAAAATTGATTTAAGATGAATTCACTAAACAGAAAATTTTAAAGCTACAGGTTTTTTTTTTCTTTTCTAAAAATATTCCCATTACATCTGCCAAACTCTCAACGTGGGCCAAACACACAGAGTCTGTACGCGTCTGAAACTTTAAAGGACCCTGAAATAATTTGTCACATTCAACCAACTGTGACTGATTTGTTTCTAAAATCTCTCCCTCCAGGTCGTTCACCTCAGCCTTCCTGTTCTCCATCGAGGTTCAGGTGACCATCGGCTTCGGAGTGCGGATGATAACGGAGCAGTGTCCGACCGCCATCACCGTCCTCATCCTGCAGAACATAGTGGGGCTCATCATCAACGCTGTCATGCTGGGTAAGACTCACGAGCTGTGACACCGAGGGCTGCGAAGACACAACGAGTAACCGTGGAAATGTGTGTTTCTCTCTCCTCAGGCTGTATCTTCATGAAGACGGCCCAGTCGAACCGTCGAGCGGAGACGCTGATCTTCAGCCGTCACGCCGTGATCGCCGTCAGAAACAACCGCCTGTGCTTCATGATTCGCATCGGGGATCTGAGGAAGAGCATGATCATAGGAGCCACCGTCAGGTTACAGGTGTTGCTCTACTTCATTCTCACCCAAGTCTGATTCTCAGGCTCAGGAAGTCTCATCTCACCTCAGGTCGGTGGGTCGTTCTGAGCCTCGGTGATGCAGCATATAACCACTGTTATTACTCTTTTTCTTACTTCCTAATTATAATAATCATGCTCTATGTTTTGAAACTACAGTTCCTGTAATTCTAAAAGTAGCTGAATTAGCTATTAGCACTTCCTGTTTGCAGTGAACTCATGAATGTACAGACAGTTATCACTGGATTACTGTGAGACTCAAAAGAATTTTTGAGATGTGACGATTCTCAGACAAGTTCTGACGTGTCTATTGTCTATGATTTACAAGTGGATTTATGGACGTTCCCTCACAGTGGATATCAGAGATAATTATATCCTGGGGGAGAGCGGGTCGTGCTGAATATAAAAATGTGTGTTTCATGTCTGTGTGTTCAGATTTGACTGAGTTATGACTCTATGACTGAGAATGACCTTAATCACCTTCATGAGCTGACTGTGTTGACAAATGTGTTAAATTAGCAGGTGGAGCTACAATAATTGACTTCCAGTTGTTTTTAGAACACCTGAAAACACCTGTCCCCCTCCCCCTCTGTTTTAACCACCTGACACACTTTTATTTTAACATCAGTTGTTGTTTTTATTTTAGTTTCATGTAGGAAATTCTTGTCAGAGTTGGAAAAAAATGGGGAAGTTATTGCAGTTGCTCCCTTCTCGTCCTGTAGTTATTATTGTTCATCACATGGTGAATGGTTATTGCTCCTCAGGTGGTGAGGAAGACGACCACACCAGAGGGGGAGGTGATCCCCATCCATCAGATCGACGTCCAGACGGAGAGCGCCGTGGCCAGCAACAACCTGTTCCTCCTCGCCCCGCTCATCATCTGCCACGTCATCGACAAAAACAGGTACAAAAACACAACACCTGCTCTGGTGTGGATGCAGTCACACGTTCTCTCTGCTGCCGTTTCCTCAGATTTTTCTTTTCTTGGGAAATTCTGAAAAGTTTTTGCTTTTAAAACTTATCCAAAAGAGACAATATGAGAAAGGAAAATCATTCTTGGTTGAGCTGCTTTCATTTGTGTAACTCACTGGCTCCATCTGCTGGACGGAAACAAACTTACAGGACCAAAGAGCGGCAGTAAATATCTACTCAAACAACAAAAACCCTGCCATACTGGCTTTTTGTTTCTTTCTGTTTTTGTTTGTATTTTACTTTGACATTTTCCCGGCATGAATACACCTCAGTTCTCTGGTTAGATATCAAGATATCACTTGAAAAAATTCAGTATAAAACCAAAATTCAGTATAAAACCAAAAAGGAAGCAAATGAAAAATACAATTTTAAAAGAGGGAAAATAAAAACTTTTTTGATCTTAATTAATTAATTTATTTTTAAATATTTTTTTTATTAATGATTGAGGATTTCTGCCGAGTAAGGAGGTGCACATCCATGGAGAGATGTGAAGGTATAACGAGACGTAGAGGTAGCAGCAGCTGAGAGAGATTCAAACACACACACACACACACACACACACACACACACACACACACACACACACACACACACACACACACACACACACACACACACACACAGGTTGAGTATGTGACGTGTGTGTTGTCTCTGCCCCTCAGCCCGCTGTACGACCTGTCAGCCATGGAGCTTCAGTGCAGCGACCTGGAGGTGATCGTCATCTTGGAGGGAGTGGTGGAGACGACGGGGATCACCACGCAGGCCCGGACCTCCTACGTCTCTGAGGAGATCCAGTGGGGTCACCGCTTCGTTCCCATAGTAACGGAGGAGGAGGGCGTGTACTCTGTGGACTACTCCAAGTTTGGCAACACAGTCAAGGTAAAAAAAAAAAAAGTTAAACGCAACGGATTCAAACAAAGTCTCACAGATGTTGTTGCGCTTCTTAACACCTAACCTTTGGCTCTTTAAGGTGACGACGCCGCTGTGCAGCGCCAGAGAGCTGGACGAGAAGCCGTCCATCTTAATTCAAACTCTCCAGAAGAGCGAACTGTCGCACCAGAACTCTCTGAGGAAGCGTAACT
This sequence comes from Seriola dumerili, assembly GCF_002260705.1. Classification (NCBI taxonomy): domain Eukaryota; kingdom Metazoa; phylum Chordata; class Actinopteri; order Carangiformes; family Carangidae; genus Seriola; species Seriola dumerili. The sequence goes on from NW_019174393.1 coordinate 3,547,604, forward strand.
CCATGAGACGCAACAACTCCATGCGTAAAGGCGCAGGGAGCAGCGGGAGCCTGCGCCGGAACAACTCGGGGATCGCCTCGCCCAAAGTCCAGTTCTTCACCCCTGGCGACGGAGGCCAGACCCTGAACGCTGTCACCTGACATGAGGCCTGGCTCCTGCTGGCCGCCCTGCTCCTCCTGGTGGGAAGGAGGATCGTGGGTGTGGCTGTGTCTCCTGCGCTGATGGGACTCGTTCTGTTTCTGTTCCCTGCCTTATCTAGACTTGTCTCGCAACACATTTACTGCTAATGTTACTCTCCAAGGCTTTACGATCTCTACAACACACATCATTTTATTTCCTTAGACCCCTCAGTCTGGATATAGAGATATCTGCAGAGATAATTCGCTGCCGAAGATAAAGACTGACATTAAATTGAATCACCAATTAGATAAAAATTAATCAAACATTCACTGGTCCTAGCTTCTAGAATCTGAGGATTTGATGCTTCTCTTCTCCTGTGACTGTTGAAACTGTGATGGTCATTTTTCACTCTCTCACTAAACAGTTTTAAGTGCAACACGAACACACACCTGTAACATGAGACGCACATCAAACCACCGACACCCACCGTTTCCTATGTTTCCCGGAACTGATGCACGTTAACTCCATCACTACATGACGGCCTGCCTGCTGCAGGTGCATGATGAGATATCACATGACACAGATGCGCTTAGCTGAATAATTAGTGACACATTTGAGCGATTAATCAATGTAGACAGAAAAAGCGATCTGAAGATGTTGCCTCGGGCTGTGGGACCTTGTGATGGATATTTTTCACATTAATTATTAATTTTTTTTTGTTTTTTAAATAATCAAAAGATAAATAGATAATACAAATATTTTTATTAAACTTTTTTTGTAAAGCAGAAATAAAAAAACAACAACAAAAAAACACAATAAACCAACACAAAATACAGACGAAACAACCGAGATGAAAAACAACAATCAAATCCAGGGACAGCTGTTCTTACATCTGGAAAGCTGTAACTCCACTGCATTTTTCCAGACTGGTTCTATCAGTCCAGCCTTTATCCTTTGAGATTTAGTGGCTCCCAGGTATTAAAGATTGGCTCGAGGGTTCAACCTTTAAGGCTGTGGAGAAAGCTCCAGTGCTTGTTTCATTATCCAGCCACTGATTTAGAGTAGGACCTCTATCATTGATCCACGTGACTGGGATGCACTTCAGAGCAGAGTGCTGCAAAATACAGAAAAGGTCTGTTACACAAATCAGCAAGTGACTCATTATACAACAATTTTCCTGAGGTTAAAACAGCCAAAGGCAGATGATGCAAGTGTTTCACCGACGGTTTTCATCACATTTACAAAACTATTCATTATTAAAGCAATAAATACAAACACTATTCTGTTCAACATACATTTGTACATTTGTAATTTTCACTCGTTTGTGACTTGTGTTGTTTGAGAATAAACTCACTCACTTCATCTGAATGTTTCTGTATATGAACTGTCTGTATATGAATGATCCCAGTAAAGAAATACATTCATTTAGTAGATAATATATGGAGGTGGCTTTGTCTCAATATTATTTGTGTGAACAGATCCTGTGCTGTGAATATAAAACACTTTCCACAAATACAGAAAATAAATTTGTAAACTCATAAAAAATATCTTGCAAACATAAAACGGATATGCAAATGTACAAATTCCACGAATAAAAACATATCTGTGCATACATCAATTCATTTACAAATAATTTATTTACAATTTACAAGTAAATTAAAAGTATTTGTGAATATCTACCTAACGTTTACAACTTTCAAACAGACATTTGTGATTAATTTTCTGTGAGTAAATGTCAGTTCTACGCTTGTGGTTTTTGCATTTTACACACACAGTTTTGAGACTTGTATCGCTCGGGCCACTTCCGGGAAAACAAGTGATCGCAATTTCCGCTTTTCAAAGTAAGAGCACGCAAATAGACTGATGGTTGATTACAATAATGGGTATGAAATGTGGTGTATTTCACATTGCAGGTGTGTCCCACTGTGTGACTGTTGGTGCAAAGACTGTGGAGGAGTGGAGGGAAGAGATGAAGAGAAGACGGTGGGGACAACTTTTTCTATCTTCATTTATAACTTTTAATTGACATTATTCATTATTATATTTCATTTGTTGCATTTGGAGTGGATAAATCTTATTTAGTAACAAGTAGAAATTGTAGTAGAAATAGTTTTACACTGGTTTTACAGTTTAACGTTAGCACACATGCTAACTTCAACTACGATAACATTACAAGTTACTCCTCACATATATGATATTTGCCAAATGTGGTTGTATGTAATTAGCCTATAAGACTAATTTAACATTTGTGAAAGCTAACCGTGTTAGCAACATCTTAGCACGGCTCAGCCAGGAGCCTGTTGTTGTCACGTTGCCGATGCAGGTGGGCGTACTTAGCGTCCTCGAGGACACAGGTCAGACCCCCCCCACCCCCACCCCCAGCTCCACCCTCTCATCCAAATATGGTTTCTTCTGGCTCCAAAAAAACCAAGATGGCGACGCACGGAGCACAGCACTAATTTGTCAACATAAGTGAAAACACCTGTGGACTATAGGTGTGCTGGGTCTTTGAGATTTCACACACAAATTATATGGTACCTTCATAAAATCATCATCATGCATTACTGTTGGTTAAATTAATAAACATTATAAATAGCTAGAATTTGCTACATCTCAACCAGCTTCACTCAAATGCTACTTATACTTAAATGTGTCATCTGTTTTTCTTTTGTTAGCACACAGGTAACTGGAAGAAGAAGACGAGGTGAGCTACAGGTCGCATGTGCTGTGATTGGTGAGTACTAATTAGGGATTTTCTTTTTCTTTTTTTTATTTGTATTGTTTTTCTACATATTAAGATAAATTCTTTCAACAAAGTGTTAAAAATATTGAGTTTTTGGGTTTTTGTTGTGTATTTTGTACCTTTGTGAAACCAAATATGCACCAAAAAAGCAGACACATTAATACCAAAAACAGGATTCGGCGTGGACAGTTAATGTTCTCAGTTAAGCAGGTGACTGACAATTTACACTTTCAATCCCAACTGAGAGAAACACTGTGGGACACAGTAATGCACAACATTGACCACACGAGGTCACTGTGCACTCACGGCTGCCTGCTGAAATATATACGTATATATATATATATATACTTCTTTCTAGGAACTACACACACTTCTCTTGTCTAAGAAAAGACTTAACTCCGTGACTCAGACTGAATCAGTGGCGTTGACTTTAAACATGCAGGAGTTTTAATCTATCGCTTTTTGTTAATTTTGTGCCATGTTAAACAGCAGAGGGTGAAGCTATTTATAGCCCTCGTCATTTGTTTCTTTTCTTTGCTGATGGACACAGTTGTCCCTTGCAACCGGCCACCGAGGGCGCCTTGATTATACTGGAACCACCTGCTGTCCTCATGTTGTGCACAGGCGTGTTTTAGTAGAGCTCAGTCCACTCTTGGATGAGACAGACATGGGACATTCTCACAGGCTTTAAGACTTGTTTTGTGGCCTCCTAAGGCCACAATTACCCTCACTCAGTCTGAGCCCCAGAAGATTTATAATAAGACTGAAATATACCCGCCCTGGAGACGACGTGTTACAGCACAATAACGTACAAATGTTGTCCCTAAGGAGGTGCATGTAGCAGTTTAACTGGCTCTTTTCTGATGCCACAGCGCACCTGTCAGTCTCTGTCAGTTACCTCATCCTCTGAACACCGCATTTGTCCTTTCCCACCTATAACTCAAAACGTGGGAACATAAAATCTTGACACCAGTATTTAAATGTTACCCCGTGGGAGCAATTAAGCTTTAATCCACTCAGAGCTGAAAACAGAAAGCCTCCAATAGCAAGAATGTTTTCATTACATTCCAAAGTGGAGACGAGGCCTGGACAGTAAAGCTCGTCTTGCACGTCATTGTTCTTACTGAAGCTCTTTCGTGGCGCCTATCTATCTTTAAGTGCTGCTCGTCTTTACAGGAAAAAAGTGTTGGTGCTCTGACTGACTACAGAGATGATAGATAGATAGATAGATAGATAGATAGATAGATAGATAGATAGATAGATAGATAATCTGTTCAGACAATCAAATTTACACGTAGTTACTCTTGTAACTCAAAAATATCATTAGTTTGTTGGTTCTAATACCTCGAATGTCCTGGGCACATGAGATTCATGGTGTCGGCTCAACTCGGAAAATGTGACAGCTGTAACTTCCCACCATTAAAATCCTCGCTGGCTCTGACGTACTTAAGAGATCGCAATTTGCTTTGTTAATGGAAGTTCTTAAACACCACATGCTTTTCAACCGTGGCTTTTAAACTATCATGATGGATTAGCAAGTTCCCCCAAATTGCAGACACATTTGGATGATTCATAGTCTGGCATGGAAGTCAAGGGAATAATCCACAATTCAGGAAGGAGTTGTGGTACCTTTTTTTTTTTTTTTTCTCTCTCTCTATTTATCCTCCATATTCCTGCCTCCACATTTCTGTGTCTTGTCGGTGCAGGCGGCTCGGTGGGCCTGTGAAAGTATGGATGTTATTTGTTGTGGATGATACTGTGTGTTGCTTTTGTGGGACTGGAAAGCACAAGTGTGTGTGTGCATCTGTTGTGAATCTGAAATAGTCTCTCATCTTGTCCTTACAAAGGAATGAGGAGCACTGCAGGGTCAGAGTAGACAGCGTCGGGGGGGGGTCTTTAGGGGGATAAGTGGGGGGGAGTGTGTATGTGACTGACAAGACTTGGTGAAGGAGAAAATAGACTATTCCATCTGTCTCAAAATCCGCCCTGCTGCTGACCCACACTCTGGAGACTTTGGTCAGCCTATGATCACATGATGAAGGCAAACCCTTAAAAACCCCCCGAGCTACACGCCCGAGACCTCAGTCATCTCTGTTGTCTGAGACACCAGCTGGTCTCGGTGTGTTCATCCCGCTCTCTCTCTTCCCTGGATAGCCTCCGAGGTACCATCATGTCAGACACTGAGGAAATTGTGGAGGAATATGAGCAGGAGGAGGCAGAGGAAGAGGAGGTTGAAGAAGTTGAAGAAGAAGAAGAAGAGGAGGAGGAAGAAGAAGAGGAGCAGAGGGACACTGAAGCAGAGAAGAAAGAAGAGCATGCTGATGAGAACGAGCATGAAGAAGAGTCCAAACGGCGACGACTTATGTTCCAAAATATCGCTCCTCCGAAGCTCCCTGATGGTGAGAAGGTGGACTTTGATGACCTCCACCGCAAGAGAGTAGAAAAGGATTTCAACGACCTCCAGACGCTGATCGAGCTGCACTTCTCCAACCGTCAGAAGGAGGAGGAGGAGCTGGTCTCGCTGCGCAACCGCATCGAACGCCGCCGCTCTGACAGAGCCGAACAGCAACGTGTCCGCACAGAGCAGGAGCGTGAGCGCCAAGCGCGGCTGGCCGAGGAGAGGGCGAGGCGAGAGGAGGAGGCGGCCAAGCTGCGCGCCGAGGAGGAAGCCAAGAAGAAGAAGATATTCACCAACAAGTCGTTCGGTGGCTACCTGCAGAAGGTGGACCAGAAGAAGGGCAAGAAGCTGACGGCACGAGAGGAGAAGAAGAAGGCCTTGATGGAGCGCAGGAAGCCGCTCAACATCGACCACCTGAGCCAGGAGAAGCTGGCAGAGAAGGCGCAGGACCTGTGGCAGTGGCTCCACCAGCTGCACGCCGAGAAGTTTGAGCTGGCCGAAAAGCTCAAGAGGCAGAAGTACGACATCTACGTGCTGCGAAACCGAGTCAACGACCACCAGAGGGGCTCCAAGGCATCTAAGACGTCCCGCGGCGCCAAGGGCAAGTCTGGCTCCTGGAAGTGAGGGGCAGAGTCCACGGCAACCGGACTGCCGATTTTGTTTCTGGACTATTTGGCTCCTATTTACAACTTGTATCATAAAAGCTATCCCAGGGATTGGGTGTAGATGGAGGGGAACCTCCTTTTTCAGGAGCCTGGGGGACTCAAGTGAATGAAATGAAGCCACAACATCTTGAATGACATCTGTGATTCTTCTATTGAGACAAAATGATTTACTTTATTCACCATTTCAGTTTATTACATTTGAATGTGTGGTGGTTTCCTGCTCCACCAGAGTATCCTCTGTGTTTTATTTTGCTCTTGCATACTAACAATATGTTCACCAGTGTAACTGTTCATGATTAGTTTAATGTGCCCACGTTTCAAATAAGATGTCAAAATTGCATTTGTTTCCAATAAATCAAGACTCATTTTACTTTCAGGTATCATTGTTTTCATACTTGTGCAATTATCTGCTGTATTTCAGTGTATCTCAGTTTACTGTGACTCTAAATCCTCTTGATCTGATTGTGATTTCAAACCTCTTGAAACATGCTCGCTGTGTTTTTGACAGAGGTAGCTCTGTAACAAGGCAAAACTGTTTTGTTAATACTTAACTGAACTGATGATGAGGCTAAGAGCAGCATGGGAGGGGTCTAACAGGTGTGGCACAGCTGACTTCTTACACAGCTAATTTAGTCTCTATGTTGAACCCAGAGTGGAAGAAGCTTCACATGGGGGTCGTTTGATGTCCTGAAGGCATCGTATTAGAATTTAAAAGGCCCAGTTCCTCAGATTTTAATGTTCTGCAACTTCCAATTAAATTAAATTAACTTATTTAATTTAAAACAATTATCAGATAGGAAAATTATGATGATAGACCATAAACTCAGCATCAGTTAGATAAACACTGTTACGTGACATATGAACTAGATGTGTATGTGTTAAAGGCTGTACAGTATATATTGAAATATCTGCACAAAGATTTAGTGCATAACAATAATAAAAGAAAATCCTATTTCAGTTTCTAATCACGCTCTGATTTCACTGATCAGATCAGAACTCTGTAGTAATTGATAGGCCACAAGAAAAGCTAGTTCACCCAGTTTACAAGGACTTTATTTATTTAATTAATATTAACATTAAAAAGTTCCTATGATTTATGATCATAATATATTGGCAGTATTTTCCACAGCTCTCACTATTTCCTCTTTAAGTTTTTTTATTTTTACTTCCATGTTATTAAATCGGTTTTGAATCTAACTTGATTTATCAACACAACTGCCCATATTTTTTTTTTAATTAAAATGATCTTAATCTTTTACCTTTTTTTTAGTTTTAAAAACAACATTCAAACTTAATTGAATTCAGGATTTTACTTGCGAGGTGAAACCCTATGATAAATGATTAGAATATATTTCTCCTGTTGGAGAGTCGGTTCATCTATAACCATGTTTCCAGTCACTCTTTACTCTCAACGGATAAATAAAAGCGCATACACCATAAAATAATAAAATCGAAAAAACCTGATTTATATGCGGATGTGATCAATCAAATGCTTAAAACCACACTGCAGTGACTTTAATAGTGAATTGCCATATGTGACGTGATTTCCATCCTTTTCAGTTTGTGTCCACTGAAAATCCTCCTCTGGTTCAGCTGAATGTCAAAGTATAGAGCAGTGACATGTTATTTCCTCTAGGTGGCACTGGGACACCAGTTTGTAACATACACATCTGGAAACAGTGCATTACACAGCTAAATGTTTGTGTATGTGTACATAATACATATTATTTTTTATTAGTAAAATTATACAGTTAACATGAATTCAAGTGTCTATGAGCCAGTCATGTGGTTGTATTCAGTTTTAAACTAAAGTGGAAAAGCCCTTTATATCCACAAAGTAAAACTCTATTCTAACTGAATAGAAGCCAAAGATTATAGGTACAGACTCCTTGTCCTTGTTGGTGCATACCAATTACCTCTTTAAGTACGCTGAGACAGACCTTTTTCAGTGCGCAGCAGAGACATCCGCCTCTTTACCAACAATGAACTGCAGTGAAACGTAAGTCAGACCAAAGTACGAGCAAATTTCTCTCCCCTGCGGTTTTTGATTGTCAGTCAAGCTCGGAGTGTCGATACCTTACCGCTGTTTTGCTCTCATGGCCGTGACAAAGCATTAAAACCTCCAGACACGATAGTATGTCAACAGGTTACCATAGAGACAGGGAGAGGCTGTCTATGCAATCAGGGGTCTCTATACCCCCCCCCCCCCCCCCCTCCTCCAGCCTCAACACGCCCACTCGCACAAACACCCCGCCACCTCAGCTTCAAGGTGTGTGGTGGTCTGTATTGATGAGGTCGTGAAAAATGCCTGACTTGGCAGCATTGAGACGTACCAGTGCATCAATTGACTACCCATGTTGCACCGGGGGAACAAAGTGTTCCCACAACTCTGCTGCTGAAGTTGAATTTGATAACAAGTTGTTCTTTCAGTTTATATACATCTGCTCCTGCTGTGTTGTGTTGATGGATCCCATTTAGGTTTGAAAGAAAGTGTGCACTTTACTCTGATTCACATGCAGTTGAAACGTGGCTGCTCACATCAACATGAGTGTGTGTGTGTGTGTGTGTGTGTGTGTGTGTGTGTGTGCACCAGGAACAGCAGCTACAGGGTCTTCAGGGGGGTGTTGCCTGCTCATTAATACCCAGCAGAGACTAGAGAATAATGTAATCACTGCATGATTGACAGTTCCTGCGCCAGACTCTGAACTCTGACCAGGAACTTATTATCTGGTGCAGGTTTGTCCGCAGAAAATCTGCATTTGAATCAGAGCGATGCTGATTCTCGCCGTTCAGTCCTGTGTTGTTTTGCATGGTAAGGATGGTTGTTGGCTGCATTTAATGCGCACTTGTTTTCACTGAAACAGGATTAGAGATCTGCTCGCTTCTGTTGGGAATTCACTTAATCTAGACCACGATAGGTTTTGATGAATTAATTTTTCGAAAAGATGTCAAAGCTCCTTACTTCTCTAAGTTTCTGACAGATGGTGGATATTTTTGAACAAGTCTGTCAGCAGCTGTTTTTCGTATTATTTAGCAATACTTTAAGAAGACTGCACTTTTGTCTTACTACTTCAGGAACCTCACTCCAAAGAGATCTTTATGTCAGCCACAGTTTGGCTGCAGTTCACATTAGAAGCACTGTTTATACATTAAAAACCACCTCTAGCTGTGCACATACATTTTGCTGCAGTGATAAACCGACAGCTCAAACATAGGTGACTTTATTGTACTACAATAAACATGAACACTCGTACTCGCACACTGGACAAAAATGTCAGATTTCAGTGTTAAAACATGTATTTTCTGTAAAGATTGAGATCAAGGCTCAGAATACCAACTTGGCTCCAGGCTGCTAATTAATATGAAGAGACACACAGGTGGATGTGAACAGCAGATTTCAGTATTTTCTGGTAATCATACAGTAATGGCTTCAAAGATTCATAATGAAGAGTGTTTGTTATGTACAGGCACAAAGTGGTTTAGTGGAAGGAAGAAAGTAGCTGCTCACCGGCCGCTTGTATGTTACTTTCATTTTTTTTTTTTCCCCATCTGTGGTTTAATTAGTTGATTCTTTCCCAATGGAGACGTAATTACAGAAATAGTTCATGTAAATATCCGAACACTCCAAGGTCCACTTTTCCATTCTGGGGCTGTGGTCTCCGACTTTTGGACCCCACTGTATAACACTAACCAGAATATAAACAGCAGCTGCTCGAACTGGCTCTCTGCATGTGAGTTTAGTCATGGAGGAGCAAAACCAGTCCAAGGGGATGGCTGCCTTGATTCATTGATTGTAATTTCCCATATGTCTGTGCGCCGCAGCGTGTATTTAACTCCACGGTATCCTGCGTTATGGCTGTAGCTGCTCATGGTTCATATTAATTATTCACAATTTTCTTTAATGAGGATTAGATGAGCACATTGAAAGAGAAAAACACATTTTCACACTCATCAACCATGAGACAGCAGCTGACCCCAGTGTACTCCAGGTTTTTATTAAATGTTTTCCGTGTTGTTTTGGGGCAGAGAACGTTTTTAACATGCGGCAAAGAGAAATCTGTTTTACGATGTGATGAAACTGGTAAAAACATAACGAAGTAACAACAGTAGTTCATCATGTTATCCCCGCCTTTGTGTCATCATTTCAGGCAGGCAGTGGGGTTTTATTCTGAAATACATCCCATTACATACATTATGATGAAATAATGAAACATAACCTAAATTAAACTAGAGCTGCAAGAATACTTTCACTATCAATTAGTCTATTGATAAGTCTTTGGGTTTTTGTTTAGTCTGTAAAAGTCTGAAATCAGTGAAAAATGATCATCACAGTTTGATGTCTTCAGATGTTAGTGCCACACCCAAAAAGATTCAGTTTACAACGATTCAAAACTGGAAATCATCACATTAGATCAACTGAACCAGAGACTATTTGACATTTTTGATGAAGTTATTGATTACCTTCCTGTTGATCAACTGTAACTTGAGTTAAATTACCCATAGGTGCCGTATATAGAGTAGTTATAATTAGCTCCAGCCATCAGCTACATCACTGAAATGCTGCTTACTTGTTAATAATAACTTTGCTCAGATAATTGATCTGAGGAAAAGTCAATAAAAAAACATTTCAAATTAAAAGTTCTGTAGCTGTATTTTAAAGTAGTGCTAGGTTTTCCGGTGGTGTTGCACACAACACTGAATGATCAGTGTTTAAAGAAATACTCTGAAGGATTTGTTGGTGGCAGTTTGCCCCTCCTCCTCAGAGAGAGAGAGAGAGAGAGAGATGTTATTTCAGGATCGTTTCACAGTGGTTATGTTCTGAAGCACAAATAAACAAACCCACACCTCCGCCACATGCGGTGGCGAATATTATTGACGTGTGATGATGCGTTGCTTTAAATGTTGCTGCCGCAAGCAGTTTTGATACAGGATTATTTCCTTTCCTTTAGTGAAGGATGGTCCAGTGTGCCCTGTGCTGAAGGGGAAGAGATAGGAAGCACTGAAGCACCTTTCCTTAGCGTTTAGAGAATTGGACCAGCTCTTATCATGGCTGCCACTTACAGACTTCTGGGTCATTTCACAGCCCTGCAGCTCTTACTGCTAAATAAATGAGCACTTTTACACTTCAGGTTCCCTCGTATTATTAATTAGGCAGAGAATTGGGTATTTTAGTACTAATCATAATTTAACCTAAGAGGTGATTTTTGCCATTCAGCACTTTATTAAATTAGGCTTAAATTCACAGGTTAAGCAAAAACCATAATATGTGAGGCTGTTCTTTTCCATGTTTTACGTTTCTCATTGGTGTTTTTTTTTTTTATTTTTTATGACAGACCTCAATGTGTGAACCTATTATAAATGTAAACATGCACACAGAAAGCCAGCAGGGAAACCAGCTTAGAGAAATGCTTGAGCTCCAGCTCTCTGGATGCCTGTAGCCTGTGGATAAATTAGTCTGCCCTGGAGACAGTGCCGTTTGGGCTTATCTCCAACCTCCTCCAAATTGAGGTGGGAGTTGGTAGCGGCCAGAGGTATAAAGGAGATTTAGCCTATCCGACAGGGCATTAATCTCTGCACCTCCTCGGCATCCTGCAAGTTTTCGAGCCCCGATCCCTCCGGCCATATAAAGATGTGAAGTCGCCGTGCATCCTATCAGCACCTCATTGCGGCCCCTTTGAGAGAGAATTCATGAGTACGTAGCTTTAGTATCTGTCTGTGCTGGAAGGCAGCCATCAGTCTGGTATACAGTCAAGACGAGAATAGTAACAGTGAAGCCTTAATTGCTGTGATACCTAAACAAGCCCTCTTTAAGTGGAGGCTCAGCTATCAAGTGGCTTCATCTGTCAGAGTCTGTCTGTGCTCTACTCACCGCTACAGTTAAAGCTTAAATTAAAAATATTTATTTTCCCGTTTTATGACGGATTCCAGGATCTACTGTGCAGTATGTCTCTGAAGAACACTGTAGACTTTCTTTAGTCACCCCAGGTTGTTTCATAAAAATGAATGTGGTTCTTAGAGCGCCGTATAACGAAAGAGCTTTTTTAATTTTATTCATAAACCTACTACACTAACTGGCTAAAGTCTGGTTGGCCCCACCTCCTCCCTTCACATATCATAAGTAGAGATAAGACAGCCTTTTAACTTTTATTCACTGGACTTTATTGTCCCCAGGAGATGCTTATTAAAATAGGAAAAAAAAGACACATACTGTATGTATAAAAACCCGACAAAACGCCAACCATGATGAGCTCAAGATCTAAAAGACGCCAGAAAATGAATTAGTCTGAGTGTCTCAAGTCCTTCCTCTCAAGGATGAGAACTGTAACTCGCGCTCTCTTGACTGACCACAATGCACCTGGCTTTGTGTGTAGCACCTGTTGCTCAAAGATGACATGCAGATTACATAGTTCGCCCGCATCGTACTTACCCCCACCGCACAATATTTAGCAGACCTCTGCTTTTGTTTTGTATATTTGAAATCCTAAACCAAGAGATTAAAGGGAAAGACCGTCCCCGTTTAAAACAATCTCTGGTAGCCCCAAGACTTTGTTAGCAGCTGTAATCTCCTTGCGACTGCTCACCGTGCGTTGAATGTCTCAGATTGTTTTATTTGAATCATTTTCATGTGCCTAAATGGTAAAACAATAGTATCTCACAAGAAAAGTAAAAAAAATTAAACTTATATCCAACAATGTGCAAACATCTTGTGACCAATGACATTCATCTCGTAATCAGTGATCAGAGTGGCGGTATAAAAACTTGATTCAACCCCCAGATCAGAAAAAATCACGCTGAATTTCAGTAGTGTTTGTGGCATCAGACTACCGTCTTTAACTGGTGCGATTTCATCATGTGGAAAAGTTGGCGAAACAGTGAAACGTCACAAGTGCTGTTAAAGCTTCATGCTTCAGCTAGTAAAGGGAAATGCAGATGTACTGGACTGTGGGAGGGTAGACTTCTGTGATATACACAGGGCCTGTGAGTGAGTCATGGTGTGTGTGTGTGTGTGTGTTGTTCTTGTGTCGTCATGTGTCACGGGCAAACACTATTAATATAAACCAATGCAGTGACCTAACAGTTTCCTGGCGGCGGCGGCGCCTACAGACACATTGTAAGTACGCAGGCCCAAACTATGACTCACCATTGGAGTGTAGGAGCTCGGGCTGTTCATTCATGGACAAACAATACTAACATCACACATCTGCTGGCTGCTGTTATGCTCATGACGCGTTTCCAGGATGTGACGTGCGTTGGAGTCGACGCTGCGCCAGAGTCTCGATAGAGCTGTAAGAGAGTCTTGACCGTAGCGTCACTATCAGATCTATGAGTGGACAAACCAAAACAAATGAACACAATGCAGCTCTTGATACATAAGTGTGAGGGTTTGGAGAGGTAGAAGTGTTGGCAAACAACAGCTAATTTACAGTGTGTGTGTGTGTGTGTGTGTGTGTGTGAGACAGTGTTGTAGTCGAGTCACAAAACCTCGAGTCCGAGTCACCAAAAAGAATCTGAGTCGAGTTCAAGTCAGGACCCCGATACCTGCGTCCAAGTCCGTTCAGTTCTCGAGTCTAAGTCGAGGCATGAGTCCTGAAAGTCCGAGTCCTGGACCCGAGGTCTACAACACCGGTGTGAGATGTGGTTTTGAAATAAAGCGGGAATCCTGAAATGACAAACCCAGATGTTTGGAGTAACTCCACTCCCGATGTGACGAGTCTCAAAAGTTGTTGTGAAAGCTGTTATGATTCTATTATGGGACTCTGATAGACTGGATTTGTGTAAATATAATATTGATTTCTCACTCCAGGGATTAATCAATATAGTAATCTCTCATCCCTCTTTGCTGGCAGCATGACTCTATCGATAACAAATATCTGTTGGTTGCTGTGTTCGTCTCTCGGTCCCCCACTCTGGTGCAAAGTGAAATATCTTTTGGAAACTTTTGCATGGCTTGCCGTCAGTGTGGTACATTTAGAGTTTGTTTTTCCCACAGGACGGTTTGTAACAGGTTTGGTGATTCCCTGACTTTTGCATCTTGCACCTTCATCCAGACAAACTAACCCAGACTTTAGTTTGTCATTGCAGAAATAATGACATTCCCCAGCAGCTTTAAGTACACTTCTTGTCAAACGTTAGACGTGACCTGTGATGACTCTCTCACTGTGAGCGTGTTAGCATGACAGTCGCTACACAAACAAACTTTAGACCTCGACCGATCCATCTTACAAAGTAGTTTTCATGCTTTTTACAGCCTCACAGTTGCTGCTTTGTTTTATTTAAAGTCAAAGAATATTTCTTTTTGTGTTGTGATAACAAATAGCCCGGCACTGTGAGTGAGGCAATGTGTCGTAAATGTCATCACAAGTTGTTTTTGTGAGTGTACCCCTGACTGAGCGCGCAGAGTACAACTCCTGAAGACAATATTTGCCTGCATGGCGCTGGTTGTTTGTCTAGTCAGAGGAAGAGCTCTGATGTCTTTATCTGTATTCATGTGTTCTGCTGGCGAACGCTTCCCTGTATTTGCCGGCCGACCTGTTTCATTTGGTACATTGGATGCGTCTCCGGCTGAGAATCGGCGTACTGCTGGATGGAGCCGTACCTGTGAGGGAACGAGCGGGCATCTGATGATAAAAAAAACGGCTGTATTTAGATTCAAGCTCACGTCCTCGCCGGTGTCCTCTCTGTCTCCCGGGTGATTCATTCCGACTCCTCCACCTCTGCTCGCCATGTAAATCAGCAGAGCAGCCGGAGTGGCCTGATTGTGCAGAACCTTGTCCTCCCAGCCTGTTATTACCATGTCTTCCCACCACACTGATGATAGTACCGCCGCTCACACCTGTTGAACCCACAGTGAAACCTCTTGTTTCCCGTCTCTGGGGAGCTCACGTTGCCTTAATTACAATTCCCAGACTAATTTTGAAACGGGGCTTAATGCGAGTCTGAGTCAGAGGGTATCGGAGGCAAATGGAGCAGCAGGGAGGATCTCACAGGAAAGAAAATCTTTAAGAGGCCTTAAAAAGCTTTAGTCTTTATCTCTGGCAGTGTGAGAATGCTCACTGGGATTAATTTCTTGCAATCTGGACAAAATCATTTGGATATCGAAGCAAAGACATTTGTGTGAAACATTTCTTCTTCTTCTTTGTGTTATTTAGACGTTTCTTTAAACATTTTTAAAATTAAAGACCGGCTTAAACAGGAAAATATACCATGTTTGTGTGGTATGTATGTTCATACGAGGTAGATTTTGTTCGTCGACCCCTTCAAACTACCGTGGCAGATTTTATGCAAAACTTAAAAAGCAGAACACTGGCTGACCTGCTCTTTTCAGACAAGACTGTATGATGACAGAAGTAAATACCAAACTATCTCTGGAAGTGAGTTGACTTATCACTCTGTCATCACGCAAAGTAAGGAGAGCCAACGTTAATGTGAGCTTTACCGTTCCCTCAGTACAAAAGATTGACAGCTGTGTTCGAAAAAATATCTGATGCTTTGATTAAAAAAGAGGCGAAGTCAGCTGTGACTCCCAGGGTGCATTTTGGCAGAAGACACATCCAGCGACTGAGCGTAAAATTCTGTTACATGCACTTTTGGATTCTGGATAAATTTCCAATTAATTAAGCAAATGTTTCACAGTGTTTTTGTTCACAACTGCAACGTGCTTTTGAATTTCGCCGCTGCGCTGATTTGCACCTCTTACTGTCCTGTTTTCCATAGCAGGTGGTGGCTGAGGCTCATGGGTATTGGAGTATTGGAGACCGTGTCACAAAGAAGGGCGAAACATGATTTCTCATAAACAGTGCTGGAATAATAAGATCTCCATGTTTCCACGTTAAAGTATATTTTGTATAGGTTTGGTATCATTTAATATGGAACCAGTGACTCAGTTTCTCTCTCTCTCTATTCTCCTACAAAGCTTTATTTTTTTTACAGTATAAAAATCACACTCGTGCTTCAGGGGCATTTTGAAAGCCACAATTAAAATATTCACACTTGTAGGTTTAAAAGTTCCATCGCCGGGTTTAAATATGAATCCACGTCGTGGTTTTTCATTAGCTGGACGCGTCTGTCACTCGAAGGAGAGGCAGAGTAATGAGAGAGGATTCCTGTGCTTTTACCCATGGGGGTAAAACATCTATTTATAGCCACTTACATCAATACGTTTCCCCTCCGTGTTTGCCTCCGTCTAAATGCTTCATAAAGCAAGCGTCGCAACCTTTCATCTCCCCTCTGCTGGTAATGGTGATGGCTGGTTCCAGCGGTGCACTTGACACCAAACAAGCTTCCGAAGCTTCTCAGTTTTGTTTTTCTTTTGATATTTTAAAAGCTGAAACAGGTTGTGCTCAAAATTAATTCAACAAGATGCATGCTGGGTGGTTTTATTATTTTGAAAATTTGTCTTGGAGCCCTGCGGGCGAAACCCGTCCTCAGCTCTTAGGTATTATTCAGCCTCCGTACCGAGACAGGAGAGGACTGTTAATGTCAGGTCAGTGTCGAAATGTAGACGAGTTCCTGATACTCTGCCAGACAGAGAAATCATTAAGAAACCACAAGGCTATGTCTGACTCTGAACAGATGTTCCACGTTGGTAAAGGGGGGGGGGGGTTACATTCACTCCATGAAGATGACCTATCAAGAAATGCAGACTGCTTCGTCTCTCTTGGGAATTGAATTGAAAACTATAGCTGAGCTTTGTATCCGTGCTCTCCACGTCTGCGATGGAATCATTTCTAATAATCATATGTAATTAGCATATTTGCTGGAAATCTTACACATCATAAATTTAATATCTGAATTATGTAACCCAGCTCCTACCAGATGCACTCTCAGCTTGATCCCATGCTGGAGAGCAATGATTTCTTTTTTTTTTTTTTACTGGAGACACCAGAGGCCATAAAAACTACCGTTAGGCTTTAATGGGTGGTGGCATTACATAACTGTCTGTCCACTTACCCCTTTAACTGTAATTGTTCTCAGAATAGAAGCAGCCCCCGCTTTCCTCGCCATTAATGAGCTGACCTTTGACCCCGTGTGTCCAATGAGCCGTGGAAAATCCAGCTATAATAGAGCAAACCTGTGTGTGCACGGCATTATCTTTAGCTGTGACGTGTAGTTATCCGGGAAATGTGATAAATAGAAGCATTTTTAATACAAGTCTGGTTTGATGAAACATGATTTGCTCTTGATGTTTAAGTGCAGGATTTGATATGGAAAGTACTGAATGTTTTTGATAAAATAAGAAGAAGGAAAAAGAAGTTTTTAATCATACTGGCATTACTGTGGCTCTTTGATAAGCCAGTAATGGATAATTAAAGATTTCAAGGTGCCATTATTCAAAACAGGGCACCTCTTCAAAGAGTGCATGTTGAAAGAAGCTCTCCATCTTTATGTTGCATCTTCCGTGTTGACAACTTAAAACTGGCATGAGTAATTTGCCCCCAAATAATGACTAATCCTGCAGGTGCATTGTTGACGCTAGACACGAGGCCAGTCCGACCCCCCCCCCCCCCCCCCGAGTCTTCATGCAGCAGTGTTAAATATCCAGCACAAATAAGCATTCAGGAAATGACAAAGCGTTAATTACATGCATCACCACATGGAGCTATTAGCTCTTGCTAACTAAAGATACAACTCCACTCTAAATATGGGTTTAAGCGTTCAGAGAGTGGGCAGCTTTCATTGCCAAGGAAACTAATGAACCCCCCCCCCCCCTTTTCTTTTTTTTTGTTTGTCTGTTTCTATCCAATATCGCGGATCAAAAGGAAGTTGAGCTGCATGTCACGCTTCGTGAGATCAAAATGTTCTCTTCATGTTTCACCATCAAACGGACGCCGGATGAGAAAGAAGGAACCATCTATCTGCCAGGCTTTTTATTTTGTCTTAAAGGTTTTACAAGCACAAAGGCTCCAACTCAGGGCCTTGAGTGGTTATGTAACACTTATTATTTGCTGAGTGTTGGAAAGTGTTGTAAGGAGGCGGCCGGCCAACCTCGGAGACAAATAAGTATTATCCCACTTTTAAATGCTGCTATATTTGTAGTGACGATGAAAATGAAACACTGCTCTACATTCGCGGGGAAAAGCAAACAAGGAATGTTCCCTTTCTACTTCTATTTCACGTCATGCTGTTCAGCAGTCTGAAGGAGTCAAAGCCGCATTGATCTGAATAATTATGCCATTTTAAATTGAGACAACACTTCTTATTATTGTCTTGACAGCAAGTTGAGAAACCACGTACAATAGGCTGCATTACACAACACTTGAAGAAAGCAGCAGCACAAGAGAAACCTAGTGTGTGTGTGTGTGTGTGTGTGTGTGTGTGTGTGTGTGTGTGACAGACCCATAATTAAACTGACTGTGTATTGATTGATAATGTCTGGCCAGTGTGTAAGAGCCAGGTGTGAAGAGCTCAGCCTGGTGGCTCATTGTTATCACTCGCAGGTTTGTGAAGTGAATTTTTCGCCTCTGCTTTATTTTCTTCGATTTCGAACAGCGGAGTGTTTCTGTAGCCGGTGTGTTTTCGCCACAAAGAGCCAATGTAGCAACAGTTCAGATGTTAGCTTTAGCCAGCCAACAACACACACTGATCCTGTGCGTGTGTGTGTGTGTGTGTGTGTGTGTGTGTGTGTGTGTGTGTAGGGGGGGAGTGTATCTTAATACGTGTGTGTGCTACAGTGCTGACTGTTTTTCAAGCTTTCCATGGACTTACAGGTTTTTTTTTTCTCTCTCTCTTCTAGGAGGGGAGTTGAATAGTTTTGGGATAATTGTGAATTTGTCACTCAAGTTAAAACATTTCCAACTTGCACTGACATGTCTTCATCTCACTTCAACAAACCAGAAGGACCTGGTTGAGTGATACGTCCATGAGTTTAAGGGGCCAATCAGATGACAGGACACTGCACAGTGTGTTGCATGTACGACCCATGTAATATGTTGCTGTTGAAGGAGAATAATCTTTATTTCTTATAATAATAATACCTTGTTACTCAATGTTTACTGCCTAGTTAAATTATAAATATCCATTTAAATTTGAATATAGACAGAGAACGCAGTGTTTGAGCTTTTAAAAAGGACAGATGAAACTCTTACAACAATATGAATTTACCAATGGTGCATACTGTCGCTGAATTGTACCTTAAATAGTTTGATGAAAACCAGATTTGTGCCTTCCTGGACAAAAGAGAGACGTACTCTGACTCTTCATTTTTTATTTTTATTTTGTTAAAATACATATGAAACAGATACAATAAATTATATCCCAAATGTTTACTTTAAATCGTTACAAAAGTTATCACAAACTGTACACATCATGACAGTAGTTGCAGTTGTTCTTGCTCAATATAGATTCAACCAATATGCAAACAATTACAGCTCAAAGCTCTAAACTCCTAAACATGGAATAACTTGATAAGGTAGAGTTGGCTTCACTTGGTTTCCCAGTTTGACTAATTGTTCACAACTATTACAGAACGTGTATAAATTTCACTCGATTACAAGTCTGAGCTGTTCAAATTATCACCAAACAATAGAAATACACCGTGATGTCTCTATCTCCATAAGTGTACGACAACTTCTTAAATTTCACTTTTCAATATATATAAACAGTGCCATCGACAAGTGTGTGTGTATATATATATACAAATGTAAACACAAAGTTTGGAATTTGAAATACTCTAACATATCCATTGCTTACATTTTCCCTCAGTAAGTGTATTTTGAAAGTGGCGACAAACATGCTACAAGTAAAAATATTTAATATTAAGGGCAGCACAGGGGGGGGAAAGCATCATTATATGCATGTGCAAGTAAGATTAACAGTACATAGCCTTTTTCTATTTGCTATGTTGGTTTCTTATTACTCAGAAAGAAGGAGAAGCTGAGTCAGTGTTCTCTGTTAGATGCACTGAACTTAATTTCATATGGCTTCATGTAAAAAAAAAAACAAAACAAAAACTTACATATTTGCAAATGTTTGAGTGTGATTGTAGCTTCTCCTTTCATGGATAATATTTCCCTGAATTTCTAACAGGTGAGGACAAGTTGTACAGTAAAGATTTTTTTCTGCCATGTTTTTCTTTTTTTTTTTTTTGATTAGCATCGGTATTACTGTTTGACCGTTCGTTGTTTGACCAATTAACCGTTCGAGTCCTTGATCTCAGACAGATTGACAAAAAGCAGGCGTCTCATATTTAACCGTGAAATGTTGATTTACTTTGCCTGAAATGACAAACTGTTTATCAGCTGTAACTAGCTAGCTAATTAAGCTAATGCCGTCTTCACAAGTTGGTTGAAAATGCTGTCTGCTGATGATTTAAAAAAAAACTAAAACAAAAATGTTTCCAGCTGAAACTGCGATTTAAAATTACAACAATATAAGGCGGGACTTAAATATGCACTTGCACGATGTGATGCTAAAGACTGAGGCTAAAGCACCACGTCCTGAGCAAAAAACGAAGTCAGCATCCTTACAAGTAGATTTTTAAAAAAAATCATAGCATGATCCCGTTCACATGCATAATCATCTCCTTTATTTTTCATATTTTCAAACTGTATGTTTCACTTTTAACGTTGCACAAGGAAATGATTCTAGGATGAGGAGTAATCACTGTGTTAATTGTGAAAATGTAATGCTATCCTGGATAATAAGTCGGGCTGTGGTTGGCTGAGTGTAAAGTCATTCAAATCCAATGCAGCAGGACAGAGCCTCTAATGACACTTGAATATACTGTTGTAGCTTCAGGACCAGAATCCACTGGGATTCATCTTGGCCTTGGAAGTAAGGCTTGGTTTGGTTACTACTGCAGGTAGTAAGCTAGTTAGCTAGACATGCTAACATTTTTAGCTTACGTTAAAGCACACACAGTTTAATCCATCCCTTTACGCTTTTGGTCTTTTATTTTTCACTTTGGAGCCGAAGCTTGAAACTGAAGCTTGACAGGCCTTCTGTTCCTAGTTAATGCTGCTAAGCTATGATTGGACAATCACTGTTCAGGGGAGGGGTTTAGCGAAGACTCACTGTGGACTGAAGGCTTTAATTACCAGTTGGATACTGTTTTCTGAACCACTGGCACATGCAGTGTCCCCACATATTCAGAACATTGTTAGTTACTGTATTAATATCTCCTAATGAAGACGATTCCATTTTCCTTTTTTATAAATAATTTCTTACAGTAAAATGTGGAGTCAAAACATCAACCAACAGACCGTTGTTCATTAGCATTATTTCACTTTTTAGTTGCAACATGAGGGACATTTGCAGTGCGAACAACAGTTTAATTATATTCAGTTGGTTTAATAAGAGGATGAGTAACTAATACCCATATGTTGCTTGTTCAGTTTGCAGTTATTCGCTGAAATTGATCTGCTGTACAAAAATAAATATGAAATTGTTATTTTTTAAAGTCTTTGCCGGGATTTCGGGAACAAATTCATTCAAACGCACTTTGATTTTAGTGTTGTTCATGTCTCTGTACAAATGTCTGCTACATGTATCTGCTATAGTTTCTCTAAATCTGAGAGAGCTGTCGATTTTTTTCCTAATATCTGCAGGTGACGATGGCTGGTTAATGGCCGGTTTCACACGTCCGTGACAGTTGTGACCGATGATTTTTCTGAGAAATTTATCCAGCCCTTTTGTTAGACGCTCAATTAACTGCATTCTTCAGCCAAAACAGCTGGATCACGACTCGCTGGATCTATTGACTGACTGATTTTTTTTCTTTCAAGTAAATGTTTCACGGCACTGAGCAGCATAGCCCTTTAACTTTGTGCCATTTCAAAGTAAAATGCTAACGTCACTAAAGAGCTCTCGGGCCAGAAAAACGTTGCTCAAAATATTGAAAAGGTTGATACAGCTGCGAGTGAATCACTGAGGACTTCTTGCAGTCAGGCCTACCATTCATGTGGTCTATGGAAATGTTTGGCAAATAAAGCCTTTTTTGAGAATTTCAAAGCAAATGTATGAGAAACAAACTCTGGAATTGAATGACAGTTACTGCTGTGCATAGCCAGCTCTGTAGAGCGCGTTGTTCGAACGAATGAATAAAAACAATTTCAGCACAACATTGTTTTCATAAACACATAAGAAAACGTGTCGGAATGGATTCAGTTTTCATACGACATGCTCGACAAGAGACTCATAGGCAACACGACTCGTCAGCGACTCTAAACAAACGTCTGTTTTCTCACAGAGGCGATGTCGTCACTCTACCTGCGATCATCAGGGTGTCTGCGGAGGTTTGGGCGAAGGACACGAACCTTGACTCTCAAAGCTTGCCGCTCTTCCAGGCCACTGCAAGGTAAGACGTCACAAAATACAAAGCTTTATTTATAGAGGCCATCTGTTTTGGGGAACTAAAGCAGGTATTTCTCTAGTCCTGAGGACGCACTGTGATCATGGGCAAATAGGTTATTTTAGCCCAGCTAGGTCAGATCGCATGAGCAGCGTACGGCATCTAGGATGGTCAGTTATAAGCTTAATGTGAGGAGCAAAACCTGAAACACTGGCTATAGCAAAGCCTTTTCTTGCGCCTGGTAGTTACACAGAGAAGTGGGAATAATCCACGTTGGCGCTGTCCACCTGTACAATATATGTTCACCAGTGTAAAACTAAATACACAATCTCAGTCTCGAGACCTTAACACGTGATCCTGCACTGGTGTGTTCGCATTAGGGGACACGTCTCCTGCTCTTTTGTTGGTCAGGGCAACTGCTGCCTCTCAGACGATGCACCTGGAGTGTCATTTACTGTTACTTTCCCACAGCACAAAGCATCTCCAAGAATAGATCCAGAATAGTAGATCCAAGAATAAATCCGTAAGAGTAATAACAATAATAAACCAAGCTCATTTTTCAAATGTCACGTTGTTTTGAAGGAGCTACACAGGATGCTTTTTTTTATATTGCCTATGATCACAGTTTTTTCTTTTTTTACCAAAGCATAAAGTAGTTTTACCACTGAAAATGGGTAATCACCTGTATTTTCCTATTCGTCAGGTGGGGAGTGGGTGTGGCAAAAGAGGAAAAAACATTGATAACATGTAAAATATGAAATTACATTAACTGGAGTGAAACACTTAGCCTCTATCAAATAAAAGTGTGTAATATTGTCCCAGTTACACATGGTATCTTATTAGCTAGCAAATAAATCCACCAGTTTGTCCAAGAGTCGGCTATTTTTGCAGAAGTTTGCAACTTCTCTACGAGCAGAGGATCTCTGAGATGCTGAGTGGTTGATCTAGAAAAAGCTCCTGTGTGCATGTTGCCCAATCAAACCACTGTATGTCTGTATTTCTACATGTTAAACACACACATGCAACATGTCGAGTGAGACACTGTTGGAGCTGTTGGAGAGCGACTTTGATTCGCTGTTTCCTGCTCTGTATTCAACTCACACAGATGAAAAATTAATGTTGATCTTCTCATCTGACTTTGGACGAGACATCTCATAAATTTGCCAAAATCTCAAATTATCCCTTAACCCTGACTTTTAAGAAGGAGTAGATCGAATTAAAGTTCTTAATCCTGGATTTGTATGCCCCCATGTATCAGATTTGCTCTTTCTGCAAGTGAAGATGAGAATATTTCCAGAAACAGTAAGTCGAGAGAAAAATCAGCTGCCTTTTTACGTTGCAGGTCGTCCACGCTCCCTCAAAATGGTAAAAATATAAATGGAAAAACACTGTTTGCACTGTAAATTAAATTTGTACTATTTGATTTTCACCTCAATTTTTTCATTACATGCATTTATACATTTATTCATCTGATTATCAAGTGTTTTCTAACACCCAAAATAAAGACAGGTACATTGGTTTTCTTATTTTTAAAAAACCGAATCCACCGAAGGACCTTGTAATGTAATATGTAAAATGCATGTAATGTAATATACATAAAGGAAACGAGGGGAAAGTTCAAATAGACAGAGCTGATACTTTACACTATATAGTGGAGCGTCTTTTCTGGTCATTGTCACATTCAGGAGCTTGTAGAAAGCTCTGTAAATATGAGTTCTTTTGGAGACTGGGGGGGGGGGACAACAGAGTGAGGTGTAGAAGAAGACAACATGAATGTACCTCTCCCAGAGCATGCCAGTGTGTGATGGGCTTCCGTGGATAAGCCAACATTTCGTTCCAGTGATCTCGTCCAAGGCCCTCAGCATCTGGCCCGGCACGACACACACCAATCACCTCATTGTGTCCAACCCTGTTAGTAGCAAAACACACACGTTGGCACATAGTAACGCTTCTAGTAGACACACAAACGTAATGCCTGTACTGATAAATAGATAAATAGATAAATATTTCACCAGTTTTCGATTAAAAATAATGTAATGAAAAGAAGCTGGAAGATCGTCAAGGTCAAGTCTGAACCAATAAAAAACAAAAATAACAAACCCCTTATAAAAGAACTCTAATTAGTTGTGTTTGTCAGTTTCTGTGTCGAGAGCTCTTGTTGATCAAAGGTTAACTCCCAAAATCTTAAACCTTGTTTCCTGTTGATAGTTTACGGCAGAAAGAACGTAGTTAGTAAGACACATAAAACACAGACACATACGGAGGCAAGCTGGATGAATGAAGTAACTCTTTAACGAGACACAGGGAAAAAAACAAAACAAAACATGAGGCAAAGTAAAGACTTGAACCAGGAACAAAAGAGATAATCCAACGCAGGAGGTAAATCCACAGAGAACACGAGGGGAACAAACAGACGGAGTGATTGGGAACGAAGGGGAGACGTCTATAGACGGGGTAAAAAACAGGAAACGATAAGAGTCCAACGAGTCACTCAGAGGGGCAGATATATACTGCAGTGACTCACCGATCGTAATCCATCACCATGATGGACAAACTGACTTGTTCGACGTTCTCCGGGGGGATGTCGAAGATGATGGCCTCGTTGTACACTGGGTTTAGTGTGCTTTTCTTGGTTGTTGTTTTTCGCTTCTTCAACCGCCGTCCGTCACAGATCAGGTAAACCTTCACATATGGATCTGAGAGAGACACTCGCTGTCACATAAAGGTTCGTTCATTCGTACATATGTTCACACTGTAGTTCGATGGGATGATTTAAACAGAATCTAAGAACAGATGCTAAGGGAATGGCTGTTAAATGTGCAACACACCTGTCTGTCAGGTGTGCAGAATCCAAACCTTTTCCTTTAACGCTAGGAGCAGCACTATTCTGACAGAAGCTAATACTTGGGATAATTTGTTCTCAGTGAACTCCCTATGTCTCTTTCCCATTTCCATCCTAAGAGGCCACCTGCTGCCTCTTTTCAACTAAGTTTGATTTATGGCTCAGTTTGAGCTTTTGATGTCAGCCGCATCTTATTTGCCGTCGGGTTACCTGAAGAGCCTGTGATGTCCATGGCTTTGAGGTTTCTGCATTTGATGACTGTTAGGGTCATTCTCCCTGCTGTGGGGAGGTAGCACAACGAGTACATGATCTCTCCCAGGTCGACACTCTCCTGCAGGACAGAGGGAGACAACAGAATGCATTTCATCCATTTTTACATGCGTTGAACACGTTCTGTGAATCATAATACCAAAGCGGTAAATACAGGAGGCTGTATTTTATCAACTGGTGCTGAACATTTTCATTAGCACAGCATGGCAGGCATTTTGCTATTTATCTCTGTCATTGCATTACAGGCATGAAAACTTAACTATCAGGCATTAGTCAGCTCAGCTCAACTTGTTTTTGGCTTTATTTACGAGCTAGCTATTTTGCTAGCAAAGCGAGCGTTAGTGTCGCTACTACCATGTCTATTAAAACTATAAAGTACTCAGAGGTAACGAGCTTGTCCTAGTTTATGGAGGAAGATCATAAATAAACTAAACTTTTCTATTCAAGTGAAGAAGAAAACTTAATTTTCTTTAATTTTCTCAGCAGTTGAGCAAAGTTTTATCCAAAGACTTTGGTTTGTACTTGTGACATTTCATGTTATCGTCGTCTGTATAACTACAGTCATATATGAACGGTTGTTTTCCAGTCAAATCTGCATTGGACTGACCCACTTCTGCCCACAAACCAAAGCTTTTTTTACACATGCACACTTCAAGAACGATACATCCGACACCTTGATCTCGAGTACAAGTCTGCAAAGTAACTGAAGCCGCCCTCAGGTTTATCCACACAGGGGCAGTTAATCGCTGGCCTGCAGTTTGAGGAAGTAAATATAATCTTCATATTAGACCACACAAGCAAAGCCAATGAATGCCTTAAGAGATTTTCTGTTGACTAACTTCAGTCCTTAAAAACACATTTAACTCTCAACTGACGACACATTTCATTTGCATTAGGACTCGATCCTGTCCATGTCAATATTATATACACTCAGGTACTGATTAGCACGCATCAGGCTCATTGTGGTATTCTTTAATCTGCATTCAAAGATGCAGATTGTGGTGCATCATGGTGATAGACAGTGATGCGTTCACTGCCTTTCGCAGTAGTTCGGGATCAAAACAGTGGAAATGTTCAAAAATCCTTGAAAAGGTCCTGTGTGAAATCTATAAACAAGTTTTCAACATGAGGAAACATTATATCTTTGGTGGAGTGTGGCCCATTATATGCTCATAGCCTGAACTCTGGCTCGTGAGCATGTTAGCATACTGTAGCAGACTTCATCTTGCATGTACTGAGTGCAGACGGCGCAGCAGACTGTGACTTTGCATTATTATCTCTTTCCAACGCTTCAAGTCGGGGACCTAACGAGATAAACAGGCAAAAATCATTGATTCAGTCAACAATAGCAGCAATCTGTTGTTATTTTGTAAATTAACAGAATAACAATATAAACTTTGGATCCAAATTCCAAGTGCTTTTTAAGAAACAACCTAGTATAAAAACTCAGCCTTTGTCAGAGAAAACCAATAAATTAACCACCATCGAACTCAACTGAGGAAATAGAGATTCATATCTAGTCAGTTTGTATGCAAGACTGAATATACTGTAGTTCTTCTGCTGCTATTAATATATCTTAGAGGCTAATGTGAACCTGAAAACAATGGCTCAATGTTTATCACACTGAAAACATTCATAAATAAAGCTGAGGCTCTTGAGGAAACTGTGATAAGTGTTAATGTAGGAGTGAAACGCATTCTGGCCTAAATTATTTTAAGAGAGTTGTTAGGAGGACATACGATATGCATGGTGCTCACACTGTATACCCTGTTTGTTTAATTACTTTAGGAGTTAGTGTATATATTTAATGACTGGATCATTTTACTCTCTGTTGCTATATTTACGTCTGTAAAATACCCAGCAGTTTCTGGAAAGTGTGTGTGGGTGTTTGGCTGATGAAATGCATTTCCCAAAGCATTTGAATTATGCAATGTGTTCCACCTGCGATTTTTTTTTGTGGACCAGTGTTGATGAATTCTCTCAGGCTCCTAGAAATGACTCATTGCAATACTTGTGTTTGTTTAGACCTTTCCAAAAAAAACAAAAAAAAACAGAAGAAGTTCCCTTTCACTCTGTGTTTTCTCCTCAGTGATGAGACAGACGTTTGGTGCAACATGTCTTCAATGTCATGTCATGGCAACAGTGTGTTTGGTGTGAACGCCAACTCACCGTCGTCGCTGCGTGGATATCCTTCCACACCACCGCCTCCCTGGAAAGATCAGAGAGTTCAAAGAGGTTGTCCACCACCACCTCGCCAATCATATCGTGGCTGGTGAAGCGGTCAAAGTCGTAGACGCTGAAGTGTAGCTTGCGGTTGCAAAGCTCATCGTACACCACGGGGAAACAGAAGGTCTCGTCAAACATGGGGTTCAGATTCTTGCGGTGGACACGTGTCTGGAACTTCTTCTTCCTCTCTGGCAGCAAGTAGATCTTCACGTATGGGTCTGAGGTGCCCGTGAAGTCCTTGGCGGGCAGGTCTAAGGCCTTGAGGATTCTCACCACCAAAGCCTGCTCCTCGTAGTCGTAACGCAACGAGAAGCTCAGCTTCCCACAAGTCTCCACGGGCTCTTTGGCCTCGCCCTCCGAGTCCACAGACTTCTGCTTGTACAGTTCAGGTTTTATTCTTCCGATGCTCGCCGTAGAAGACTGGCGGAGAGGCACTGTGTCCATGCTGAAGTCAACACTGGTGACATTCATCTGACGAGGCAGGTGGCGCCGGAATGAATTGTGCCTGTTGAAAAGGGTAGAGGGCATCTGGTAAATGTCTCAAGTGTCAGTTTTATGCATGAGTGGCTTTGTGACGGTGGGCGCTAATGGTTTGTCAGGAGAGGGTACATCAGAAAAGCATGATGCATAATAATGTGGAGTTCATGGAACATGCTTTACATACTACAGTCTTGTAGAGTAGCTCAGAAAGGTTTTCAGTCCGTCTTTGATTTTCACATTGATTTGCACAAAAATCTAGTGCAGAACAACCACCTGATATTCACCTGACGTAGCTGTAGCTCCCACTATGGGTCAGTCTCAAGACAACACTTACCAGTGATGACTCTTTGAGGCATATCTTTCAGTTTGCTTGATGCATGTTGACAAGCAATAGCTTTAAATGCTAAAAATGACCTAGCCACATCACGTGATGCACATACATTGTCCTCTGAGCCTTGAAAAGTGGCTTATCTGAAAAATATTAAAGTGAAAGACTTTCATTTTTGTCACCACTGACCAAAGCTTTCCTTTTAAAAGAAAAAATCTCCAGCATTCAAACTTGAGCTCTTATAAAAAAAATAATAAATTACCTGAATGCTGCAAATTTCTGTAAGGTTGACATCTTTTGAGAAAAACCACGGTTGTGTTCGAACTGCCAATCTTGTCACCTAGCAACTGGCCCTCCTCCTTTCTGACAAGTAAGACAATCACGGCGATCTGACAGCCATGGCACAAATGATATAGCACAGGAAGCACAGCTTGGAAATTAAATAGTGCACTCAAGTATTGTAAACAGCTTAGAAGGCGGCACAAACCTCGAGGGGGGAAAAGGGAAAAATGACCTGAAATACAATGAAAACATACTGGACACTAACTAACATTAGCAGCAGCTCTTTGCTTTACTGCTCATGGTTTATAATTGTGTTGTCAACTTTTAACACACACACACAATCACACACACACATAAAATATACACAGACAGGTTAAACAAATTAAAGGTCCCATATTGTAGAAAGTGAGATGTATATGTTGTTTGATCATAAAGCAGGTCTTGGTTCTATATTAATAATGTGACAGTATCAAAGCGCTCAGTCCACAGAGGAATGTACACGGCCTGTATTCAGAAACTGAGCCTTAATACGAGCCGTTAGGACTTCAGTAACTTTGTGATGTCACAAGGAAACCAGCCATTCAAAACTCCACATGGTGTGGCAGTGACGGAAGAAGACTGCTCCTTCTCCTTCTCCCGGTAATTCATTCGCCATGATCCACTCCACTCCACAACAACTTTGTAATGTTGTGCAGTGGCCCTTCCCTCTGTGGGGACAAGTGGACCCAAACTATGGCAGCAAAATGCCGCCATAGTCATCAATTCCTGACCCTATTTACTGATGCTTTTCCCACAGATATAAATGCACATGTCACTTTAGTCACTGTGCTATTGAAACATGAGTCCGTTGAGCATCTTTGTGACTGAAGCTCCTGCCATCAGTGCTCCAACAATTAGCCTCCTCTTGCAATCTTGATACGAAATCAGAATCAGCTGGACCTGCTCAGCATTTTTAAACATGTGACAGAGCATGATGGGATGTTTTCTAACCATGCACTGAACCTGCGTGGAAGAATCTGTTTTTGTAACATTTCTCCAATCAATCAGTTTTTTCCTTTTAATTCGTCACACACACACACACACACACACACACACATACACACACAAACACAGTTGACTGCTATATGAACATGTCACCTTGGGCTCTAAGTAATTATGTTTTTCACTACTTTCTGACATTTTCTACCAAACGATTAATCGATAACGGAAATAATCTTAAATCGCAGCTCTACCGGGCTTCTCTACTTTACTGTTGTAGCGTCATTAAGCTATGAGACGTTACGTATTATTTGGGCTTCAGCTGAGACTAAGGTGTTTGTTTTTTTCCCCAGTCAAAAAGGAAATAATCGATAAAAAAAGAGTAGGTGGAGGGATTGAGAAAGTAGGCAATGCGATCTTTAACCTGGCCTTTCTGCATCCCTGGTGGGTGTGTAATTCATGAAGATGTTGGACTCAATATAATTTAATTAACGGGCCTAACGACAAACCAAAGCAACTGTCAATATCGGCTCCTTCTGAGAAACTGAGCGCAGCTGCCTGATGCGTCTCACCAGAAAACCAGTCTTCCACCATGACAGCTCCCACCCCACAGCACTGCTAATTATGGACGTTCTAGTTTAAACACAGTGCTGGAAAACAAAGAGGAGCAAGAGCTGATTGTTTAATTACTGTGGTTGCTTCCCGCCGTTACCATAGCAGCTTCACTCACACGTACAATTGATCATAGGGTTCGAACTGAAGCAGGGGGATTTGCTGATGAGCCTGCAGGAGGTGGGGTTTTTTTGTCTCTCTCTCTCTCTCTCTCTGGTTAGACAGTGAGACACAAAATTCAACATGTACAACAGCGTTTCAAGGTCACCAGCCAGTCCCTGATGCTCTACATGACATGTGCCAAACCACCTCGAGGACAGTGGCCACACTGTCACGAACTGACATTATGCAGGCATCAGTTTTGTTCCCTATTTTGCATGGAAGGGGGAAAACAAACCGAAGTGGGTTGAAAAATGCTGCCATTATTTACTGTAATTGTAAGCAGCGGATACTTGTCTGTCAGTGCTGTTGCATGACATTGTTATTATGTCCTCAGTGCAGGGGCAGACAGGGAGGGGTTGTGACTGCAGTGAGTTCATGTAGGGTACCTGGAGGAGGAGGTTGGTTCTGTGGTCTGCCTCTGGATCTTAGCCTGCTGGCTGAGCTTCTCCCTCAGGGCTGTTTGCACCTCGGCAGGGATGTCCGGAGACGTCTGGCTGATCTTCATGGCCGCCTCCAGGAGCTTGACGGAGCTCCGTCCGTTCACCTTCACTTCCAGCGGGT
Organism: Seriola dumerili; assembly: GCF_002260705.1. Lineage (NCBI taxonomy): Eukaryota > Metazoa > Chordata > Actinopteri > Carangiformes > Carangidae > Seriola > Seriola dumerili. The sequence continues at coordinate 3,578,559 of NW_019174393.1, forward strand.
ACTTCTTCTCCACCTCCGCCGCTTTACACTCGGTGATGGGCGGGGAGCTGGGTGGAGGTGCCTCGGGGAAACCCACATGGAGACCATTTTCAGCGTGGGCTGACAGAGCCTTGCTCCTCCAAATGGGCCAGCACAGCTTCCAAAAGACAAAGAGAGAGACTACCAACAGGGCGAGGCCACAGAAACCCACGACCACAGCAAGGAGACTAATAGAGATGTCTACATGTAACCATGGAGAGACCAATAGAGGAGGACAGAGAGGGAGACACATAAAGGAAAGGAGAAGCAAGCGAAGGACAAAATATGACAGACAAACATGCAAGGGAGAAAGAGAAAAAAGGAGAGAGAGCAAGCTGTAAGAAAGAGGGGGCAGCATATGCGCCTGTTTGATAAAGCAGGACAATATAAAGTCATATAAAACCACAGCATCAAGAGAAACACATGTTCACTGACTGAAGAGGGGAAAAAAAAACATTTGGTGCTCCCATCTGCTCCTGACATTTCATGTCCTTACTGATATTTAAAGGTAAAGTTTGCTCTGTGTATCAATGAGGCTTAATGCAGACTGTAACAGCAGGCTCCCACACATTAATTAAACTGACTCTGTATAAATTCACCAGATTGCAAAATGAAAAGAAAAAGGAGAGAAAAGGGAGAGAAAGAAAGAGGCAGATCATTTCTTCAGTCAGACTGCCACCTCAGTCTATTGTCCACCTGTTGCTGTTCCATCAGTCTGGACTGAGCTGCAGCAAGATGCGTAACAGGTGGAGGAACACTTTCGTAACAGTTCAACACGTACAAACACATTGAAGTGAGCAATGTAATAAAGTTTTAACAGGAGAGAGCGGAAGTGTAGGTTCGCGTTTTTTATCCAAACGCTGCATCTACTAATCTCTTTAATTGAGGGGAACAGAGGAAAGTCATTAATTTCAGGAATGAGGGAAATAAAATAAAGACTTTATTCCATTTACCTGCGTGTCCTTTACCTGGTATGTTGCTCTCCAGGGGAAATATATCCGAACATTTCTCCCGGTCTACGTGTCCCGTGAGACAAAGTTCCGTAACGATTTGGAGAGCCCTTTGGCACAAGGTGATGCTGTCCTCCGTCCGGACACTCATGTCTCTCCTGTTAAGCCATTGCACGCCGGAGGAGCCGGGAGGGCGGCGGTTCATTTGGGCACCTCTTTATGCGCCGCAGAGCGCAGCCTGTCCGCGGGAGACAGCAGGGAGGCGCGCTGCGTCCTGATCCATATCCAGCGCGCGGCGAGGAGCGACTGGCCGGACGCGCTGCCTGCGTTTGAATAACAGGCGGCGGGGTGCTGCAGTCCAACCCTCGCTGCGTCCAATAGCTGTGCGCATCAGTCTGCTAGTGAGTCCTGTTGGCTGGTGGCAGTAACGGGATTACTTTTTCTACTAATGACTACAGTGTTCCCCATGAGGGACTGGCGACCTGTCTGTGTCCCCGCCTTTCGCCCAACACACGCTGGCTTATAGGTTCCAGTCCTCCCAGCCCCCAGCAGGGGTTCGTCCCATGTGACCCTCAGTCACATGGGACAAAATAACTCATTATCTCCCTCATTCCCGCCTCCATCAGATGGAGTGTGATTTAACACACTGTACTCAAACTACTGTGGTGGAGTCACGTGACTGCAGTTGCTCCATATCATTGATGATGTGTCAAAAAGTAAGTTTTTTAAACGCGTCTATCGCACATAAAGCCTACCTTTTCTAACACTGTATATTTATATTTATATATATATATATATATAATCATACTTATGTACCTAGTTTTACATTATCTATAGTACATACTGTATAGCGCTATAGCTTTTGCACATATATTCACATGAATATTTGCACAGTTCATTTTAAAAGAACCATAACCTTTTGAATGTCATTTAATTTCTTATTTAATTTAACATAGGTGATCTGCAACTCATGCATTATTTATAAATGTTTTGTGGTCATTTGTTTATTAATATATATATATATATGTATGTGTGTATATATTTGTAGAGAGAAGAAAGAAAGTCCAATTGGCTTCCAAAGGAAAGATATCACGCCAACAGACAAAAATCCTAAATACTTTGATCTGCATTTGTTTATGGAAGACATCAATTAATTTCACTTTATTATCAACCACAGAACATAAAAATTCAAACATTAATACACGGACACAGAATCCAAAAAGTTCAAGGATTTTTTGTCATTGTAACGACAGAGGTGATATTGTTGCATCTGCTGCCGGAGCACAATCCTCGTCCAGCTTCTTTTCACTGAGTATTTCTATTATTCACACTCCATGCCAGAGGGGGGCACAAAACCGTAGCCAAGGGAAACTGGAAATCGCGGTGGGAAAGGAGAGAACAGCAACATCGGCGGTGAAAGTGTGACAAATACAGCTGAGGGTGATTCAGAATTTTGGAGCCATGGTTACGACACTGCACCTGTCCTGAAGGAATGATGTCAAGATGAATGAAAGAAAAACCCTTCTCACAATCCAAACTATTTAATCAAGGAATTCAACCAGTTTTTATTTTTTATTTTTTTAGACAATATTTCCACGCATGTTTTCTTATATTTGTCAAACTTTTTTGCGTATCTACTGAAATATCTCTACATCTACGAGATGGATTGCCACATTTTGTACCGACATGAATCCTGATCACTTTGTCGACGCTCTGACTTTTCCTCTTCCAACACCAGCTGGTTGACGTTTGTGATTTGGAGTGAAACGTCTCAACAACCAATTAAATGTATTAGAAAAGCCATTTAGTGCAGACAGTTCTGGTCTTTGTGATCTTTGGTGACCCCTGGAATCAGGACTGGAACTAAAGATCACTTTCCTTATTGATTGATCTTCTGATTATTAGCTAATATTGGAATATCTGACATATTCTTTAAAAAAAAAAAAAAAAGACTTACTTTATTATCAGAAATAGATTATTTTTCCATCAATAGATTACTCAACTGATACCAGTTTCAGCTCTACCAAGAATTTTCATCAAGCATCGCCATCAGGTTAAATCTACTATCTATATATTTAATTACCAATTTATATATTTGTTTATCTTTTAATGAGCGCTACAGCCTCACAGAGCTGCTAGCGTGTCCGTATGTTGGGAAACGAGATGATTTAAAGCTGCGCAGTTAAAGTCATCACTCCTGCCCACTCTAACGTGTATGTATGTATGTATGTAGAGATATTCATCCTCTGCTGAAAATCTTCCCACTTTCCCACAATGAAAGATTTGTCATGTTGTTGAGTAGCATGGCCAACGCTGTCTTGAGTCAGGGAGCCAAAACCAGAAAGCTGTTTGGCAGACCTCCAGGACGGGGAATTAAGCAGCAGAAGGGCAAAATAATCAACTGCTATACTGAATCGGAGTTGGCTAAGCAAGTCCCTGTTCACTACTGCCGTGCGATTGGTGTGAATCACCTATATGTGCAGCCAGCAGTTTGGCTTGTGAGGATTATAATGTAATCATTTAATTGGATGATGCTCTTTAGCGTGCTGAAGGACAATTAAAACATGCTCATCTGCTTGGAAGCCTCCGGTGGCATTTTGCAATCATGGGTGACTCCAGTATCAATACCAGGCCCCAAGCCAAGTATTGTATCAACCTTTTCGTCAAAACGCTTTTGTGCATTCAACACAACCGGTGCCTTTCTTGCCCCCAGAGTGTTTTATTTCCCGAGGCGGTTTATCCCCAGCCTCAAATCTTCTGACATGAGGGACGTGAATCCAGAAGGGGCTGTCTCCTAGACAGCGGTACATACTGCATATTGTCAGTAACCTGCCTGGGAGATTGCCTTTGCCTCTGAGTTAATGTCCTCCGTTCGTGGCTGGAGAAGCTTTGTGGAGAGAAAAAAAATAAGTAGAATATGTGCTGGCCGAGCCTGGGCCACTGGATAATCAACTCCACTTTAAAATGCAGTTTAATGGCAGTTATAGGTTACTAATTGGTACTCCGAAAGGAGGGAGAGCTGGATGATGAGAGGTTAGTGTGTGATTATGTTAATGCTAACGTGCAAGCACCAAGTAATCACTGGCCACATTGTCTGTATCGCCTCAAACACAGAAGCAAAAACAAAAAAAAATTTAGAGCACCAACTGCACCTTTTAGCAATGTGAAATTGCAGTTATCCCATCAGGACTGATTCACATTATAATCATGTCTGCATTGCAGTGTTGTTTGGTACAGACAAATTATGGAATGATTTTTAAGAAGAACACGATTGTTTACTCTCATCTTAGGACAAACAGCAGCAGCATACCTAAACTCGTACTTGCACCTAAAGGTTCCTTCCAGAACGACCTGAATGACTGTTGTGAGTGTTTTCTGATCAGGCACAGCTACGGTTAATATCTGCTCAGTTAAGGTCGGAGAAAGTCTGTGATTGTGGTTAAATGACGTTGATGTTGGCTGATTGTAGGAGACGTGACGACAACCGCAGCCTCCGAAGTCAAAGTGCTGTGCTTTGTGGGGAGAGGGGGAAGTCTGTGGGAGTTGACGCAGTTGCACATAGCAAATACTACTGATATTTGCAAGGTTTGCAATGTGTTATCTTCTGTTCTGTTTACCAGGGGAACTGACTTTTGCAAAGACTATGAAGTCAACGTCGCTAACCATAACTGGATGACATGAAGGACAAACTCGGTACCTGAATTTGAAGGTTTGCATTTCACCGTGAAAATGCTTTTCTATAGAAAAATTCAAAAACACACCTTATGAATGTATCTTCCAACTTTAATCACATCTACCGACTTTGTTCTGTATCCTACCGGCCGGCAACATCTCCACTCTCCATTTCTGTGCCTGAGCCTAACCAAACCTTAACTGCAGCTGTGTCTGTTCAGGAAAACAGGATTTTTTTCTGTAAGACTTTTGAAAGGCGCTAACAAACGTTGGCCTCCTGCCAACAGCGGCGTCTGATCACAAAAATGTCTCTTTCTGGAAGGAAATGAGATATTTTTGAGTCATGTGATTCGGACGACTCGTTGGGTTTTTTTTTTTTTTCCCCACAAGATGTGAACACCACCTGAGACCAAAGGCTTTTTGAAGCGTCAAAAACATCACACTACTTTGGTCTTTGCTACTTCGAGGACAGTTTTTTTTTCTGGTGAAGACAGTATCTCTAGAAGTTCTTGTACACAATCATAATGTTTATGATTTTACTGCAGTCAAAGATGGATTTCTAGGGATTATTTTGGGCTTGTGTGCAACTCTTTGGTCAGTACAATCATGAAATCCAAATTGATCCAACGTCATATATGGGCGTACTTCATGTCCCATGGATTATTACTTCCCTGAATCCTTAGTCTCTTGTATCATTTGTGGCCAGATGACTAATTAGATAAAGGCACTTGGACAATTTTAGTCCCCAGGAGACTAAAGTATCTTGCACAGATGTTCACAGAGATCATATGGATCCTGACTATACCACTGAGTTTCTATTCTTATGATTGATCAACGCTCTCTTGGTAAAATAATTTTCATTTTATCTCAACGCTTCAATCATGTTGTTTCAAATTTCTTACCTGTAAATCTAGTGGAGTTGAAATTTCATCAACAATATTCACATTTACGAAAGTGCAACAACTCTAGTTTCACGCTCACTCTGAGTGTTTGTCACATCTCACACTTTCCACACCAGTTGATACTAACCGGAAAATAAACGGGTGGAAAATGAGAGTTTAGGAAACAAATACGATCAAACATATGCATCGAAGATTTGGCTAAACGGAACAGACAAGATCTTTAACACGTTTTCATACAGCGACGCTGCCACTAGATAAAACTGTTTAGGAAAAGGTTATATCTCTATTTCTAAACTTCGGTTGCATTTCTTTCTTTTGGGTTGTGGGGAAGACGGAGTCTGAGAATGTCAAATGTCACGGGTAAATGTCAGCAGAGTGGCCACCAAGGCGGTCGTGTGAAAGTGTTTATATCTCCGACAGAGGGTACAAAATGTTCAGTTTCTTTTACTTACACAAGAGGGTAAACAGCAGGCGCACTGGAGTTATATCCAGCAGAGCGAATATAAGACGAAACACTCTTTGGCTCCGAGTATTAAAACATCAGCAGGAGGTTTTTTTTTTTTTTTGGCATTAACAAGCAAAGTTGCATCGAATTAAGAAGGAAGCTGTTTATCATCCTCGGTGTTATGATGTTGTTATCGTGAGATGAGATGTCTGTGAAGGCAGGCGGTAGGCGGCGGAGGAACCTTATGGCAACAGACATGCTTTAAGGACATGGTCTGTTACATTGGCTGACATTAAGGGAGCCAGGGAGGGAAAAAACGATTTAATCATTAACATTCATGAGCGGGAACATGGGTGGCTTCCAGCACGCTGTGCTACCGCCTAAAACAAAACACAGCCAGCACAACACTGAAATTACCGCCGTAATTGATTATTTTGGAGACAGTGAGAACATCATCAGAAATCTGAATGCATCAGCACAACTTGGGGAATAGAGCCAGTCCGCTGTGAATGTCAACCACACTGATTGTGGGAAAAGAAAAATCACAAAAAAAGAAAAAAAACACTAAACACAGTGTTTTGTCTCTCAGGAGCCGGGTAAGTTCTCCAGACCCGGCTCTCGTGGCTGATTTCAGCTTTTACCGGTTGTGTTAGAACGAAGGCGCGATGTGTGAAACTGGATCAATTTGTTACCAAACACTTTAATGACACCCTGGCTGCCCCCGTCGCACGCTCCTCAAAAAGACTGCTTTGTGTTAATTATTCTCACAACACTTGAAGCGGCTGAAGCTGGGATTTGTCGCCTGTGAGTGCCATTTGGCAGATTTAGAAGCTTCAGCAACATGACGGGGATTATTTTCTTATGTTTACACACCCCAGAGAGCGCCGGCGCCGTGCTCACTATATTTTCGAAATGAGAAGACCCTGAGCTCTTCGAACACAAAAAGCTGAAGTACTAAGTCTCAACTAACAGCGGAAGTAAATGAAAACGAAAATGAAAATATATAGATTTTCCTCCACAAGAAAATGACACCAAACGCTTTGTAATGCCGTGCACTTACTTTCAATCTCAAGTCTCAGTTCCTGCTTCAAGAAAATCATTATGAAAAGATTATTATTATTGGGGTTATAATGCAGTTTGAAGTGCAGACTGATCTGAGAAGTCATTACATTATCTCATAATCATGATGAAACTTTGATTCGTGGCTGTGATGGATTACACGTCTCATAGGAGTCTCATATTGTGCAGAAATTGCTTAACAAAATCCGAAACGCTTAGCTGTAATGTGAAGTACAAATGGGCTCAGACCCACCGGTGTTGTCTTTTAACAATACAATGCACAGGGAGCTTTTTCTCTGCATGTTTCCTGGCCTGTTTTAATAAAACATAAGTGATACGCAGTGTCTGTAGCTCAGGCCTTTAGCGCTCAACTGATGTCCTGTATGTGAGTCAACACACAAATTCAACAAAGGTGTTGCAGAAGAGAATGAAATACATTTAATACCCTCCTGTTAAAGAAAGAAAAAGTCTTATTTGCAGTTAACCTGTTAAAAAGGCATCTTCCATTCCCCTCGTGGTGCAGCTCTTGATTTAATCACAGATTTCCTAATGGCTCTGTGGTTTAATTAGGCCATTTAAAGGTTAACTGCCAGGTCTGCGCCCACATCCACAACGGTCAGACATCTCTCACCAGCGTGCTCCCCCTGCACCACTCCTCCTCTCAGCTCCACCTGTGCCTATGGAAACCAGATACGGTGCCAATTTTAACCGTGCATTTCTATATGAATAATGAGAGTTACCCAGCTTGCGTTCACGCCGTGTCGCCTTGCACGTCAATGCCCGCAGCCTCGTGTAGAGATACTCCTTCTCGTTCACCCCCTTTGTGGCAAATGCACAAACTATTTTTACTGAAACAATGAATTTTTAGAGTAAAAGCTCCTGTTTGCTTTTTATTTGATCATTCATTAATAAGACATTTCAAGCATGCAATTATGCAGCTTTGCATTTATGACAATAGTTAATACACACTGTGATGGTTTTATGCTGTTTTGCATCTTTTCCTTTTGCATATATTATTTTCTGTTGCTTTTATCTTTTTCCTCTGTAGTTTGAAATGAGTATAACTAAATAATCTTATTTAAATCAGATTATTCTTGTCTGTGGTTTCTATAGCATGTGTTTTTTCCTAACACCAGAATAACGGCTCAGCAGTTAAACTGAGGAATGACTGTGTCTGAGGTCTTTATCACACTTTTATTAACATTGATCAAACTGGCAGGTGTTATAGTGCTACATGATTTTGCTTGAGTGCCATTCCTATTATGTGTAGTTTTATTATCCTGTTCAAGTTTCCTGGGGACTCTTAGTCTTTTTTTTTTTTTTTTTAAGTCTGGCAAGTGGCATATAACATTTGTCTTTGCTGTATTGTATTTGTGAAGTATATTAATGATGAATTACATCACAGTTAGCATTTTATTTTTGGCCCCTTTAAGATTTTCCAGTTGATCCATGTTCCTCATAAATACTAAAAAGATGAAAAATAACAAACGCCATCTCCATGTGGTGCCAGAAATACTCGGCCTGTAAATTAGAACTAAACTTTATAGTGCCGCGGTCCATGATAAGCCCCGGTATGAATTAATAAGGAGCCAATCTTTCCCGCTCTTCATCTCTGTTTCACACTGGCGAGCACACATGCTCTCAGCACGGACGCACTCGGTAAAGCAGTGACTGATCACGCTGAGAGCGCCTCACTGGGATGTTCGGAACAATTACCTCTGCCTCGCTGCCACTCCGGACCCCTCAGGTGAAGTCATTATCTTAACCAGAGGCTGCTCACTACAGTCACAATTAATTCACATTAACAGCGGAGCCTGGGCCACCAGGGCCATCTGGATGCATGGCTCCAATTATACTCATTACTGGACAAGGCAAGGTCCTCGAAATTGTGACTTCTTGCGCAGAAGGTACAAAAGCAAAGAGCAGCTTCTGTGAGGCTGGAAAGGTAATGGTTGCTGAAGATTAATGGTAGGTGTATGGCTAGAACTGTGGTGATCCTGGAGTAATTTGCATCATTTGCTCCTTCAAAACCTCTTAAAACGAGACGTGAGGAGGGTGTGGGTGTCACCGAAATCCATCTTTCAGATGAAGAAGTTTAGAGAGGACTATTTTCTCTCATAACAGGAACATCTATATTGAATCCTTTTGGTTCTGACCCAAACCACTGACTTTATTCAACAATGCGGTCATTCATTTCCTAATGTTCAATTATTAATCAGCTGCACAGGAGCTCTGCCACTGACGGGCTCTGTTTCTCTCTCCTGCCTCTCGTGAAGATGAACCTCAAGCAGTGAATCCTGGAGAGGTTGTGACATCCGAACAGACGGACTGCTTTTTCATTTAAACTTTCTAATAACTCCGAAATCTATATTTTTTTGTTTGTTTACTTCACCTTAAATAGAAGCGCTGGTTGCCTCTATTATGAATAAAAGATGCTTCAAGTGTTGAAGGGGATCACACCTTTTAAGAAAGTGTCAGCGGGTGTTGATGTAGAGATTATGGGCTGTTGTTTAAAGGAATACTTCACTTATCAAACTCTGGAGAGTCCACAGCGCTTGCAACGGCTAAATGCTAACATGTTGATGTTTTTAATATTCGCCATTCTCAGCTTTATGTGTTAGCATGATAGCATTTGCTAATTTAGCAGCTCACGCAAAGTAAAACTATGGAATGATATGGAAGCGGATTATGTTTCATATATGAAACATACAGTATATTAAAAGAGCAGAAACGTGGGTTATGCTGCAGAAGTTGTGTGTGAAGTGCGCCTCGACTTGCTTTGCCTTTAATTCCTATATTACATCTTTTAGAGGAAGAACGGGTCCTTAAGTTGTGAGGAGGATAATTGCTTCCTTTGCTTTGGAATATCTGTTTTTAGCCTTGGGGTGAGAATCCCTCTTCTCACAGACTTGTCATGTTATTTGATCTATAGTGTGTGTGTGTGTGTGTGTGTGTGTGTGTGTGTGTGTGTGTGTGTGTGTGTGTGTGTGTGTTGGCTTTAGACCAGGCAGAAATATTGGAGTAACTCCTCATAGACTGAGACTTCATTAACCATTTCCTGGAGGGACGTTCATTAGTAGAAGATACAAAGCTTCTTATGATAAATGAACATGATTTACAGCACATACAGTAGATATAGGCACTAATAAATTTTACCATGTGTTTTTATTGTATGCAGTATCTTTGTGTTGTGTGTCTTAATAGTGTGTTATATAATAAGCTTTAATTATAAAGCACCTTTCAAAACAGTTATGAAGTGCTTTACAAGACGAGATGAAATTGAGGAGGAACAATGAAAATGATTAAAAAAAACATTAAAAAATAGTTTAAAGGTTTCACAACATTGGGGGGGGGAGAAAGGTGAAAATGAGGTTCAGTAAAAATGAGATAAAAGTCTAAAATAATGAAATGAATCCATAAGAAACAGGGTGATGACCTAATATAGTAATAGATTTAAAACATTAGTAGATTCAGACCCTGAACCCAGAGAAAGCAAGTTCCAGAGAGAGCTTTAAAAGTCAATAAATCAATCAAATCTTAAAATCAATTCTAAAATGTACTGGAAGCCAGTGAAGAGACGCTGAAATGGATTAATATTCTCTCCTCTTTTGGTTTTGGTAAGAAGTTTGGCTGATTTGATGGGAAAGCGGCTCTTTGCTTATTTTGTCTTGTAGATTTATTTTAATGCGTGTTCGCTAAGAGCATTACAAGGGCAGACTGAATGCGTCAGGAAATATTTACAGCCTTGCTTTGCTTTTAACTGTCTTCTTCTTCTTCTTCTTCTTAATTCAGGCTGATTTTCCTTTTCTTTTTTTCTTTTTCTTTTTTTTACTGTACATTCAGTTTGAAGAGGCGAGCGTGACCTTCGGACGCTGTAATAATGCTAATCAAAGCGCAGGCTGCAGTCGTATCTCTCTGATTAAGCGGGGTTGGTATCAGCGAGGGTCAGCTGAAGCTTCCGGTGGCTGTTGGAGTGTTTTTCACTTAACCTGTCAAAACAAAGAGGCTTGTGTTCGCCGCGGCTTCTCGTGTTTTGAAAGGAAAAAGAACATGAAGACTGTTTTCACTCACGAGCTGTTACATCACTACATTTACAAGAAGAACCGTTTGCAATCTAATAAGTAAAAAAAAAACATACACGCTCTTCCCTCCCATACCTTTAAGAACATATTCACTTTCTTATTAACTAATAACTCGGCGCTTTCGCTCCTGCCAGCAGACGGGAATGAAACGTGTCGCTATATAATTTTTTCTAACTTCTTGCAACCTAGGCTCTTTCCAGATATTAGTCCTGAGAAAACAAGATCCACATTTGAATACTATATCTTACTCTACACACAGTTTATTCCTGGGGAGCATCTACGAACTGTCATCCTCAGGTCTCTCCCTGCAGATGCTCTGTGGAGTTCAAGGCCCGAGGCAGAGATTTGTCCTGCAGCCGCTCCAGCGTTGTCTCGGCTCTTTGCTTCGGGGGGGGGCATTGTCGCGTTGAAAGGTGAATTGTCGACCCCAGTCTCATGCACTCTTCTGCCACCGCGCTCTCGCTGTAGAGACGGTGTCAGCCAGGTGACGAGCGCCAACGCCCGCTGTTCACCAGACGCAGTGTTTCTGGAGATCTTCCCAAACGTTTCACTTTTTGTCTGATCAGCGCAGAGACTCTCCTCACGAGTCCTTTATATGTCATTGGGTGAATTCCAGGCCGGCTGTCACACGCCTTTCACTCTAAGTGGCTTCCATCTGGCCACTCTACCATAAAGACCTGACTGATGGAGTGCCGCTGAGACGGTTCTCCGTCTCCACGAAGGAGTGACGAAGCTCTGTTAGAGCGACCGCTGGGTTCTCGGTCACCTCCCCGACCGGCGCTCTTCCCGCTCGTCCTCCTGGGAACACTCCAAGCTTTTAGAAACGGTTTTATACCCTTTGACCTGATCTTTGCCTGAAAGGATCTGAATACCTTGTGAAACCGCTGTGTCACTTTTACGTATAAGATAATAAGATAACATGAGCGGAGGGTGATGCTTGCTGTATGTGCAGTGAACAGCATCAGCCTCTCCTCTTACATGTACTTCCTGTTTAGATGGGGGAAACCACACGTACGATTGTTTCCACTTCTCTTGTCCAGAGATTGCTCCGGTGCAGACATCCACAATTCACTGTTGGTCTTTGATTGAGGTGTTGTCATGGTTACCTGGATGTTCGATAGATACCGGGCTGGACCAGAAAGACTCTCCCCACTTCTCTCACAGCTATAATTAAACACAATTTTGAGCATACCGCAGCATTAATCTCTCTCAGTGGCTGCAGCCGTTGTGGATATGGCAGGGGATGTGTACAGTGAGTGTCAGCCAACTCGACAAACTCAGTGATCCTCTGGAGGATAGGTTGATGGCGTGCTGAGATGAATGGCGTGATAACCTCACATCAGACGAAAGAGCGGCATTTATTGTTCCCCTTTTTCTTCTCTTTTTTTTTAGGGGGACTTAAACGCTTAAATGTTTTTGTTGATGTCTTGTTTGTTCGTGTTCATCTGAGTCTCAAATGATGTCGAATAAAATTTGATCAGCTTGGTTAAACATTGCTGTTCTGAGCAGGCAGACTTAAATAATACTCGACGGAAGAAGCACAATTATGATGTAAGTCAAACTGTGAACACTTCATAATATAAACAACCTGTTCAGTTTGTCTTCAATAGAGAAAAAAGAGAAATGACAACAACTCATTCATTTGTTCGATGCAACTGTGTGAAGAGCTGCAAATAAATCTCATGAGAGGAGAGCAGACGAGACAGGAACACATAATCCCCTAAAAAGTCACAAGGCCTCGGCCACTTTATTAGAAACCTGAGGTACATGTGACAGAAATCAGCAGCGCAGACACCCAAACAAACGGGGCTGGAGAGCTCAGCGCTGAGCTTCACTTCACTTCATCGTCTATCTACACTGACAACCCCCGACCAACACTGGGTGACCTACACTTAAGCCCTCGCCCACACACGAAATACAGCCATGAATGAAGCTTCCTTTAAAGGGCTCTTCATTTTCTCTGGCGTCTGAGTTTTTTTTGTTTTATTTGATATTTTTTCCCCAAGGTTATTGAAGGAGATAGTGAGGGACAACACCGGCTAATAAAAGGCAAGGCAAGGTGCACCGTGACGGTTACATAAGAGTGGATGATGTAACACCTGTAGCGCAGCACCTGTTGTGATGGACACATCTTCACACTCAGAAACAGCCAACGCTGGTCGACTGACTGAAGCTTTTCTTTCCCACCTTTAATATACGGAGCCTGGAGCGTTCCATGGGGATGATTGTTGACTTATTCAGTGTCGAATCAATTCACAGTTTTCAAAGCAGAATACATTTGTCATTTTAATTTTGATTCAATTCATTTTTAAACAGTTAAACATGCACAACAAAGTTTTTAATTGATGTATTTATGTATCGAAGTTGGATTACAATCCATTTATTAATGTGTCTATTAATACCAAAAGAAAAATATAGAGTATGACAACCTACAGAGCCAGACGCCACCACAACTGGCTCTGGCCAACGCACTTCATCAGTTTATTACTGGATTGCATTTAATGTCAGGATGACCTTCAATGTCAGTGCGTTTCAAAACCATTACAAATGATTAATGCCACCGACTGCACATGATTAAGCTTCGGTCAAACGAAGAAACAAAAAACCCAACAGCAACAAAATCTGTTTAATCATTTCAGCAAATAGCAAATTGAGCTAAAGTTGGTAATTGTTCTTTACATGATAAATGTAGAAAACAAACTACAAATGCTCCGTAAACCTCTGCCTTGTGTTGTTTAAAAACATTTTATGTTGCAGTGTAACCAATATATTTAACGAATTAAATATTGATATCATGATGGCAGATGTTGTGGATCTTTTGTTTATCAGTTCATCTGGCTGCCTGTTCACTATCCATCCAGTGTTATTGTTCTTTTTTATTGCTTTTGAACAGTTATCTTTACAGAATCTCTCTCCACACCCACTGTGAGTCTTAATTCATTTGTCAAAAAAGAGAAAAAAACACATAAACAAAGTTAAAGATGAATCTGACTGATCGCTTTTTCTTTTCTTTTCAAATGTTCTATAGATATCGCGATAATATCGTCGTTATCGTGAATTCTTTTGGCCACAATAACGACACTTTCTGACAGACGTATTCGGTTCTATCATCTCGTTAGGGCAATATTAACTGTAAATTAAAATATAGACTAAACATAGACAGAACCTTGACTTGTGTCTGTAAGTATTCCTGTCAGTCTGTCGGCAGTAAGGTAGCACAGTGTGTCGTCTGACAGGCAAGACCCGAGACAGAAACGCACCCGCCGCATCGCCAGCTACCGATCGATGAAGCTTGCTTCGCTGGAATTGACCCAGATGAGCATATCAACATTTTTTTATCAACTCATATCTTCTCTCGTGTGGATTGTGGCGGCTGAGCAGTAAAAGAACAGTGTTCAGAGAAAAGCCAACAAGAAAATCAACCAATAAATCAGTAACAGCGAAGAGGACATGTGCCTCCCATCCTCGGTGGAAATGACACCCTCGCTAAAACCGCTCGCCTAGAGTCAGGGAAAGAAACCAGCACTGACTGGCATGGCATGTTAACAGTGGTCTCCTGTGTCAACAGGCTTTGTGGCACTATTGCATCATGTCACACCTGCAGCAGACATTACAGCACAGCCACAAGAGATCCTGGGAGGATCAACCCATGCTGTCACTTTCCTTCAAACATAAATACTAAAAAAATAATAAAAAGTGCATTAATCTCCAAACTCCAGCCTCCATACGTATTCATATCACTTGTTGATCCTTTGCTGGCTCTCTAACACAAAGGACATACTAGATGAAACGGGCACCCCGTCTTGCCTCTGGCTCAGACCTCTTGCAGGCGATGATGCTATCAGGCGGTCTGCGCCCTCTGTATGGGTGAGCCACGGAGATAGCGTGCCTATGGGGAGAAGCAGCTCATCAGCACATCACCTGGGACAAAAGGCCAAAGCAGGAGGAACGGGATAACACTGTTGTGTAATCACAACTAACAGAGACGCCAATTCATTTTTGGCCTATCTCCTTTTTATCGGACTAGATTATCAGACTCGGGGTAATGGTTTTGGGGGAATGGACGGGGCAGGGATGTAAAAGCCAGCAATCTGGGTTGTCAGGCTCTTCTTTATTCCACTCTCGAGGCTTTTAGGATGCAGAGATTTGTGAAGAGGAGAAACCGAAATAGAAAGGACACGAAGGAAAAGTACCAATGCTGCGAAAGGGAAAGAGCTTGTTGATAGATGATTTTAAAATAGAAATGAAGATTAGACTTTAGTTACTGAAGATTACATGTTCAAAATATTAGTTTATTTTTGAAAGGCAGTGAAACTCCTCTCTGAGGTGTCGCTGATGGATGTACTCAAGCTAAATGTGCTTCTACCATCAGTTTGACCAGCAACTCGAGATATTTTTGATATATATCAACATATAGTATTTCATATGTGTTATAACTTATATCTTCATATATCCAGAGGATGTATATGCAATACTAATATATAGGTGACATATGTGCAACATCACTCAGGTAACTTAAGGTCGTCACCGACCATCAACGTGACGTAATCTATTGATCACTTCTGTTGTACTCGGGTGTTTTTTCTTCTTTGCTAAGGTGGGTATAGATGTATTACAAAAGCCTCAGGAAAAAAATAAAAAAACGTGTTCCTGGGGAAAAACACACAGTTCAAGTAAACACCTGCTTCTGTTAAACAACCGAGAGGTGCCGGGGGCAAACGCCATCTCAGGTGAATGCAGCATGAAATCACACTTGTGCACCTGTGTGTTCCAGATAATGAGAGCAATTCATGGAGCGCAATACAGAACTCTCTTGTTGATGTCCATCATCATAAATGTGCTTTCTCCGGCTCCTTCAACTTCAGTCCCCACCATCCGTTACCACCCACAGTAATGAGGAATGTCTCGCAGCTGCTCGACGGAGGTGTGAAGTTTAAGCTACATCTTGACTCTGTGTCGTTTTTAACTTGTGTGGTCCAAACTGTCCGTTTCACTCCTGCGCTATTTTTCGAAAACCGAAACATAGTTGGCGCAAAACGGGTCACGGTTTGGTTTAAGTTTAGGCACCGCGACTGCTTGGTTAGGTTTAGGGAAAAGATCGTGATGTGGGTTAAGATAAGTATTTCCTCGACGTAAGAGGATCTTTGTTGTCATGGTTACAGTGAATGCTCACGGATAAAAGAAACAACGTAAACAGCTGGTTTCCTGCGTCATATTCATCCCCCCCCCCCCCCCAACTTCCTCCTGACGTGGACTTTGTCGCTCTTTATACTACGTCACCCCCACCTTTACCTTTGCTCCTGTCACAATTACTACGGCCCACTGCATGTCGCCTAGCAACAAAACGTAACTATGGGTCTTAATAACCTGCTGCACGGACGACCTGTGGGCTCATTTTTCAGCGATGTTCTGTTCCAAACTGAGGGGCAATGTGATATATCATTTCTCACGCATTAAGATCACTGGGCGCCTCCACTGGTGGTGCGAATGGTCGGTTGTGAAAACCTCAGTTCAGCCCACAGGCCTTCAAGTGCGTAAGAGCTCCAGTACGCTTTTGAGAGCAGCTCTACGTGGTTCATTAATGTGAACGGTGGATTACCTTGACTCTCCACATTAATAAAAAAAAAAAAGAAGAAAAAAATCCATCTTCCCCCTTTTTTTTCCCACAGAACTGATCGTACCGAGAGTCCGAAAAAAGAGAAGCCACTTGGCAATTCTCTGCTTGTTTCCCAATGAATTAACGACAGTTATGGCTCCTCTGAGCCTCCTGTGGAGAGGCTGAGCACTTGAGAGATTTTCTATTACAGTGGCAACACATGCGGGTGAAGAGAGGCTTCCCAGACTGAACGTGCCTGTGTTGGCCCGAGTCCCCGGAGACTTTCGTTCGTTGCTCCCTTGAATGTGAATAAACCACTGGAAATGTAGTGCATGTAGCCAGATTATAAAGTCTATTGACAGCTGGATTGATAGGCTGATTAGTCTTATTGTATTCCTCTCGTTGTGGGAAGTAATGGAATTAACCTCTTTTTAAAAACTCAATATGGTTATAAATCAGTCTGGTAGCAGATTTCTGCATCTTACAAACTCATTTCTTTGCCCTCTGGGATCGTCGTGTGTTTTTGTTTTGTTTGTTTGTTTGTTTGTTTTTGTCAGTAAAGTAAAAATTTAATTGACTTGGGGATCAAAAGGTTTGTCTTGAACATATCATCCTGTCTGTCCGGGGCTGAATACACCTGTCAGACTGCAACTCTGTCTGAATGCTCTCTTTGAATTTGCCTCAATTCAGCAAAGTGCTCTTCGCCTCGACCCTGCTGGAGCCACACATACATCTGTGTGGTATTAACAAAATGATGGATTCAAAATGGTCTTTCGTGATTGCTTTTCTGCCATCGCAGTGGTAACGCTCGCAGTTTTACACGCTGCTACACACAGTATGGCGTGGAAAAAAATGGAGAAGAAAAGAGGCATTTGAGGGGAAGGAGTACCATCTCTTGTCAGATAGGTACGCAGAGCCATCCATTAAATATCTCATTAAATATTTTAATGTGGCTTTAGGCAGAGGATCCACGGAGGATCGAGACAGTTACTCCCCTCATTAACCCTTCAAAATGACAATGTCTTTGCTTTCTGGTCCCGGCAGTCGGACCCAGAAATTACCTTCTACACAGAAATAGTCTTTGTAATATTGTAATGTACAGCGCACGCTTTAGATAGAAGCTACTGATGTAACGTTTTCTTTTTCTGACTGGTTGTGAGAAGAGTTCTCTTCATTCACTCAGACGTAGAGAAGTTGTGCCATCTGGAAGAGGCAATGTACTTAAAAAACCCTACCTACCTACCTGCACTCTCAATTTTCATTTAAGGATCTTGTCATATTGACCTTGATAAATTGATAAATCTAATTAAACTCCGCTCCCACGGACAGGTGGATTATTACAAATTTGTAGCGGACTGATGATCTTGGCCGTCCTCTCCTCCTGGATGCTGACCCAGTTCATGGTGACTCCGGCTGAGGCTCACTGCGCTGGGAAGGTTAACAACAAAGTTTGCTGTATCTACTGTAAATCTCAAGGTCATGTTTTAGGCTTTGTGTGTAAAGTTTTGTGTGGCTGTGCGTGCATGCTCTGAAAATCTTTTATTTCACTTCTGTCCATAATGGAAAAAAGACTCCTTTGCCACGTTGGTGTGGGGGTGTTTGTTGTGTTTACACACTCGCTGCTTCATGCTGACATGTTTGAGTAGCTTCTTCCTGAACGGCCCTGAGTCACACCCACAGGCTCTTATAGCTGCTGTATGTATTCACTTGTATAGATCAAGATATGTGCTTGCTCATAGCCAGATTATATATTTCCCACTGCTTGTGATTTAGTCCTGCCAATTAGCAGAGTCTGGCTCAGAACTTATTGCTTTGTTTTTGTTTTGGATTGTGTGCACCAGCTGTCGACTGGCTGCTGTTCATCAGGCCAGACCTGTAGAAGGAAACTGCTAAATTTCACATTTGCTTCAGTTTCAGGTTTCAGGAGGTTAGTTAGTAAAAATGTGTGCTGTGCAGTAGGATGAAATCTGGAGAGGAAATCCACATTTACACAATAAAAACCCAATCATATAGCAGCCAACATACATATATGCATGAAAGTATCATTTAAATACTGGGTGAAATGCCACTGTGGCTCCGTTAATAAATATATGCATATACCCAAGAGCTCCTGCACTGGACTCTCTGCATCCTTTTTATACTTTATACTACTTTTATACAACAAACAACAAAAGCGTCTGGGTAATTAGTAAATGTAATGTAATGTAATGCAACTTACTTCATAATTATATACATGTCTCGCTGGTTGTGGGGACAAATTTAGGTTGTAAACCGTCAGTGTGAGGTCACTTTGGCCGCTCCTCAGAGCCTCTGGTTCACCTGCAGTGACTGAGGTCAGTGAGGATGATTCTCTACAACATGAATGAAACTGAAAGCGCCGTCCTCTGTAGAGATTGAGATGAATTCAAGTGCCATTGAGCTATGAATGTTAACACTGAGCCAGTGTTGTGCTACTTTTTATCCAGTGTTTTTACCTCGTGTGAACTCTGTGTGGTTTTTCTTTTTTACGAGTCACATGCAAAGACAAATTTCCATCCCCCGTGCAGGGTTTCCTCCAGGGAATTAGTTGGCGGAGGTGGTGGGAGCTAACAGATCCTGACATATCTCATCTCATTATCGATGTAGTAACTAAATGACGGTTTAAAATAACGCCTGAGTCATTAGATATGTGGCCTTTGCTGTGCGGCATAGCGCCACAGTTTGTTTTCCCTGCAGCGTGAAAGGCTTAATTTCCTCAGACGTTAGTGCCGACAGTCTTTGTTTTGAGCGAGGCAGACACACGCAGAGCAAAAATGTTTTTAATCTGAAATTTAGGAAAGGGTTTGTGTCGTTGGCGAAAATATATCTGTCTAAAATTCAGCTGTAATTCACTAAAGCTTCAACCTCACTCCTAAATGTCCCTTTGTAGTCAAACCCGTGCTGTTTCGTCATCTGCACATTTGAAACATTGAAAGGTCAAAAGACGCAACCCTGAAGAACTTGTCTTTCCCACCACAGTTTAAAAAACCCACTCCCAACATGCCTGGTGAGAATCCATCCACACACCTTGGTGAGCTTCAACAGTAAGCCATGTGTTTATGTTCCTAGATATCAAGCCCCCCCCCCACTGCCACTCTTGTATATGCCTGTGCTTCATTTCTCCACATCTCCCCCTAACCTTTAAATACAGATGCATTTGCCCCTCCCGGCTAGCTGGGTGGTTCTCCTGCTGCCTTAAAGGTTAATAGATTTCCTGCCCCCCTTGTGCAGTGAAGTGCAGCGTGATGAGAGTCACGGTCATATCGTGCGCGCATCACATTTGTCCATTAGAGACAGGCGGTGGGAAGTGCATGACATCTGTTTGACAAGAACTGAAATTTTTTTTAAAAAATGTGAAAATGAAAGATTTATGTAAACATTTTGACAGAGTTTACACTGAAACACATTAAAACAGACACTTTGAATTTGCCCAGATTGTGCAAAATCCTCACACATTCGCAGCTGGAAAAACAGTTTGAGCGATTTAAACCCAAAAGCATCATCCAGCCGCTTCAGTGTATTTTGTCTCTGAGCGCTATGTTTCATAAAGAATAAGCTTCAAACTGAGGCCAGCCTGTGCTCTTGTTTGTGGGCAGAGTGGTAGCCTCACTAGTTAGTAACGATGAAGGGACTCCCGCTGTTCACTCATACAGGCAGGAAAGACCGAGAACACATGCCAGAGAGAGAAGAAAGAAGGAGGATTGAGCTATTGGAAAGGGCAAGGCGAGAACTGATGGGGCAAATTGATTTCTCTCAGGGAGACAGCGGCGCTGATGATCATGCATCGTATGTTGTGTTACATAAGCATCTTGCCGCAGCTGAAGGGGATGACAGAAGTAAACAAGGCATAATTGCGAAAGCAAGCAATCGGTAGTGACAGGGTCGGAGACGCGGGGGCCGCTGGAAACCAGGGGGAAAATTCTGCACTGGAAAGTCACCAGGAAATCCAGTCGTTTCTCCGTGGTTTGATTGTCTCACGTCGCTGAGAGCGTGCTCGCCGTGAGACGCAACACGACAGACAAAATCACTTTGTATCTACAATAACGGTTTGGCCTTCCAGTGGCTCCACGCTGACAGTGTTTGATGTGGTATTCAGGTGTGATTTTGGCAATGGATGAACTTCCAGGTTAGTCGCAGTCGTGTCTCGTGCAGATCCTAGTCAGCGGTAATGTCTCGCACTGACTTGACATCCTGTTGTTGAAACATGAATTCCTGACATGAGGCGTAACGTGAACTCTGTGGTGAGAAAAACAAAGGAAATATGTGAAATAAATCTTTGATGAAGCCGAGTGTGCAGAGAAGATGATGGAGACAGTCACCGCCGACTGGATTTTCATCAGGAACCATTCCTTAAATCAACAGTGCAGCAATTGTGTCCGGACAGGATGAGATAAACAAACATTGTAATGATGGCGATAATGATCATGAGCCATGCTAATGATCCTGTGAGGCTGCACTTCTGCACAGCGGTGGTTTGAGCCGAATGATGTTTAGCAGGTATAATGTTTACCGTGTTCACCATTTTGGTTTAGCATATTAGCATGTTAACATTTGCTAATTAGCCCCAAACACAAAGTGCGATGGGGATGTCATTAGTTTTTCTGTAATTTGTTCATAAAATCTGATGATCCTAAGTGAAGTGAAGACAATTTTATTCATATAACAGGAGTGTGCTTTTCATATAGAACAGGTCTGGACCATACTCTCTTTAAATAGGATTTACAGAGACCCAGTACTCCCCCATGAGCAAACACTTGGCGGTAGTGGCGAGGAAAAAAACGAGCCTCAACCGGTTTGGTTGAGAGAGAAAAAAGAAAAAAACAGAAGAAGAGAGAGAGCAGGAGGAAATGGAACACAGCATGGAGATGTACAGTAATAATAATGGTAATAATAACACGACTAATAATAACGATTGAAGCGGTGCGTGTTGAGCAGGATCTTGGGGGCAGAAGGTGGTTTGCAATCACAGGTACAGACTCTACAGCTGTGGAGAGAAGAAATACCTGCAGCGAGCGACACAGGGAGAGAGGAGAGAAAAACACAGTGCCACAGTAGAGAGAAGTTAGTAACGTATTAATGGGGTATGAATGCGCACAGATGGAGAGGGAGAGGAGGAGAGAGGATCTCGGTGCGTCATGGGAAGTCCTCCAGGCAGTGTAGGCCTATAGCAGCATGACTAAGGGATGGTTCAGAGCCAACCTGAGCCAGTCCCAACTATAAGCTTCATCAGAAAGGACAGTTTAAACTCTTAAACGTAAGGGGAACGTGAACGCCCGAATCAAATTTCACGGCAATCCATCCGATGGTTTTTGAGGTATTTTACTCAAAACCACAACTGTCAACCTCATGAGGGGGAAAGTCAAAGGCTCAGCAAAGTCAGCAGGAATCATCCTCTGGGAACCGTGAATAGTTTGTGCCAATACATCCGGTTAGATGTACAGATATTTTAACATTTTAACCTGCTGACCACAATGAAAATACGAAGAACGGAAATAATTAAGGTTCATCCTCTGGAGTCCATGAATATCTGCAATTAATTTCATCTCTATCTTCATCTCTAAGAGTCAAATAGTAAAAATTCTTTCTACTTTATTCTATCATTGAGCCAGGAATCTGTCCGAGCACATAAAATCCGACGAAGAATCTTATGAAATATGAAGAAAAACAAGACTAACTGCATCAACACATTCGCCAGAGCTTCAGCTTAGATACTGAATACCTGATTCATTTCAACATCAACATTTTTTTTAACCAATATTGTGAATAACAGTTCTCAGAAGAAAAATAAATACCAGGATTTTGGTTGTAAAAAAAATAAAAAAATAAATCTGTGTACATTTCACAGGAAAAAGTGTAAAAGGTCAAATCTTGTTCTTTTGTACCATCGTTAGCTGAGCTTGTTGTTACAGCAGAATGAGCATTGATCCATGGAAGTACCCACTGCTCTGATGGGAATAATTCACTGTTCATTTAAACAGAGGCAGAATCCCATTCATTAGCGGCGGAGCAGTCCTGGCTGTCTCTCTTGATGGCATCGCTGATTAGATTCTTAGCTCTGTACTTTCTTAACGTCATGTTCATGCCTCATGAATCCAGAATAATCCCTCTGGCAGAGTCATTTTTGTGTATTGTCAGGCAGGCAGCGTTCACTGTCACAGAACAAGCTCGAAGCCTGGCAGCAGACATTAATTTGCGAGGACTATTCATTTTGTCAGTAGCCTTGTTAAATGGTGTTGTCACCCTTTGATGTTTCTTTCTGGTTTTTATGGCTGCTCTGTTTTCAAAATGAATAAAATAAAGTCAGAGGAACTGAGCAAGTTGACGCATGTGTCAGCACAATACTACAATTTTAATATATTTTGTGAAGCAGCCGTTCTCCCCCGGGAGTCACACTCATATCGGAGCATTCTGCCGGTATTCAGTGGATACTGGAAGTATTTTATGAAGCAACAAAAAGGTGTTTACATCTAATCTCAGACCGATCATGTCGTAACCTTACCTTTCCCCTGATATTAAAGCTGCATTTCATCAACATTCTCATACAAAGATTGGCTCAATTAAATTGCTGTGTTTGTATTTACGAACTCACAGAGAAACATCAAGAAGCTTTTTAGCATCTTTAGCTTCATTGTTTTTGTTTCACAACCTGCAAGTTCAGCTTCCGTCAGCCTCGTCTCCAGGTCGTTTACAGCGGCTTCATCCAACAGGAAATGGACAGAGTTAGCAACTAGCTGGTGAACATAGCTGCTAAAGAGCCAGATATTTATAAGGTAAAAGGAAAGTGCATATTGGACTTTTTGCCAACACTGCTTACCGTATGCGCTATTAGGCAATTAATCACAAATTCATAAGGTGATAATATGTCAGTGTTGTGTTTTTAGATCGTTCTTATGAAGCTTTCAGGAACAAAAATATAAAGCCTGAGGACAAACCCAAACGTATTACATCAAATGTCCATTCATACATCGTCTACTTAGATCTGCGCGTGACCCGAATCTTGTTTGTTTTTTTAGGTCTTAACACCTTAAAAAGCAACTTAACTGTTTAACAACATGTTGCTTTTTAAGCTTAATTTCAGCTATAATGTGAAATATGTGACAAAGATTTCCCAGCGGTGATTCCTGCGTCCTGCATATTGTTCACAGTCAGAAATCGTTAGCTGAGATTTGATGTAGCAACACTGGTACAATCAGACTTTAAGCTTGAAGATTACACGGCTCCATCGCCCCAAGACAGCTGTTTAAAAAACAAAACAAAAGAAAAGAAATGGTGGACACAATTTCCAACTACCAAGAAAATTATAAGATTTTAAACCCACACGCCTCCTATCATCACAGCACAGGACCTATCATCGAAGCAGGATCACATGTTCAAGGCTGTAGGTGAGCAGGGAGTTTTCACTGAGCTGGAATCACTCTCAATCGATATATGCTTCAGTTTTCTTTCTTTTCTAGCAGTGACTGAAAGGTTTTAATGTTCTTGTTCCTCTGTCAGGAACGTTCACATCACCGCTTGCAGACCGTTTGGCTGTGACAAAGTTGGCAGTGAAAAACGGAGAGTGAGGCGTTTCTTCTTCTTTTCCTTTCTTAATCTAAATTGCTCACTGGGTAGACAAGTCTGTGCAGTGTGCTCTGCTTGATGCGTTGTTGTTGTTTTGGTCCTGGAAAATACTCTTCAATTATATTTGACTTGTAAATAAATATTAAAGAGAAGCAAATTAAAGGGAACCCTCAAAAAGTCATTATCACTGCTGCATTAAATGAGTCATTTTGAAAACGAGTTCATTTTCACGTCCAACCGAGAGGAGGAGCAGCAAACTGAACGTGTCACAGTGATCACAGGGATCACAGTGGATGAGGTGCAGTAATCAGTTGTTTTTCTTGTCCTTATTTGCCTCTCTTTTACTTTGGGAGCTGATATCTGGATTTCTGCGTCTGTTTTCTCTTACGGCTGAGCGGGGTCCGGCCTCTGGCTTTATCGCTGACCTTTTAATACCCTTTTGAGCATGAGTGCAGCCTGAGACAATTTTTCGGATTCAGCAAAGTCCATAGCCTGAAAACAAAAAGCAGTCAGGCCTGCTTCATCAGGTTTTAGAGCAAATAGAGCTGTGGGAACGGGATGGCCAATTTAATATTTTTTATATCTAAATTGTTCTTTTTCTTCCTGTTAATCCTCATTGCAGAATATTAATCATAATAGCAATGCTTGGGGATAACTTCTAAAAATGAAAAATGATAATACTGACTTAAAATGCACTATAAATGAGTTTTTCTTCTTTCATTAAAGAAAAAGTTTAAGAGAATTAGTATTAGAAGAAATTTATTTAGAATAAATAACCATGAAACGATAAAAGTTTTTGTTGACCCTTGAGCGGTGGTGGAAGAAGCACTCAGATCCTAAAGTATCAAAAGAAAAAGTATTTACTCTCCAGATAAATCTAAAGGTTATGAGATGATTAATGGAAGAGGAAAGAAGAAAAAAGGAAGATCTGAAACACTGATTTATGTTCATTATTCTGACTCCTGTTCAGATTTTCCTCGATATCTGAAAGGGCCCCGCTACACTGTCTACACTGTAGACACTTTTAGTAAAAATGTTGGGAAGTCCTTATTAACAATTGATTGTATTTTACGTTCTTATTATATGTTTTAAAATCTTAATCTGCAAAGTAACTATGTAGTAACTAAAGCTGCTATTTCTTATGAAGTAGAATAAAAAATAAAAACCCAAACAAGGTGTAAGTACCTCAAAGTTGTACTTCAGTGGAGTATTTGAGGAGATGCTACTTTCCACCACTGTCCATGAGTCATTTGATAATAAAACTTTATTTTGATTTTAAGACAAAAGGTGGCAAAGGAGTCACAGCCTCTCCTCGTCCCTTGCTAGGACTCAGACAAATCACCGGCCGCTGCCAACAAGTCTGAGCGCACCGCCCGTACAATTACTGGATGTCCGTTCGCTTTCCCTTTTCGTCCTTCCAAAATCCATTACGGCCTCCGCCGCCCAAACCTTTCATCAAGACCTGAGAGCACATTTTGATGGATACGCTGCAACCTGTCGAGCTAATCAAGGTGTGTGTGAGGCGCGCTGCTCTCAGTGTGGTGTTGAAGCAGCGGACGTTAATAATAAGCCAAGTCCTGCCTGTGACCCACAGCTAACGCCGCACACTGCCATCCCTCTCTCTGCCCTTCTCCCTCACAAACATCAATGTCAGCAAACAAGAAAGGCTGTTTCCCTCGACAACCTGTCTGCCACAATATCTCCTCCATGTATAATTGCTAATGAAGTAGCTTTAGAGATTACTAGTTGCCCGGGAAGCTTAGTAAGCCATTACATTACTGAGGTTAGGGGGTAATTGCGAGCAAGCTAAAATATGACTGAGTACATGCGCGGCTTCGGCAGAATCCCATTAACAGAAGCAAGGCGTGCATATCTGTGTTGACATGTCTGAGACATCCTGTAGCTTAGGTGAGATATAAAGCTCTATTTATGTCCTAGAATTTTCTGCATGCACACACAAACAAATTAAGGAAATTAATGCACGAGCAGTGCAAGAGAAGAAAATAAAGAACCTGCAATTACAGTCGGAATAAGACGAGAAAATCCCTCCAAGAAATAAGTGTACTGTACAAATCTCACCCCAGGTCCATTTAGTATCTGTGCTGGAGATGTTGACTGTTGCTAAACCTTTTCTTTTTGAAGATTTTAGTTGTTTTTTGTTTTTTTTCATTGTGGCATTCAGCCTGTATTTGATAATATCAGTAGCTACAGACCGACAGTGCAGGGAGGGAGATAAAATGAGATAAGATATATTTCATTGACCCTTGGGGAAACCTTTCTTGTCCTCAGCATTACAGAACATTAATCTCCAGACATACTTTGCCAACCCTGTCTGTATAGTTTGTATATATATATATATATAAGTATATTTAAGTATTGTAAAGCGTTTCAGTGGTCAGTAAGACTAGAAAAGTGCTATATAAATTACCATATATAACTAATTTACAACAGCAAATACATTTTGTATTGAATGTAACTGAGACCAAATTACATTTTCTATTAATGTAATGAGGTTATGTTGTTTTTTTTACATATACAGTATGTCAAGAGGCAGATATGCTAACACCCTTATGATCACTCATACATTAAAAACCAAAAGAGAGAGAGAGAGAGAGAGAGAGAGAAAAGCACGTATCAGGTCAAGGGTGCTTTCAAATAAATATATACCTGGGCGAGCAGACACCCTGGAGTTACCTATATGTCACCAAACCTTGTTGACAGATCAGAAACCACTTACTTGTAACTGTTTTGGAAAGCGCTGTCAAACCATGGTGCCCTGCTGACTTAGTGTAGCAGCTTTGGAAATCAATAACAAATGACCCGTTGTCTCATTGAGCCTCGAGGATATGTTGTTTGTTTTCTAAACCAGAGTCCTAAAAGGAGGTTTTATTATAATATCGGCCACATTTTTCTTTTTTTTTCCAATTACTGCTAAAAAAACTTTGATTAATTTGCATTTTGTAGAAAACAAAGAATAAACCATAGACACCTCAAACAAAGACAAGACAAATATAGAACAGGCAGCTGAAAACAGTGCAACTGAAATCCTCTGAGGTTTGAATCAGACTCGACAACAGTGGCACAGAATGCAGAAAAGTTTGTAGATCGAATCTTGGAGTGTAATAAAGCAGTGTGCTCACCTCTCTGTGTGTGTGTGTGTGTGTGTGAGAGAGAGTAACTTACTGTTGTCAAATGTGTGTGTGTGCCAGACATTAGGAAATGGCGTGCTTGAGCTGAACTTTAAAGGTGTCTGCTGAGTGTCCCTGGAATCAAAGTACAGGGTGTTGGTTTTCAGTCCAGAGAGAGAGAGAGACTGGAAAGACAGAGGATGTGATGATAATTATCCAAAAACCCTCCTTTCTCTAGAGGTTTAGAAACTGTCCCCTGAACTCACGGGTCAGCGACGTTGTGCACACCAAATATCAAAGACGTCACACTTAAGAAAGAAGAGGAAAATTCTCATATTTTCATGTCAAAATTCTTTCCGCATGAGAATCTGATCACTGCAATTTTTTAAGATCAGTGTGATGATAGTCTGTGGGTGACAAGAGACAGTAAATACATCCAGCTTTCAGCGGTGACAGCTTCTGTAACATCTGGGACATGACTGACAGCAGTTTGGAGCCGATACTGAGTCTGAGATACGGAGTCTGGAAAATAAAATATTAACCGTTTGTGTGAAATTTAGTCTTGAGTAATGGCTAAAAAGTGTTTTCCGAGGTCACCGTGACCTTGACCTTTGACCTTTTGACGCCCAAAATCTAACAAGTTCATCTACGAGTCCTATAGTAAATGTTCACGCCAACTTTCTTCAAGGCATAAGAAGGTGTAAATAACGGTTATAGACGAATCACAAAGGAAGTTACGTATCTGGTTTACAAGTCTTTCTAGTTGAGGGTGGATTTCTTGGAAGCAGCACCGTAGATGGCTTTTTCTTTTGCTTTATGAAATGTCAAACTTTGTGTTTGCCCTGACGTATCTGCTGTCTCACTACTAAGCTGCTATAAAGGGAAAAGCCAAAGGGAACATCAGCGAGCATTGACAGGCTGCCACTGAACTAACGCAGGAAAACCCGAGGCCGATCCTTTCGAGCATTACAGAGCGAAAGTGCTGCTGACCCCTGTTCTGTGTCAGATGCTACCGCTGCTGCCGGGCTATTGTAATATCTGATAGAAGGATGAGGTGATTCACTGGCTCAAGCTTCATCCGTCAATAACTCTGCATCGCAATGTACAGCCACTTAAGAATCCGCCACCAGGCAGTACTACAGGAAAACAGGCTCTCAGATTGATCTTTCTGGGGTTTAGTTGCCTTCTTTGAGTCGGTATTCTGCTGTTATGAATATTATCATTGCTATTTTCGTGAAAAAATCGAGCACAAATTTATATCTTATTAATAAATTAGAGGTAACCTCAGGTCAAGGCTACAAATCAGTACAAACACGATGACAAATACTAGACCAGCTTTTCCTCTTGTCACATTGAAGGACTGTGATTTCAGCCACGGTCTGGAAAGCTTCCAGTTGTGATGACATTTGACCGGTTTGTTTTCTGTTGCCAGATGATGTTTTGGCCTTTGACGGTGGTCAGAAAGAGACCTGGAGGAAAACTGCAGGAGCTGCACTGATATTTTTGTTGATGTGTGATGAAGCATTTATCTTAAGATTAGTGGGTACTACACTGGAGCCACAATTGAAGTGCTGCACTTAAAGTGATGCACATTTGCTTTTATAATACACAGAAACAGTAACAAGACTAAGACTAAGATAAATTACCTCCCACTAATGTTATAGACAAGACTGAGACTGTACAGCATTGCCTTGAGCTCAATGCAAAGGTCGAGATGTTAACGTGCTGTTGTTAAAAAGATGATGTTTACCATGTTCATTACTTAGCGTGTTAGCGTTCTATCATTCTCTAATTGGCACTAAACACAAAGTCCAGTTGAAGCTGATGAATGTCATTAGTCCGACCTGATGATGGCAGCAGATGCAGAGTTAGGGAAGTTATTAGGATTCATCCCGAGGGGGACGCGAATGTTTGTACCAACTTTCATGGCAGTGTTTTAACAGACATTTAACTAAAGCACACAGATGTGGCAGCAGAGGAAAAGTCCAGGGATCACCAAGGTGAGTAGGACTGATCCTCTGGGGACCATGAATGTCTGTACAAACCTGGCGGGAAAAAAAACACAACGTCATTATCATTCAGTTCCAATCCGTAGTGACCTGTGAGGATCAGGAAGAACTTTCCTGTTCAAAGACATCAGAAGTGCAAGATACCGTAGTTGCACATTCAGAGTTTATATGCTCAGGTTTTGAGACATTAATACCTGCGACTATCACCTGTACTTAAATACAATAGAACCAGCAGCTGCAGTAACAAAGGCATCGAATCGAACCATCCGCGTTGGTAAAGAGAGATCGTTTAGCCACAAAGTGAAACCCGACATTTCCTCTAACAGACACCTAATGACACAATCACTGGCGGCGACTGAAGCAGCATGCAGAGGGCTGTAGGGATTAGACTCTATGGACTCCTGTTACACTTTCCCAGGAGGCATTTGTGTTGCTCCGTGAAGATTTGTAAGAAGCTACAAGAAGGACTTTTAGATTTTTTGCTGCCTCTGCAAAAAAAAAAAAAAAACCCTGCGACAAACAGAATGGATTTCTGCACATTAGCACAAAAGCATAATAAATCCCTCAGTGGAACAGGTGGTTAATTTAAATCCAAAACTAACAGCTCAATTAACTCAACTGTTTGAGTGTTACACTGCTTTACAGGGGGGGGGGGGGGAGAAACACTTCCTTTTGAAAGATGACCGATAACTTTTAAATCATGCAGACTACAAGAAGGTATCAGCAGGAATCATGCAGCACTTCTTTCATCACAGCAGTCAGGTTTACTGGAGCAGGAGCGAGCTGTCTAGACGATGGCTGACCTTTCTGTTGTGACCAGTGTTTCTCTGGATTTCAAGGCCTTTTTGCTTGTTTCTGAATAACGCAAACTGACTGGTTACAAACCTTGACCTTTTTTTTCTTTCACAAACAACATTATATTCTCTAAATACAAACTCAGGATAATTTTATGCGTAACAAAATTTGAATTTGTGACAAAGCTCGCATATTTTATCCTGTTTTTCACATTGTTTCACCGGTGTTTTCTCAGATTTCTAAGAGCAGGAGACTTTATCTAATTAATAATGTATCCTGTCATAATTATTTGATGAATGTGTGCAGGGAATAGACCACTCTCGGTGCATTATCCAGCAGAAGATTGACATCTCCTAAAAGTTGTCTAATCCTTTGATAAAAGCATCAATATTCTGTTGCAGAAACACGGCAGACAAACCCCCAGAACAACCTTTCCAAACTCTGCCTCAGTGCACGACCCCGATCGTCGAGTGGGATTTTAGTAACGTTTGTTTGTCTGCTGATGTTAGTGTCAAGCACCTCCTGTTTGAAAAGCAGTTGGTCTTTTCCTGGCTACAGTCCAGCACCACCTGCCGAGTGTTCCCGGGGAGGACAGGCTGTTCTTTCGTCCTGTCGTCAATAGCAAAAAAAAAAATAATAATAATAATTCACAGGTTTATTGCAGCATTTCACATTTGGAGGAAGCTGCCCCCCCCCCCTCCCTTCACATTTTGGATTAGTCCCAGTGAGGACACCACATCGACGCAGGATACAGCAACAAAAATAACGTAAATAAATGAGCAGGTGAAGGACAAACAAAGAGAATATTACAGTGCAGAAGTGTTTAAGAAAGAAAAAGAAAAGAAAAAAGCAAATATGTAAAGAGGCTTTAATCAGCAGAATATGTAAACCTCTGATATATAATGCAATACATCTCTGAAATCCCTGTTTGGTAGTTTCAGCTTGTGACCAGAGTTCCTCGTTGTTGATACAGCTTGTCTGTGTTTGGCATAATTTTCCAGACTGTTCCCACCGGCATATGATGATATGACAGTTTTTGACTGATGCACCTGCAGTCTGGGCACAGATGATTTGTCCTCTTCAAGCTGTGCTCCCTCTCGTGTGGCTGTGGAAACTCTCCAATCAAATTCCTGATTAGCAGCAGCAGTGTTTGTCATTGTAATTAAAACACCAATCAATGACCATATAATAAATCAGAGTAGTTGTGTTTACAGTGTTTTAAAAGACTGGAGTCACACTGCAGCAGGTTCCAGTGGGTTCTGGTGTTTGTTAATTTGCTAGATTCCAGATAATACTGAAATTAGCAGATATTGAAGATATTGATTAATCTACAGATCGTTTTCTCAATTAATCATTCGGGCCATGAAAGGTCAGAACGCAGTGAAAAATGTCCATCACAGTTTTCCATAGCCCCCGGTGACCTCATTAGATGTCTTGTCAGTTTAAAACCCAAGAAAAGCAACAATTTCTAATATTTCAGAAGCTGGAGAAATAACTAAAACAGATAGACCAATTATAGAAATGGCTTCATTAATTTTCTATCAATAGACTAATTGATTAATCGACTAATCCTTGCAGCTCTACCTGCTCAACATCAGCATATTAGCATCGTCATAGTGAGCATGTTCGTCTGCTGGCATTAGCTTTTAGCTCAAAGCATAGCCTCATTTAGCCACTTCTATGGCTGTAGATTCTTAGTCTTGCATTATTTATACCAAATATTTTTTGTACAGATTAAACAAAGCAGTTATAGCTTTAATTAGTGAGCTTTAGAGGCGAGGGTT
Source organism: Seriola dumerili (assembly GCF_002260705.1). Taxonomy (NCBI): domain Eukaryota; kingdom Metazoa; phylum Chordata; class Actinopteri; order Carangiformes; family Carangidae; genus Seriola; species Seriola dumerili. Next base: position 3,610,577 of record NW_019174393.1, read on the forward strand.
GGCAGATTTTGTCAATTTGGACCGAGCCAAGCTTTCTGCTTCCAGTCTTTGTGCTAAGCTAAGCTAGCTGTTGAATGTACTTTCATATTTAATAGAAACATATGAGAGTGGTATCAATGTACTCCTCTAGCACTCCACCAGGAAGCAATGTTTCCAAAAATGCCGAACAACTCCTTTAAGGGTTATATCTTTATTCAGAGCTTAATTCCTTTTTCTTGTGGTGTTTACATTATTTTTGTTTTCTGCTTCTGAAAAGAAGAAACCCACTGAATGTAACATGTTGTTTGGATTATTTTAGTTCATATATGAACTGAATGATTGTTCATTTATAAAATCATCTTGTTATTATTCTTAAAAATCAGTGTAAAATCAAGACATTGTAGCCCTTTACATTTTTGGTTTTTAGTGACTTGGTATTGCAGAGGAGAGTCTGTGTAAGACAAACATATTTTATACCACTAATATTAGCTCTTTATCCCCACCAGAAATTATGTAATATTATCACAATGGAAAGCAGAGGTGGTGTTTACTGTACACATGGGTTTATCCCTCAGTCATCCTGAGAGAGCTTACAGCCTGCAGGAGATTTATAACAGGATTACTAAAGCACGGACTCGGAGAGACGCCCACGCTTAACCAATTGTTTTAATCTGGGGATTTTGTCAACAACTAGCAACACCTTATATTCACACCGAGCCCTTGTAGATCTGTTTGCACTGTTTTCCCACTTTTGAGATGTGCAAAAAAAACAAAAGCTCCTAAAAGAGCCACAGTACTTTACATCTGAATTTCAACTTGTAGGACGTGTAATGGTAGAAACATTTATGATAATGGCATCTCTGGGGTAATCACTCAGTATAGGAATGCTACAGCTCAAAAGGCAGAAGATGAAAAATCACAGACAAACAGTGTTTTGTTTTTACGGTTTCTACTTCACAGTGATTTGTTGGCGATCACAGAAAAAAATGAAACCCATTAGAAAGTTTTCTTATGTATAAAAGTTAGGCTTGATGTATATTAAAGCTGTTATAATCAATCATTTTCTATTGCCAATGGATCTATGTGTATGTGAAGGAGAGAGAGAGAGAGATGAAGACTCTGCAGAGCTTTACAGCATCTTTAAGTTCTTTGTTTTGGTTTTGGTTTTGGTTTTGGTTTTGCGGTTTTGGTTCATTGCTGTCATCAGCATCGTTTCCAGGTGCAGCAGCAGCAGCAGCAGCTGATTTCAGTTAAAAAAAAAAAAAGAAGAAGTTCTGATAAACCCACTGTACATTATCCACTCAGCAGCAAACAGTTACAGACAAGGTTACTGGTGAACATAGCAGAGCATTTAGCTCAAATGGAGCCAGAACAGTTGCATATTGTCACATCCAGAATACAACATTCGTTTGGAGTTATGTTTCTCTCCACCCGGCGAAGGTAAGGCTAATATTCACTCTCCTTTTAGCTCTGTTTTTGGTCTCCACCCACTCCTGAGGGAAACACCTGGCAGTTTTCGTTTGGAGTTGTGTTTCTAGATGAAATATCCACCAATTCCCTCGGGAGAATTAGGAGCTGCTAAATGCTCCACTATGTTCACCAGCTAGTTGCTAACTCTGTCATTTGATACTGAGCATGTTGTGGACAGTGTGTTTGTCAGGGCTTCTCCACTGATAACAGCTGCCTGCTGCTGCTTCAAACATGGCTGACGAGCGCAGAGATGCTAAAGTGGTCAGCAGTCAGGTGATTATTATCTGTGCATGTGTCACTAACAAAGACCACTTTCACATACACATAGTCACTTTGTCAATTTTTAATATAAAAATATTGATTAGTGCAGCTTTAAACTGTCATTTGTTTCAAATTTCTATCATCAGCCATAAAACAACAGCTGCTCAAACTGTATTTGTTTTCTAACTGCTGAATATAATAGTTGTCATCAGTTGTTCTGTCGGGGTCAGGGCGGGTGAGTTTGACCCGTTCCTCCATTGTAAAATGCATAAGTGCTGCAATCGTCTTCAAGTACCTGTTCAAACTGTGTAATCAACACACTCACACACACACACAGTGCGAGCATATGCACACACACACAAAGAAATATGAAGTGTCTCTTGTTTGAAAAGAGAAGAAATCCTCCAAGTTGAGGCCGTAATGTGATCTCCTATTGTCAGACAGACACCGGCGAGGAGCCGCCATATAAACATAATTACATTTATGACACATCTCATCAGTGAGTGGAGGATGGAGAGGACGGCGTGATCTGTTTTGTCCGTCCACAGACTGAAGTGGGGATATCACTTCACCCACTTCTGGCATATTACGCTACAGCTAATTGATTGAATTGGATGAGGCTTAAAACCATACCAGGCGTCCACTCACCACATCGCCCACTCACAGGCTCATCTGTAATGACATCCTTCACACATTCAAAGGTTTTCATATTAAATGTTTTGTCCTCTTTGATCACATCTTAATACCTCTGTAATATTTTTATTTCAGTGCAGTAATTCAGGGGATTTTGGCTTTTCAGAAATCTGTTCCTTCACAGGTACAGTGCGGTAATTACTTCCCAGTGGAAGTGATTCTTTAATTACTTCCTTTGGGGAAAATAGAGGTAAATTACAGAATTAAATCAACATTTACTTTGTGATCAGGATGTTTAATAGCGAGTGATTGGTGCCCTGTATGTGATTAATGTTCATACTTAAATCCCACACTCTCCTGGCACCATCAGTGACAACATCCGACGTCTTCATTCCTCATCCTCTTCCAAATCCATTATTTACACCGTATGATGTGGGTGGTGCTATACTGGTACCAGTACACGGCATGCAAACAAGCACAAATAGAACAGCATGTGGGAAATAGCGCTGAGCATATGTGTGTACCTTTTGATTTCCATTCCTTATACTCAGAGAGACAGGGAGGTTTGTTTACCACGCTGTGCTTTACCCCTCAAGGTGAGTTTAAACTTAGAAACATTCAACTTGTTTGCTGAGACAGTTTTATTAGATGTCACATCAACGAGAGGCTCGGTGGGAGAAAGTTTCAGTGAAGCCTGCCGCTACACAAGACAACACGTCAAGTCAGTGTACTTGTAACCACAATCTAAAATCTATGTAATTCTATACAGTAGACTATGAGGCTTCATGCAACCCTGAATCAGGAACTAAAATATGATTCAGTTACATTAAAAAATAATACGTTTATCATCCAAAGACGTGCACGTTAGGTTGCCTGGCGACTCTAAATTACCTGTAGATGTGAATGTTAGTGTGAATGGTTGTTTGTCTGTGTATGTCAGCCCTGTGACGGACTGGCCACCTGTGCAAGGTGAAACCCCGCCCCCGCGCAGCATCAGCTGGGATTGGCTGCAGCCACCACGCGACCCTCAGAGGATAAGTGGTATGAATGAGTAAGAGTCTGTTGTGTTGGTGTTATATGTTAATTAGCATGAAATACAAAGAAGTGTTATTAGTTTTGCAGGTGTTCAATCACCTTGGACCTGATGATGAAAAGTCCAAGGATCAAAGTTGTTACAGTTCATCCTCTGGGGACAATCAGTATCTGTGCAGACGTTATTACAGCAATCCATCCAGCAGCTGATGTTGAAATATTTCAGCCTCGACCAAATTTAAATATTGAGTGGGACTGTCGAGTCAAATCCCTTTTCCTTTTAGCACTAGCACCATTAGAGATAACTGTACATTTATGATAAAAGCTGCTGCAGCGTTGCATCATAGGAATTGTAACATTCAGTGTTTTTGCAGCTGGATCCAAACTATAAAATAAAAGTCAGAAAAATCAGGCGTCTGCTGCATCGATTTGAACTTCTTCAAGTTTATTCAAGTGCAATACTAAGTTGGTGGATTACTCTTTAAAGTAACATTCAATTTAAAACATTGCTAAATGGACAGTATGAGTGATGTGAATAACAAATGAAGGATCATAATTTTGTTTACTCTCTGTAACTGTTACTGTTGCTTGATGGCCTTTAATTGGGATTTCGATGCTGTAATTTTCCCGTAATTGATGATATTCATCAAAATGTGTTATGGACATTAAATTGTAATGTGTGTATTGGAACTGATTTTACCATCTGCTCAGTGTAATTCTGCAAAAACACTTTGTTGTTATTGCAGTAAATAAAGTCTACACAGAAAAAAACCGTCCTGCCAACAATTGTTCAATTTGTTTGTTTTTTTGTTTTTTGTTTTTTGTTTTTTTTTTATGCCAAAAGGCTGTTAAAAAATTACCCATGATCCTTGAAAATCTCCTGAATCTTGCAGTGGTGTGTTTCCAGAGAAGAAACAGCCAAACAACATGTTTTATCTGCCTCCTCCCAGGTTATGTTTTTTAACAAGGGACAGAGCGATAAAAGCTTCCGAGCATGAACAAATAAAAGGGGCTTGGAATGGGAACGTTTAGTTCAGGCACAAAAGGACCCTGTTTGACAGATTAATCATTTGCCTGTGCGCTCTTTGAATAAATACACTCGTCTTTGCCAGGCTCCTCTAACCCACACAGTGTCACAGAAAATTGGGTCAATTTAGAAACGTCCACATTTGCCAAAATATGCTCATCTGGGTTTTTTGGTTGTTGTTTTTTTTGCCTTGCATCGCAATGATCAACAGGATGGAATGTGTTCAGGTCATTGTGGTGTGTGTGTGTGTGTGTGTGATGTGTGTGTGATGTGCTTCCCATGGCACAATGTGTCCCGTCTACCCAACTGAGAGTTGAAAGCCATGCATATGTGTGTGTTTACATGTGTGTGTGTGAGTGTGTGCTGCTGTCGACAAGAGCTCTGTCTGCTGTAGCCTGTTGCTAGGTTTCCCTGCGCTTCACCTGGCAGAAGATCAACCGAGCAGATACTTTTGTCTCAGGAAAATGTCCAATTAGTCAGCGACCGTATGAGGTCTGCACATACACATGGTCTGAATGATTGTTTTGTTTTTTTAAAGGAGAAAGAGCAGGAACCAAATCTGTTGATCTCTGAATAAATATTTTCTTATTTAGCATCTGCTGAAAGCTTCACTATCTGTCATGAGTGTTGACTGTCAGGTACCTCATTAGCTTCAGGTTCTGTTTCTACCAAAACATTGTTACGGATGCTTGTTGTTTTTGTCGTTATAGTATAAATATAAACGACAGAAATTGCCGGAGATTATTAAACAACACAAGCGATATAACAGATGAAGATATATCATGCAGATGAAGACCATGTAATAGGATTGAAAGCTCAAGGATAAACCGCATGAGGTTGTGTTTTGTGCTTCAGTGCTTTAGAAAAGTGATATATGGTGGAAACTAAAACTACAGAAGCCATTTACAAAGTCAAGATGCCCTGATGTATTTATACCTGATGTGATTGTCACTGTGCTGTCTGTTGAGGGCACTGACGGGACTGGAAATTTAAAGTTATTATTTCTCAAATGTTTCTCACAGCAGTTGCAATAAAATCAAAGCTCGATATTTGCAGAAGGGGAACACCCACGCTGCTAGAAGTCGGAACAGTTACATATATTGATATATATGTCAAGCCCATACAAATATGTACGTTTATATATGTATGCTGATATTTTAGACACGTTACCTAAATATATATCAAACCTAAAGCCTGTCAGTGTATGTTGATATTATAAACATCAGGGTCCAAAAGTCTGAGACCACTTTCCCAGAATGGGAAGACAGACATGTTTAACACATGTTTAAGAAAAGCATATGAGTATATAGAATTTTTCTATGTATGCTGTTTTAATTAACTTGCATGTATAAATTAAATATATACCATTAACATATATGGTCGCAACATGTTTCACCCTCAAACATTCATCATAGAAATTTTAATATGTGTAAATTTTATTATGAGTATTTCATATATGTTATAAATGTATGTCGTCATATACCCAGAGGATGTATATATGTGATAATAATATATCCCCTTAAAGGTAACATATATGGCAACATCACTTTTGATGGACATATATGTCATATATTACATTTTTACACGGGGCCGTTCAGCACTAGTTGTTTTTGCATCAACTTTTGAGGTTAAGTATCTTTCAGTCACTCAATGAAACAACCAATCAGATACTTTGATTTATATTTAAGACGAGATTAATAGAGAACTTGTCTTAGTGCAACTCAGACAAAGTATTAACACAGGATGACAAGCGTACATGACAGAGTGGTTACTGCGAAGACCACTACAACACAATATTCACACAGCGCAGGATTCCAGCCCGAGTGCAAAAGTGATTAAAATGAACTATGCTAAACAGACTAAATCACAGAAACAAATTCGAATGCCTCATTCCTTCAGGGTAGGTGGTGTCTTTGAAGAGAGAGGAGCATGAGCTTGTACAAAGTCTTGCCCCCGGGTGGGTGGAGATAATTTCCCAAAACTTAAAGTTACCCCATGGAGTTTTTAACCGCTTGTAGAGCCATGGAACAATGTTTTTATGATTGGACCCCCTGTTTTGTTTGTTCTTGTGCACGCACACACACACACACACACACACACACACACACACACACGTACACATTCATGCTAATGGTTTAGCACCAAGAAACTCAGCAATGCGGCAGGGAAGCTGGTAAACATGAATAGAAACAACGCAGGTTTCAAATTTTTCAGAACTACTTCTAGACTTGGTTTTTCAAAGAGGCAGGAAATGCACTTAACATGTTTGTTAGTCCTCGCACAATGTTTTTTGGGTGAGAAACAATAAATGTAAACAGAAGCTCCACACGGCACCTTAAATGCTAATAAGAGAAGTTTTTTTTTTATTTGCAATTGAAACAGCCTTTTCCCTGCAGTGATGGAAAGCTTTGGCTCCTTTGCAGAAATAAGTGTCACTATTTATGGGGCATTGATTCTTGGTTGTGATTTATTTACACTGGTTTTCAAATTCAAGAATTCAGTTTGAGACTCAAGAGCTTGTACAGCCCCATCACCAGAGGATATCAGAGGTTTTCTCATCAGGAATTGCTGCAGGCGTAAAACCAAAAGGTGACTGTGTCTTTAAAGTTGCGGCTTCCAAACTTTGGAAATCGCAGCCTTTGATGAAATGATCCGTGGACGACGCAGACGCCCCAGCACCAAGCTGTTTACACCAGCTGTTACGCCTGTTGTTTGACGTCTTCTCTGGAAGAAAGTGTCATAATGTGGGTTTTTCTGTGCTGCAGAGGTGAATCACAGCTTTGAATCATGGCTATGTGACGGACATCAAACTTTCTCAGCTGTAGAGGGAAGCAGAGTCGCCGGCGAGCTTCGCCATCAATGCGGTCGGTGTTAAGTTCCAATCATGGGGATCGGTGGATGGTCAATAGGGATTAATGGATGATAAATGTCGTCTGTAGAAAAACAACCAAATCCTGGCTTTACACTTCTTATACACATCATAGTGAACCGCAATCTCTGTCAGACATGGGTCGCTGAATGAGAAAATCTGTTTCTTGTATCCTCAGAAAGAGCTCCTTTCTCATGCCAGTGCGCAATTCCAACTATTTCCATGACAATATTGGATAAGACTCATGAATATATAACAAATGGTGCATGAACATATGCATCCTCCCACGTACATCTGTTGTCACTTGCATTAAATAAGACTCTTATCGGGCTCTCTATGACATTAACTGTATATTTTTACATTTTGCACATGTGTACATCACAGTTTTCTATTCAGTAATTGGCAGCCTGCGAAATTCTGACTGACTGAAAGAGTTTGAAGTTTATTTATTTACTTTTATCTCCAGGAGCTTCACCATTGTACCAGCTACTACAACTGGGCCAGAAACCACAACGAATTAACTAAAAATAATGTAGCACGGTATTTAAAGCGAGGCTCTACTATAATAGTCAGCCTGTGAAAGTGGTTGTAAGTGTTCTGGAGATTTGTCAAGTCTCGGAAAATAACATGATGTCAGACCAGGCTTCTTTTTATTTTTAACAGAAAGCCTTGGTTACAAAGCTGGGGCAGTTTCCAGGCAGGTGGGCCACGTTATCATATAATTGTTAAAATTCTCTGCGTTGTGCTGACATTAACATTTTATTTACTAGTTATTAAAAGATTTGGGAAAGTCTGGTCAGAACAACACCGATCAAAGCAAGGAGCATTCTTCTCCTGCAGCGTCTATTCCACAGAAATGATCTTAATAATCTTCCTTTATGTTACTGTGAGGCTGTGGCTTGTTTGCAGTTTAGTCCGTGTGCATGCTTCAACAACCCTGTCATCCAGAAACCTTTATGTTTTGTTTATGTGCTACTTAACAATTTGTCAGATGCTTCAGAGGAAATGTAATTGTTTCCTGGATTATGGTTATGTTTGGGGAAAGACTGTGGTTTCGGTTAAATACAGAAAGTGACCACAAACTGTCTTGTGTCACTGTTGACTTGTTGAACATTTAACCAGTTTTAAAGGTATAATACTGTATGTAAGTGTTCTGCATTAAAATGTCTAAAAATGACAAGACCTGTTGTTGTAAATTTTGCTGCGTTGTGTACATACATTATTCCAACTGTTAACATAAATTTTCAAAGCTAGAGAAATACATTGTTTAAATCATGTTAATGGCTTGTTGCCTGTCAATGGCGTCCAAATGAAACGCACCCCTCTGCTCCCGGTGAAAACCTCCTGAACGACTGACACTGAAGGAATCCCAACCGGGAGTGGCTGACTGCAACCAAGGCGAGGGTGGTGAAGACAACGACTCCCATGATCCCACGCTACATCACCAAACTCTAGTTTGTTACAGCAGCTGAAAAATTGTAGAACGCTAACACAGGTTTCTTCAATGGAGGTGGTGAATAAAATGTCATGACCAATGGTAGTACTAGAGAAAAATACAAGAATAACGCAAATACCAGTTTCCCCTTAAGAATAAAAATGTCAGTGGTGCTGCTGGTAGCTGCTCCTCCAGTTGTGGAGACACAGTTTGCACCATTTAGGAATGCAATTAGTCATTATATGTCACTGCTCACAAGCTTTTCCAAAACGGCCATCACGCCACCTCAAAGTGAAAGTGCTCTAGATTTTTTCTTTTTTGTTGTTCCCTTTTCATCTTAAATGGCGTTGACTCAACGCCTAGTGAAAGTCATTGTCACTTTGCCGCTCATTTGCGGTCCATCTCTCTCAGTCTCTTCACGTTGCCGTGGCTTCTCTCCACATCTGAGTGCAACATTTCAATTGGCTCTCCGCAGGGCAGCCGTTTCTTTATTATTAGCCTCCTGACAACCAGGGAATAATTACGGGATGTCAGTAGGTTCTCCGTGGCTGATGGACAAAGCTATTTGTGGTGTGTTCCTTCCTTTGTTAGTACAACTTGCACTTAAGAGGCAGAAGGGACGACATCTGTGTGACATGCTGGGTTTGAATGACTCTTTTCAGCAGCCCGGGAACAGAAATGCAGAGCTCCATGCCTGCAGTCAGTGGTGACGGTTGCTAGTGTCTTGTCACAGTATGTAAATCAGTTGTCACATGAGGTTAGCTAAGTAAATCATACATGCTCTTTGTGTTACTGCATATAGACTACATGTAATGCATGCTGGGCCAGTGCTCAGTGTGCAAAGAGAAAAAACTGTCATCCAACAAATGAATCAAGTGTTGAATCTGGTGATGATCTGTGGGATAGGATGGGTGAGCTAAGTGAGCAGAGAACATGCTTTGAAGTGCTGTGATGAATACCACTTCACCAGGCGGACATACATTAGGCTATGGATTTGAACCTGTCAGTGAGGGGGGGACTCAGGGACCTCTCAGGGACCCAGCCACCTGAGCTCTCATCTCATTAATTATCGTTCTGTCAGGTGCGTTACGTAAGAAATAAAGAAATAACAAAGGAATGTGATCTCCTGAACCTCATCAGCAGGGAGCTGAATGATGAAATAAAACCGTCTGTGCGTCTCTTCCCTCAGCTCTGGGCTAATGAAGGGATCGCTCATCCTTTCAAAATTGATCTCAGCAAATCCTGCGGGCTTCACGTCAAGGAGAGTTTGAATCCTGTCACGTCAGCTGCTCTTTACCTCCTCTGTGGTCACTTAACTTTTCTCCTCAGACTGAGAGCTGCTCTTTTGACTGGAGATTTTTTAATCTGTGGGTCAGCATTTGGCTTCTTATTCCACCATGATTGTTCTTATCATTATCTGTCATCAGTAAACAGCTTTTTAACCCTGTCAGTCGGGCTCTAGGAAATATCTCAGCAACTACTGGATAGATTTTGTACAGACATTCATGGTTCCCAGACAACCAATCCCACTCAGTGATCGCCTGACTTTCCTCAAGCGCCACCATGAGGTTTCCATTTCTGGTTCAGAGTCAAATATCAGTATCAATATCAATATTTTTGACATTCCCATGAGCCTCAGTTGTACTTTGTTTTTAATGCTAAATTTACAAATTTTAGCATGCTAACATGCTGAGATAAGATGTTAACCATAATAACCATCATCATGTTAAAGGAATTGTTTACTTTGTTGCCAAAAGTTAGAGAAGTGGTTTAATACTATACTTTCATTTCTGTATAAGATAAATGTGAAGCTACAGACAGTAGCCTGTTAGCTTAGCTTAATGTAAAGACTCGAAGCAGGTGGAAGTAGCTAGCACCGTTCTCTCCTGAGCTAATAAAACCCACCCACCATTACCTCTAAAGCTCACTACAGTTAACACATATCCTGTTTGTTTAATTTGTACAAAATCCGAAGGGTAAAAATTGGGTTTCATGGGAGGGTATGTGCCTTTAACGCATCATTGTGCCTCAGTAGCTACAGCCTCACACAGCCACGACCCTTAGTCATGCTTGCTGCACCAGCATTGATATAGTGTGTAGTAGAACCCACGTGGTCTTCAGTCTGCTCTAATACACTCAATTATGTGAGTTGCATAAAAATTGAAATTGCTTATTGGGGTTTTAAACCACAGTAATTTGTGTAAACACTCACAAGCTGCAAAGAATAAATCATGTGTCCAACACTTGGGATATAAAGTGATTTTAAACTACTTGTTGCCCGCTGCAAGCTTTGTTGTTTCTGACATTTATCTCTCGGGAGAAGAGAAAGCTTCTGCAGTAGAAATAATATGTAAGACATCACATAAAAAGAGAGAGAGAGAGAGAGAGAGAGAGAACTGCGGCAACAAAGAGGAATAAGAGGCAGTTATAAAGAGAGTAAGATGTGGATTTACTGTTCGTGTCCACATGCGTCCTTATCGTGCTCCGCTGTCCATTTTGTAGTTATTAGACATCCCACTCCTGCTGACAACAATGGCACAGTTAAGGGTGAAATACAGACTGGCCCTCTCCAGCTGTCCTCCATAAACCTAATTTCCACAAACATCATCCAACAATATGTCCGTGGTGTGCACTGAAAACAGTGGTGTCGCTATGGAGAAAGAAGAGCCCACTGTGAGATCTGCTTCTTTACGCGCAGCTCGCCATGTTGAGGATTCACTGCAGCTTTCAGGGCTGGCAGGAGACTCGGATACGAATTATGATTTCTATTTGCACCGCTGGATATTTCTGTGACCTGAGTGCTTCCACATCCATTAATGGGCACCAACAGGACCACTTGACCTCAGGCTTGAGACAGCCTCCAGCTTAAACCAGCACAACTTGACATCAGTTCAGCCATGTTGCTTCTGGCTCCCCCGCCACATGAAAACTGTTTCAGGGTTGTATAGGTATTTCCAAGCAACAAGGTTGCCATGGCCACTAAAATCACTATGCTGCATGATAGGATGCTTTGGGACATTGTCTCCAGACATTGTGCCAGATAGGCAAAACACTGAAGCCAGAATGACAGCCGGCTGCAGAGTTAAAGCTTTCAGCGCCATAATTTCCCCTCAAACGGACAGAGAAACATGTCAGATTTCCAATCAACTGTAGCAGTTCTTCACCAGTAAGTGATGTACTCATAGAAGACCAAAAGAGGTTGTAAAAAATACTAATTGCTTTTAGTGCAATGATTGCTATATGATGAGGTCAGCAGGGACACTTGCTCCTCAGACTGTGGCTCAGAGGAATACGTCTTATGAGAGTCATTACATACTGTTTATGCCGCTAAACGTACTGAACAAAGATGTATTCACAGAGAGACAATGAGGCTGCCGTTAGAGGAGAATACAGTATCTGAATTCTTCAGGGAAACTGAAGGCTCAAGGCTTTCCTTTAGAGCTTGAGAAATATCCACCGCTTCTTCAGCTAGTAAACGATTTAACAGTTTGCGTTTGTTAAAAATATGTATTCAGACGAAGTTAATGGCTGTTTTTTTATAACACATGAAGAGCAGACATATTGGATATACCGTATGTGGTTTTTTCAAGTTGTTGTTGTTGTTGTTGTTGTTGTTGTTGTTGTCTTTGGGCGGCTCCTGTGAAGAGTCGCCACAGTGGATCACCATGCACATATTTGATTTGGCATAGGTTTTTAAGCCGGATGCACCCTGGGTTTGGTGAAGCTGGGGAAGCAGGAATCACTGGCCCACATGCTCCAGCACCTGAGACATGACCCCCCCCCACCCCCACCCCCATATGTGGTTTTCTCAAGGATTATCATATATTATTTCAAAATGCTTCCCTAGCCTGCTGATCACACTGAATTTCCATTTAAATCCATTTTGTTATTCAGTCTTCAGTTAGTTAGATTTGTAGGAACTTTATTGTCCACATTGTTGGAAATTGTCTTTGGCTTCACCACATAGAATTAAAACTAAAAAGGGACGATGAGAACAGGTGGCAGGGACACAGTATCCACAAATAACAATGATTTGAAATGTAAAATTACAGAAAAACTAAGACTCAGAGAAAATCAAATCAAATGGGAGAAGGGCTCAATTTAAGTCATTTTCAGTCGGCAGTGGGTGCAGGTAATGTTTTTCACATCAGCTGAAGAAATAAGCCAATTTACAGGACGTTATTTCTGTAATTCAACTTATAACAAACTATACAGGTGTGTCAATTGCATCCACGGTTGTTGCCATTTCTCCTGCTGTGGCACAGAACGTTCTGATTGGCTTTTGTTGCTTTTCTAACAGTCCACAGCAATGTCCGGCCTCACGATGCCTTACATAGAAATGATGCCAATGAGCCACAGTGACATCTGGGGAAAAAAGAGAACATCAGTGTTAAAACAGGAATTATTATTGACAGAAACACTGACTTGAAATGGCATCAGGAGAGAAAAAGTCAGTTTGGTGCATCGCTTTTTTTACATTTTTCAATTGTCAAGGTGATTTGAAAATATATACATTTGAAAAAAAAAAATGGCTGCATTGCCTTTATCCATCTGACTAATCCCCTGATTCGGTTCCATGCCTCCCTCACATCCACACACTCTGCTTTTCATTATGGAGATGACCTTCAGCCATAGAGTCATACTTTGGCAGACAGTCCTTTTCTGCAGCCACTATCAGTATGCACCACATTGATCTTCAAATGCAATCAAGAACCGCGTATGTGGAAGAGAATTAAATTACAAAATGCAGCGTAAACACCTGTAAAAATCCATGAAGGATGGCAGACATCATATAGAAAAGCCTGAGAGGGCAGTGCGTTCAGCTTTCTATAGAATTATTAATCAATAGATTTGTCTAAAACTGCTGGTTATGGCAGCATGTGTTTAGTGTTAGTACAACATATTGCACCAGAGGCTGCTACAATATTATCACCTTGCTTGTAATGTCATTAAATCAAAAGCCATCAGGCACCGTGTCTGTGTTTTCTCCAGTCCTCAATCAGGGAGACAGATTCCCTTCAGCCGCTCTTGTGCTGCAAGGACAGTCTGTTATATCATGTCTATTGTACAGGCACTTGTTGAATAGTGAGAAGAATCAAGGCTCCTTCATAAAGGAGTCCTTTATGCACTGAAGATCATGAGCACACCTCTGACTCCACCTGCTGGTTGAACCCACGTCACCCTCTAATTTAACTGAGTGAGAAAACATTTATCAGCCTGTATTTTTTTAATTTTTTTATAAACAACAGGTGATTATTCTACAGTGGGCTGAAAATGAAGCTATGAAAAGGGCTTTTAATTGGCACTCTCCCATCCAGCACACCCACCCATAACACTGACCACTTTATTGTAGCTCAGCCTGCTCTTTTACAAACTGCCCTCACTTACCTCACCACTTAGTTTCATCTCTTGTTCTCACTGGGGCTATAAATACTGTAACAGCTGCCAATTCCTGATAATTTAATAAGTTTACTTATTATATGTAATTTGCACAGTCAGTCTGTTCAGTTTCACAGTTATAAGCCTTATGGTCTCCAATAATCCTGTCCTGTATTCATTATAAACAGTTTACTGTCTAGTTTGTCTGTTGCGCAACAAAGAAATAAGATTAGATATGATTTTTTCTTATTCCCAGGGGGTCGATTAGGTGTCACAGCAGCACAAGAACCAGATCAGCTACAGTTACAAAAAAAGATAAAATATTATACAAAATAAAAAATGATATGTCACAATTCTGTATATGGATGGAATGACAAATAACAATTACACAATGTGTAAATATTACAAGTTAAAGCACACAAGTATTGTCATGAAAATGTTCTTTTTTCAGTTGGTTCACAGATGAGGTGAATCCAGGTAAAATCCATTATCTCTTGTTCAGAAATAGAAATTAAATCAAACCATCAAATGCAAATGAAGAAATGTGGAGAAGAGAAGCTGAAGTGCTACTAAAAAAAAAAAAACATTTAAAAGCACTGAGACAATTTAGATATCTCTTAACAGACATATTCTGTGTAACAAGGAGATTTTTCACCTCATTACTGTCAGACATTTTAATCACAACACGGTCTTTTTACTACTGCCATCAGATGTCTAGCAGACAGTGTCAGATAAAGTCGATAAACTGCATCATCGAGGCTGTTTACTGCTATAAAGCTGATTTCAGGCTCTGCAGGTGAGATTGATGAACATGCTGGCGTTACCTTCAATTATCCTCGTAATCTTCAGCGTTTCACGACTTTTAGGCCAAATAGTTTCAGTGAGAAAAGTTTTGGTTGTTGTCAGTGGTTGTTTAATATTTTGTGAAGCAGGAGAATATGAGGGGTTTAAGTGCACTGTGGTGTAACTATGATATTAGTGTACGCGGGTAATAACTGCCAAGTATCTCTCTTCGCAGAGGTTTAGTGGCTTTCTTTGAGGACAAGCTACGAATGTATTTGAACGCATGCGCAGCGTTAAGCTAAAAGAATAACAAATGTCGTTTCCGGCGAAAACTTTCAAAATACAGTACATATTAGTACTCTAGCGTTATATTTCATTCGGTTAATGTGATAGTAAATGAAAGAATGATTTGTCCGGTAGGGAATGCAAAAAAAAACAAAAACAAAAAAACTATTACATTGTACTTTATTCAAGTTTTTTGATTTTGCATGCATGCATGCCTTGAAACACAACTACACCTACATATAACTACATTTACATTAAAGTAGAAGAGTAGGAATCTGGAAGCTTATACAAAGACCGCTCTCGTATGGCTCGATAAACCGGATTACATTTATTATAAATAATGAGCGCTTGAGTTGCATTAACTAAAAAAACAAACAAAGATCTTTTGTTTTCAACTGATAACGTTTACGCTTTTATTTTGAAGCCTACATCGTGGGACTTCCTGTAAGCGTGCTCGCTGCCTCTTTAGCTTGACGCCGCTCTCTGGGGCTTTTTTAGTTGGGATGAAAAACTTCAGTTCACGGAGAAATTCAATGGGAAGGTGAACGCTGACCATGAAGCCCCGCTGAAAACTGCTCAAAGTGTTTGGAGTAAAGCCTGTTGGAGACTGTGAGATCCCCTCGGTCACATTTCTGGGTCGAAAACTGTAAGTTTACCGAAATTTCAGTGAACTTTTCGTTGCTTTCAGACCACAGCTAGCGTTAGTTTTAACGGTTTGTTTATCCAACTAGCTTCCTTAACTTAAAAGTGTTTAAGACAGCAAAAACTAAATATAAAGTGTTATATTTTGTGTTAGCTAGCGTACTAACAGAGAGTTTAGCTCCTTACCTTTTGTTAACATTTTTTGAGTTTGAAAGATATCACTTATTTCAATGGGTGTTTACAATAGTGGTTTAAATTATTTTATTTTCTTGCAAATTCACACAGCTAATATCTTTTGCACTTGTAGCGTTGCTGTGATATTTCATTATTTTTTTATGGTTTAGTTTATGGCAAAATCACTAACTTGTACAACTCAACAAAGGCAGATAGCAGCATCACTCCTGCTTAGATTTCATATGAACAAAAGATGTACATGTAAAACAATTAATTGATATGAAATATCATCCATATAGAAGGGATAAGGAAAAAAAATGTTATGAGAAAAAGTCTTGTTTTTTTTTCAAATTTGGTTCTTTTATTTTAGTGAATTGGGTTTGCGTTGTTTTGTATGTGAAGACCTTTTTCTAATTAAACCAGAGTTGATTTATGCATCACATGTCTATTAATGTAGAAGCCAAATTCTGAATCATTGTGGTGAGCCTCCAGTCAGACTTAGTTTGGCTCCCACCAAGAGTTACTGTAAAAAAGACAGTAGCAGTCAGCACAAAGCCAGCAGTTTAAAGCTGCTTCTGGTCCCGTGTCAGCTTCTTTCATTATCAGCCTCAGACTTCTGCAGCCTTTTGTTTGGGTAAACCTCTGTAGAATACAGTTTGTTCAGGAAAAAAAATGTTCCTCCTGAGGCGCTGCATGACCTGTTGGCAGCCCTCCACTCTGCATACATCTGATGATGATGTCTTGGCTTCCAGGCAGAGAGCTGAAAGCATAACAAAGGATTTTATTTCCCACTCTGACAATAACTATATTTGTATCCCGCGCCACACTCGCACAGCTAATGGTCAACAGCTCAGGAAATCCATGCTGTTGCACACTTGCTTTCACAGTCATATCTGATGTTACAGTGGGAGAACTGGCATAATAAAACACTTTTCACATTGCTCTGGGATTGTTTAAGAGACACAAATAAATAAATCTAATCTCCTGGCAGCAATCATCTTGTTTCCTCAGGCAGCAGGCCTTTGTTTGCTGCTCAGTCAGGTAAAGACAAAGACAAAGTCCATCAGCCCTGGTTTGTATTAGCAGCACACTGGGCCTGCTGTAAGATCAACATGCAATGGATGCCAGAAGGGTTTCTAGTTTAAAATCTTTATTTTTCTTGACACCATGTGTCCAGAAAATTGATGGGGCTTTTCTGTCTCAGGCACCTTTTTTCTTGACATTTGCATTCCTTGCATTCTTGGTACAGTGCTCTTGTGGTGCTGTATTTTGAAAGAAGGGAGGTGTCACTTTTAAGTCGCATGATATATTGGGATGTTTACAAACATCTGAAATTAAATTAAAATCTTAACTTAATCCGAAACATTTGTTCTGCTGGAAGATAATTAAAGGCCATGTTTTATATGTGAGCTGTATAAATTCCTCCTTAACTTGAGGAAAGTTGATACTCCAGCATACTCTGTGATGTGATGAAAGTTGTACAGTGGCTTTTGGAGTTGCAGCTTTTAGTATTGTTAGTGCAGACAGTATTGGGATTACTGGGAAATGGCAGTTTCTGAGTAAGAGGAAGACATTTCTCCAGAATGCGCCAGGAAACGCTTCCTGACAGGGCCGAGTCAAGGTCTTCCTGAGTGTGGGGATACCTCTGTTTCACCCTGTTTATGGTTTCAGCTCATTCATCATAGGGATTCACATAGAACTCATTTGACTTTGCAGTATTTTACTTAACGTCTGAGTTTCTGAAATTATGCCTTTTTTAATATGCCCAAGAATCCATACTTAGAAAGGCTGCCTTTGTGCTAAACCTTGATAACAAAAGAAAAGGGAGGCAGTTTTTGTTGGCTTTCTTAGCTCTCTTACTCAGTTACTCCAGCCCCTTTCCACCATCCTCTTTAGTTTTTCCCCCTCCAATGTGATTTCTGACTATGATGTAGTCAGGGCCACGTGGAAAATCTGCAATAACTTGGGATCAGTGTCGCGGTGCTACCATGTGAGTCTCTGAAAGACAAAGACCTGTTTGTGCAGTGTCTCAATGTGGCCACCGCTGCTGCAGTGAGAAATAAAGCACTAGTTTAAAGCCTGGGCTGCTGTTTCTGTCAAACAGTCTGACCTCACAGCAGCCCAGACTAAAAGTCCACTGGACCATCTCTCAGGGGGAAATGTAAACAAAGGCAGGGACTGATGCAGGGACTTGACTGGAGGTTGGATTTCACGTGGGGCTGACTTCCACAAGTCCATGTCACACTTCATGTCCACAGTACTGCTGTGACTATTACTGCTGCACTGAAACTATTGGAGGTTAGAGCGGAAACAACTTGTCAATTAATCAGTTCATTTTGATTACTGATTCACCTGCTTTCAGCTTCTAATATGTAAAGATTTTTTACTTTTAATGCTCTTAAATAATAGTAAATGAAATAGTTTGGAGTTTTGGTGAGACAAAAACTGCTCCTGATACAATTACTACAGTGACTACCACAACTACTTCTTCTCATTGTACTGTACTGTACTGTACAATTAAGGTTTATTTATTTGTAAATTTTCCTTGAGATCAAAATATCTCTTGGAAGAAGCATCCTAGTGAATTGTTATTGTATTGCTGTAGCTTCAACAAAATATGGCTCTTAGCTTAGGGTTATAATTAAAAACACCTGTGTGCTGAGGGCTTCTGGGTGCTTTAATGAAATCTGACTTTCTCATATTTCTCTTGATATTAAGTTTGATAGCTGTCTTGAGGGAAAAAATCAAATGGCTTTTTAATCAAATGCCACTGGAGGACAGTGGTTTAAGACTTGAGGCAGCAAAACATAAGCACACAGTATATCTAACCCAACAGAATAAGATACTGTATTCTGTATTGAATAAGCTTCTCTTTTTGAATGAGAAACAGCTCTGTATAAGAATTAATATTCAGTTTTTAGGTGATGATCGAGGTGTTCATTGTGAATTTTGTAGGCCACTCTGCTGATAAATAATCTGCTCTCAACCAGGCTGTTTAAAATAGATTATTAGACTGTGGTAGGTCAGTTAAGTCACCACTGAGGGCATGGATAGACAAGTGAGACAAGTTTTGAGCTGTTTTAAAGAGGGAAGACTTTGACATGGGTCAGGAATGATTTGTAGAGCTGCAACGATCTGCCAATGAATCAATTAGTTGAGTGAATTTTTTTTTAATCCATTTTCATAATCAATTAAGTGTAAGTAATTTTTAAAGCATGAATGGAAAACTTATAACTCATAACTCAAACTCATAATTCCAGGTTCTCCGATATGAGAATTTGCTGTCTTCCTCGGTTATATTAAAATTTAATATTTTTGCATTCAGAAAAAACAAGACATTTAATGACAGAAAGTCTCCTGATATTTTCTAAACTATCAATCAGTTATTTTGGATAATTAAAATAATAATCAGAAAATTGCTTGCACTGTTGGTATTTTATATGTACCATCAACTTTGCAAAGTGAGACTTGAAAACAGATATTTTATTCATGTAAAGTAAATAGCAAGGGACCCAGTGTAGATCCCTGTGGGACACCTTTATTAACTATTTAATTTAGAACAATTTGACCAGAAATTTATCAGTTGAATAAGCATAATAATCCAGACCAGTGAAAAGCAATTTATTTAAAAACTGTTGTGGTTGACAGCACAGTATTTAAAGTCTCAGACAGATTCACAAAGGGTACACTATATCGTTCACATCAGAATGATGAAATGACCAAGTCTAAAAGCTTCTTGCTACTACTGATTGTGTTACTGTAGCCGACTACAACTAATGCTACTGTTATTACTACGCTGAGCCAGTTCGGGTCTGAAATGCACATCTGTACCACAGCTGGAGCCCAACTGTTTTGAGGAACCAGCGGAGGCATATGTTTCAGAGGCTGACCACTCAGTACAGGGTCAAGTAATCCCACCCTATTTTCTGGTCAACTGCATTGTTCTTCCCCCTCCATATTGTTGCCATATCATATCCTCTCCATCTGGTAAATGTTAAAACCACCTCATAGCATTAGAGAAGTCACATTTGACCACCATGCAGATTCATCTTTCAATGAAACAAACTTGGAAATATTACAGAGCCATAAGTGAACTGCGCTTTTAATGTGGTTTTCTGCTATTAGCCTGCTGGTTAGAGCACCAAGCCTCAAAGAAAGTGCATTCACAATGTGGAATGATTATCTTTATTCAACACAGCCTTTTATTCATGTCCTTGTAATAAAAACATTTAAATTTGGAGTTTTAAGACTTTGAGTGAAATGTACAACTCCTTCATAGGATTAGTTAAAGGATAAGGCTGATTTTATTAAATTTTCTCTTAGAGTCAACATCTCTTTAAACAACCAAAATCAACAGTGCATTAAGGGGCCAGTATGCTTCTTCAGAGGTGCTTGTCGGATGGTTGAATAACTGCAGAAACCTCCTCCACCTACACCCGTCTGACTTTGGATTGCAGAGGCTGTGTCTGACCCCAATCTGACATTCACACCCACTTTATGCAGTGATTGGCCAGCTGTGCAGAGGTGAGGATGGAGCCAGGGTTTTAACTTCTCTCTCAGCTCTTTTGTTCATTGTCGGCACAACTGTTGTACTATATATCTGTCATGTGAAAAACCAAGTACAACTAAGTACTTTTTGGCTTGACTTGTGTATTTATTTCTACACAAAACAGTTTTTTTTTCATAGTTCAAACTGGTGTAAATTGTGCAGTTGTTGCGGACTATTTTCAGCTGCGGATAAATACACAATTATTGCTTTATTGAGTATTTCGGGCAGCAGGACAGTGTACGTGGAATTGACTTGGAATAAACTGCAGTGTATGTGTTTATGGTAACGAAGGAAGATGCCGCCCAGTGTAACAGTGTGACTTATTTATGTGTTTTTCATAGTTTTTGAGCTCCATGGCACAGAGTAATAAGATATCTCAGGCTTTGGATACAAAGTTAATCGTTAATATGTTCAACTTATCATTTGTTTTGGTCTTCTCAGGGTATGTGTTGGCAATTAGAAAAATACCAACAGCCTGATGTCTTAGTTTTTTACTGAATAAAGTCCTCATGGGATTTAGTGTGAAGGTTGGGGGGAGGAGGGGTCGCAGAGGTCGGTGGGGATGTCAGTACCAGGCATTAGTGTTTTGGTTTTTGGGAGAACTTACGCTCCTCAGGAATGTGTGTAGTGCTCACTCCTACACTGTGGCATTATCAATCATCATTACTTCACGCAGACACTTCTTCACATGGCTGGAGAGGTAGACCCCTGTCTGTGGGCTTTTCTCTCGAGGTTTTGGTCAGAAAGTTTTTTTTTTTTTTTTGTTTTTTTTTTATGGATGACCTGCTCATCACTGATGCGAAAAGAAGTGGAAAATGTCTCGGCCTGGCATTTTAAAGGGTCTGGTTGTTATGAGTCTGAAGAAGAGAAGAGACTAGTTTACGTGGCAAGTTTCAATGCCATTTTCTTCCGCATGACCAACACAAGAGTTTTTATTATATTAACTATTAAGAAGATTGAGAATTCTCATGAGACTCATAATACCAGATTTGATGTGGCTTTTTATCCCAAGAAAGCAGAGAAATGAGGATGACAGCCTCTACTATGCCAACACACTGATCTGTTGTATCTTAAAATGTTCAGATTCATCTGTACACCCGTGATAGTTGAATTGAGCATATGATGGCACACGCTGGTTTTCCTCTCTTTTCCTCCTCTCCTCATTTGTTGTTTTCAGTATTCACATGGAGCTAGAAAGTATTTAGATTCACAACAAAAAAGAAGAATGTGGACAAGCTTTGGGTTTCTCCCACGGGGTGAAACAAGCAGCTGACAAAATACAGCTTCCACCCTGGTGAAGGGTGAGTGATGGTTTTCCATCATTCCCCGGAAATACCTGCGGAGTAAAATGTATTAGTAGTAAGAAGTGTATCGGTGGCACTCCTCCAACCTCAATCCCCATGGGAACTGTAAAAGTTAATTAGAAAGCAGGTTGTTTTATTTTGAAATCTGAGGTATTTTCTGGCATGCTTATTACCCAAAGTCCTGTTTTGTCTTGCTTTAAATCACGTGAAATGTGTGCAGATACATCACCAGCGGTCCGTTCATATCAATCTTAATGGAGCAGTACAAATATACAGCAGTGTGCATGATGTTTTGGAAGAAACGTACTCCCCTTTCTGTGGCGTATAGAGTTGAATTTAGTCAATGGAGCAGTTAAAGGCCCCCTGTGTTAACAGGAGACTCCAGCCCCCAGCTCATTTAGACGCCATTGGTTTAATTATGCTCTTAATGCCCATTTTTTACCCTGCTAGGTGTGACACTATGACCCCAGAGAGGGAGGAAATGAAGTAAAGCCTGCTGCCCCTGCCCCCCTACCAAGGGACGCCTGAACAAGTAGAGCCACTGTTTTTATGTTGTTAGTTCTGGGCTTTAGCTGTTCTTTCCACAACCTGTATACGGTCTCAACCCCCTCAAATCAGATTTTGTTTGAAGTGATAAGTGTTCAGTGTAAGCAAAGGAGAGACATGTGATAAGTGTTTGAATACAGCGGTCATGGGGATACTGTCCAACTTTGTTGTGGAAGTTTGAGATGCCGAGCATGCCAATGCTACGAGGCCTGAGACCCCTGGGAGAATAGTGCCATTATTCCAGATAGGGGCCTGCCCATAAGCACCCGTGACTGCTCAGCCGCCGGAAATAAGGCCTGCTGGGTAATAAGACCAGGAGATCACTTTGTTTTTTGTCTCTCAAGCAGCCAGTTTTTTTTGTGGCACTAACTGCAGGGTTAATTTGATGCAGCAGCAGTCAATTGAAAAGGAAGAATGAGAGCTTGTACCATAACAGGATTAGTGATAACACAGTTATATTATTTTCAAATGGAAATGTAAAAACATACAAACAGGCTTTGTAGTTTGAAACTGATGCGTGTTTAGGGAGCAGAGTAATCCCCTGAATAATAAATATAATAGGGATTAGAGTGGAGACTAACAATTAATGTCATTATTGACAGTGATGTCTTTAAATTGCTTGTTTTTCCAGACTGACGGTCTGAAACCCAGGAGTCCAAAACGCTACAATAAATAAAATAATGAAATCTTCATAATTAAGCTAAAATTAAGGAATGTTTGCTTGAGAAATGATTGACTATCAAAGTAGTTGTCGCCTATTTTTCTGTGACTAACCAATAAATTCACCTAACCATTTCAGCTCCAAGGTGTTCTCCAGGGATTTGGATTTGTTAACTTGCTTAACGGAGCGACTTGTAGGTTTTGCTGTCGCCACATAGCCAACGTTAGCATTAACAGTCTGCCCCGAAGGAGCAGCGCTACTCAGATGACTTGAAGAACAGTTTGAATAAATATGAAAATGACCTGACCTGTGAATGGATGCTGTCATTATTAGCAGCTAAATATCCATCTAATCACTTCTATGTCGACTGTAACCTTTTATATGTAAGTGTCAGTAAATTTGTCGCATTTCAGCTTAATAAAGTTTGAAGTGGATTTTGACTGAGTTGAGGTTTACGTCAGTGAGCTGTTGTGGTCTTTGGTTTTGTTTAATTTAATTGAAAATAATCTCACCACATGGTCTATTTAGTAGCTATTCTTGAGCTTTTGATCCTATCGCATGATCTTATTTACTAGATAGAGTTTACCCAGTTGCCATGAAAACGTACTGTAGCTTTCCACGTTTTTCCAATTGAGATAATTTTTTTAATTTATTTTTTATTTACAATACTTGGAAGATGGTCACTCTTCTGTTCAGGTTTGAATTCAACATTCGGACTTATATTATTAATAATGTTGATTATTTTATAAGCTGTGTAGCTCCGATAAACACACATGTAAGGTGATTCTGTTAACTGGGGAAAAAAGCACATCACAAATTTAAAACTTGTCTTGCTGCTGCAGACATCCATTAGCTGGCTAGTGTAAATTTTGGGACTCCCCTGTCTGTACAATGGCTGGATTTTAAGAGGCCTCTGTTATTCTTTAACACATTTGTTTTGGCAGAGCTGTTTATGGATCTTTCTCTTTTTGCTCCCTCTCTCATCCTTTCCCCTGAAAACTTCTGAAACTAAAAATTTGTCTCCTTTTCTTTCACAGATTCATTGAACAGAAGATGATGTCTGACGCCAGCGAGATGTTGGCAGCAGCCTTGGAGCAAATGGATGGGATCATAGCAGGTAACCACATTCTACACTTGGACTTTTAAGACCTGGCCACAGCGCTTTAGGTAGGCATGGCATACTATGGGGTCTAGCCACATCTGGAAGCTATTAAATTGCAAGCTGGGAACACTACATCCAGTGGACGGTAACACAATATGTTCTTCTCTTTCCACTCCTACCTGCAATTTAATGTAATCCTCCTGAATATACATAAAAGTTTGGAATAAAGCTGGAATTGTGCTCCGAGATCAGTGACTCTTTCTGCCTCCACTGGATTGTTCCACCATGAGAAATGAAAGTTTCCATTGTCCCCGCAGTGACGGAAACTAATGATTATTCAAGCTCTGTGAGTTTGGAAGACCAACTCCTGCTCGGGAACTTTTGGCCACACGCTGTATACTTGTGCCGCTGCAAATGAGCAGAGCAGGCTTCAGTTTCAGAGTCCCTACTTTTCCGCTGATGTGTGTAATTATAGCGCTGACCTTTCCAATGGGAGCGAGGCAGCTGATCACATGACATCCCCCAGTCCCCCCTTGTTTCCACAGAAACCACAGCCGTCATCAAGTCCCACTCCCTTGCTACTGTGCGGAAGCCATGATTGTTTGGGTATTTATTTATTCAGCTCTCTTTTTGTTACCACTGGACATCTTCATCATGGCTGACATTTAAGACAGAGGACAGATGGTGTGGAGCAGGCTGAAGCGCACGATGGGAACATGATGCACTCGAGCTCATTCAACATGCTGCTGCATTGGCTTCCAAGAAAAATTGGAGAATGTGTTCCCAATACATATGGGAGGACATTTAATTGTCATCATTTGATTATACTGTGTCACATGATGCTTGATAAAACTGCTCTAAACGTGTGCCTGCCCATTATGGTTGCAGTAGTGTGTGTTTGTGATAATGCAGGGGTGCTGAGAATACCAATAAGGACCTAAATATAGTTGTTAGACTGTGATTTTGCTGGATTGTTTGCATGAGTAGGAGTAAAATTACTGCTCAAATCAGCTGAGGGTAAAACATTCTGAGTTAATTGAAGAAACAAAATGTTCTTAGAGGGTCCAAAGTGGTTCTTTAATAGATATTTAATTTATTAATGGGATAAAGAAAAGTAGTTATCAAGCAGCTACAATGCTCGTGCTTCAGTTTACCCATGAAGGTTTTATGCAACATATTTAGTTTGTTCAGAATTGAAAAGAAGGACGTGTGATTAGGTGTGTTAAAATTCACAGGCTTTCTTTCCCTTTTGCCCTTTTTCACATATGTAAATCATAAATTTAGCTTATTGATTTATATCAAATGTGATTTTCCATGAACAAAACCACAGGAAGCATGTGGAAAGGAGGGGTGACGTTCCCCCGCCTCATGCTGTGGTTACGCTGTAGACCACTGGCTTACCATGATGTGCCCCTAATTTGATTTTAACATGACCATAACCATATAGAGCATATTGTATGTGAAGTTACTAACCTCTGAAAACGCTCAGATCAAAAGTATGCAAACAATCTACTTACAGTAATTACAGTGAGGCAGGCACTGAACTCTGAAATAAACTGCACTTGGCATATTCTCACATAGAGACTGAGTAATGCAGCTAAAAACAATCACACTGTCATGCCAGGATCCAGATGTATAAACCGTGCATACACCTTTTCAACGCACATACTGTAAACTGGTGTATATAAAACAGAATGAGCCTGTGTCACGCACTCATGTGTATATGTACAGTTTTCTAGAGTAAACCACAGGTGATATAAGTTAGAGTTGAAAAATAGGGTGAGAGATGAAATCTAAATAATAAAACATTTAGCTGTTTGGCCAATTATATGATAGTATAGGTGCTATAAATGGCCAGAGCCAGAGTCCAGTGATGGCTGAAATAGCAATAATTCTTCTGCAGTTCTTTTCATCAATAAATGCATGCAAACACTTAATTAAGGGCGTGCCTGTGTCCAGCTGTGGTAGTGGAAATCAGGCTTGTGCATATGCAATTACTTTCACAATGACTGGGATTTGTAAAACAAAACTTCTATAATAATAATATATGCAAATGCATATTTCTGTCTCTGTGTATACTCATTTTTAGTCGTGATCCTACAGAGTTTTATGTATTTGGCCCCTGGTCTGCTCACACCCAGGATGTGGAAAGAGTTCAGAAAAAAAGATGTAAACATACAGTTACAACAAAACTAAAAGTTTTGCCTTGTTATTGTGCTTCTACCACACCCACAGATAAACCACAAGTAGCTGTGGTCATAAATCCTTCTTTTTAAGCAAGCCAACACATTAGATTCTCATTTTCAGTTTCATACCAGCCTAATGACTTTTGAGTAATTTCACAGCTTAACTTTTTAAGTCACTGCCTCACATCTCTTCCTCTCTGCTTCCCCAGGCTCCAAGGCCATGGACTACTCCAATGGGCTTTTTGACTGCCAGTCGCCCACTTCACCTTTCCTGGGGGGCCTCCGAGTGTTGCATCTACTTGAGGACCTGCGGGCAGCGCTGGAGCTGATGGACAATGAGGAGAGGGACAACCTGCGATGTCAGATCCCTGATTCCACTGCAGAGGGGCTGGCAGAGTGGCTGCACGGACGAATGGTAAAAAGGCCATCTATGAAGTGCTATTCAACCTTCCGTGTGTTGTGACCGGTAATTCAGACACTTCTCAGATATAAATGTTTATCTCTTTCAACTGGCAAGATCACAAATCTGATGGCCATCTGTCCTGGATTTCCTGGGCTAGAGGGTCGTGGTAATGCACCGGAAGCTGTTTGGTAACTGCTGAAAATACCAGATGAAGAATAACTTCTGCATGTCAGCAGTTTAGTTACAGTAACAGTTAAGCTAGCTTGCCGAGAACTAAAACAAACACATGGATGAATTATAATTAAGTAAAACAAGGCAATGATAATTTACATATGAAGGTTTTACCTCTCATTTAAATAAATCAAATAAATATATTTATCTTTTAAGGAAATTTCAAAACAATCTGGAAAACATTTAAAGGATTGTATAAAACAAATATACAACTTGTATAACATGTATACAAGTTATGTATCTTATGGACTACGGGCACTCCGTATACTTCGCTCTCTCACGCGCACAGATCATTCAGTGATTGAACTGATTGGGGATCAGTTAAATGAATTGAAGAGTAAAGATGAAAATTGCATCTTGAAGAGACAGATGCATTTGGACCGTTTTAAACATCTGGACAGTCTGCATGTTAAGCAGCCTCCTGAGGTTGTTTGAGTTATCAGATTTCAGTCCATCTCCAGCGTCTCTCGGGTGCTTTTACACTTGGCTTTTTTAAGATCAGATGGCTGTCTGACCTGGCCAAGACAAAAACGGGGAACTGATCCTTCCTGTCATTGACGAGACAGAGAAAACATCATCATGAATCTTATAACCAAAATTTATTTGTGTACAGAGATTAAAAAAATAAAAAAATAAATTTTTACCCATTTTTCTTTATATAATGATCAGTGTCTTTGTACAGTGCAGTTTTAAGACGGCACCTGGTATGAATTACACTCTGATCTGCTTTGCATTTCTTGATCCTGCTCCATTGCCTATACCGTGACTCTTGACTCTGTTTATTGTAGAACTGCTGCTATGACATGCTTTGTGAATGATGGAGTTTCTATAGAAGTCCTGCTGCAAATAGTTTCCATCTTTCAAACACGTTGACTCAGAGTGAGGCTCTTGTTTTTCTTCCCTCACGGCTTCGTCTCTCCATGTGTGATATTTGAGCGAGGAGTTTGCTTTTCATTCAATGTTCAAATAACTTGCATGTGAGAGCAAAACTGACCCTCAGGTTTCTCTGGAAAACTCAACTCGCATATTTGTTGTTTTCTTGAAGGGAATACCACGCGAGTCCATTGTCAGAGAGGTTATTTGGTTATACACATAAGTGGTGTGCACCCATTAGAAAATCCGTGCGGCTCAAGGCTGATGTGTATTTTCATGCAGCCTCCTCAGCCAGACCCGTAATTCAACATGACAGCTGGAGGCCTTCCCCCTTTTATTTTATTTTTTTTTCACGAGCTCAGTTTAAAGCTTTATTCAACTGATGCAGTAAGTGCAGCTATTTGCTCAGACAACACAAATCAGTGTGTATTGTTTCTCACTTCAGACTAATGGGCACGGCTCAGAAGCAGTTTACCAAGAACGCCTGTCACGACTGGAGAGCGACAAAGAGTGTCTCATTCTTCAGGTATGGACGCAAAACCCATCATCAGACGGCAAAACAATTGCATCTGGATGAGCAATTAAGTATGAACTAAGCAGTACTGTCTTTGGTTCCTCTTGTGTCGTTAGCTCTACCAGAGAGGTTATGTGTACAGTCCTGATTATTTGTCTGATGGTTGGCAGAATATTTTAAAAACTACTCAACAGAACAAATTTGTTAGAAAATTTGAAAAAGGAACAAATGGTTATAGTGTTTTATTGCAGTGATATGTGAATGTACCCCTTAATAAAGAGCTTTGTTTATCCTCATAACTTTTAACTAAGATGCAAAGATGCAAAGATGCAAATTGTTTTCCTGGTTTCCATCTATCAGTATAATTTCTTTTGTTTAGAGTCTTGACACTTTAACAGTAAAAAATATCAGCTTATCTGATTATTATCATGATGTGGTCTTAAACCAGTGGGAACACAGACAAAATATAAAAAATACAGAACTCTCTCTTTTGAAAGGGAGAAAACTGTGTTCATGCAGGTGTGTTCATCGCTCATAGTTAGAAGCAGATTGAGAAACTGAAATATTAATTAACATAAGATGTGTCATCACCGCCCAGGTAAGTGTTCTAACAGACCAGGTGGAGGTGCAAGGTGAAAAGATTCGGGACCTCGACACTTGCCTCGAGCATCATCGGGAGAAACTAAATGCTACTGAGGAGCTGCTTCAACAGGTAACGCCTCCATAAAGTGACCTTACCTCAACAATCAACACTTAGTAATCTCAACCTTATTAAAATTTTAGTGCAGCGTTACAAAGTGTGCGTCTTGGTCCACAGGAGCTGTTGAACCGGTCGGCACTGGAGACCCAGAAGCTGGAGCTGATGACCGAGGTGTCAAGTCTGAAGCTGAAGCTGACGGCTGTGGAGAGGGATCACAGGGACAATGAGGTAGACGTCCTTCACATGTAGAGCGTCCGAGGCTGTGAAACGGAGCAGAGATAATGAAGTTCTCAGCTGCACCTGTAACGTGTTCTATGTGATGTGTGACTCTGAATCCTGGCAGCCGCCCAGTCATTGTTTTTAAAGTCACAAAGGTCTGTCTCACTCGGCTGGAGGACTCAGATCTGTCATGTGGTGCGGGGTGAACTTCTTCAAGGGTTACAAAAGAGGCTTAAACACTTCTTGTGCTCCAGCAGCTGTTTCCTGCCAGAATCCCCCCACCCACCCATACCTCTCCTCTCCTCCTCTCCCCTCTCTCTGGGTATAGAAAGCTGTGGGAGATATAGTTTCCATACACTCTGTCCACTACTGGGGACATATACATGGAGAATATTATGTGGTATTTCCAGAAAGTGAAAGCTTTAAGGGCTTTTTCTGCAACTGCACATATTTATTTTTGTTTCCATTTAGCCTCCATTATAGAATATATCACGTGTATCTTATCTAAGCCATGCTGACGTATTCTAATCGCTGTATTTGTTTAACCTTTAGCGCCTGATTGACAAAAGGAAAAGCTCAGTCATAGCAGATGTCACAGATGTCACAGACTGCTGGAATCAGTGCAGCTTACTCTTTACAGTGATACCAGTTTGTGTTGAGGATAAATGTCCATACAGCTGTGTAGAATTTCCTTTGAAAAAGAGATGATACACAGGCATGGCTGATATTATCTCATAGCTTATGAACAATATTTCGATCTTGGTGCACATTTTAGTCGACAAGTAACAAGAAATTGCAGGACAGATATGCCAAAGATATGTTAGTCTCCACTAGACCACAGATCTACCACTAATAACTTCACATAGAGACTTTAATGTTTTCTGTACTTTGATGGTTAAAATGCAAACTGGAACTATTGGTAGTTAATGCAGTGTGACTTTTACATGGTGCAGATTTTTAAGATGTGGACAACTTTAGGCAAAAACTACCAAATCGGAGCTTAGGTTTATTTCACAGCTACCCCAGGAAGAATAGCTGCTGTGATGCAGCAGCTATTAAATAAACAACCAAGTGGCTTAATGGAAACAGTGCTACCCAAACTTATTCCAGGGTTTCCCCCAGGAATTTAGTCAGCTGAGGTGTAATGCTACCCAGATCCTGACGCAACTTATCTAGTCACCAATTAAGTAAGTAAATGATGGCTAAAAAAATAACCACACAAATGTAATTGCTTTTGTTTTTCCCTGAAGGCTGATTTTATATCTTAATTTTTTTATGAGGTGCAGTCCTTGTTTCCAGCACTGTGGTCTACCTCTGCTATAAAACCCTGTGGTGGAAAACCCTGTGTTCATTACAAATAAAAAGGAGGGACCATGACATTCTGCTTCTATTTGCTCAACAATCAGCAGTTATAAAAAGGTCTTGGCTGAGCGTTGAAAACATACAGGCAAAAACCACAAACATATTCAAATTGGGTAAAAATATTAACATTAAAAAGTGTCCCAGTCCATGTAACAGATCTGAAATGCCAAATGCCATTTCTGGTGTTCAAATTCAAAAATGAATGAGTTGATAATGATGTAAAAGTACACCTATATATCGGTACACATTCCATTTAATGTCAGTTTCTCCCAAGTTGCAGGACTCCCCACACTGTTGCTGATTGGGATAAAAGCAGCTTCACAGTAATTGACCATGACACTTCCTTTTAGCCCAGAATTTGTCTCCATGTGTGGACTGAGCTTCTCAAATTCTCTCTAGTGAGACATCAGTCTGAAATAATGTTTGGTGCTTTTGGCAGGAATTCTCCTCCCTGTTTAAAAAATCAGAACCTCCCCCCACACAGTCTCCACAAACCTCCCCCAGTGCAGGTTACTCTCTGAGTTTAATGGGTAATGGGAGTTCTTTTCTCCTCCCCAGGGTTTGTACCAGGAAGTAACAGACCTGCGGTTCAGGGTGACTGACATAGAGAATGAAAGACTGCAGTGTGAGAAGAAACTCAAAACTACCAAAGTGAGTGTGTGTAGTTCACTGCCGCGGGATCATTCTTTTACATTTGACTTTGACGGAAGATCAGACCTGATGCATCATTACACGTTTAAAACCTTGTGATTTTCCTCCATGACGTTGTTTCTCTGCTCATTCTTCCCATCTTCACCTTTTTTTTTTTTTTTTTTTTTTTTTTACTCCTCCTCCTCCCCTCTCCTCTGTAATTTTAACATCTTTCTGCAACATGCTAACCTGTCAAGCGTCCAAAGTGGAACACTGAGCGGTTCACTGGAGACGAGGTGAACGAGGTTTAATCTCCAGCTTGTACTCTTCTCCTTTCTGGCCCTTAAGATCCTCTAAACCTGCTCCTTCTCCACTGCTGCACACTGCTTTCCTGACTTTCACCACACTTGCTGTAAGTGCTTCCACCTGTGCTAGTTACAGGATTTGTACCAGGTTCAAATCCTCTATTAGCTTTTGTTTAATTTTTTTTTTTTTGTATTAACACCTGTTGTTATAAAGCATTTTACAGTGAATTTCTACAGTTGTAAAGGTACACATCTTTTTAACTGGTACATCTTCTTGATTTCAACTAAATAGATCCGTAATAAGTTGTGTAATTTGTGGCAGTATTACGTCTGTCCGGTTTTTCAATGTATCCACTGTTCTGCATGTCAACCATTTTGCACATGATAGGTTTAGTGAAACATATGATCTTGTTCTGAATCTCACAAGACGCCCACAGTGTGTTAACCACAGAACAGAGGTTTGAACTAACTAAACCACTTACTGACGTAGTGACTGACTAATTCTTACTAATGTTTTGTCAATGGGTCACTCACTGATTTTACACATGAAATTCACTTTACTCATTGCAAGAATTTTTTTGAAAACGGTTGTACGTCTTCTCTGGCTCTGTTGGAAACAAGACTAAGTGTCTGCAGCCGTGCTAGCAGCTCTGTGAAGCTGGACTTTGGCAAAGTGGTGCTTTGAGCTTAATGCTAATGTTAGCTTGCTAACATGCTCACAGGGCTAACATGCTGATGTTTAACAGGTATACTGTAATGCTTACACGGTTCTCCATCTTGGTTTAGCATGTCAGCACGCTATGCTGTGCTCATTAGCGCTAAACACAAAGTACAGCTGAGGCTGTTGGGAATGTCAGTAGTTTAGCGCGTAATTGGTCATAAACCGAAGTATTGGAGCATCACCAAAGTTATTATAGACATGAATGTGTAAAATTTCTGTATATGCCTTTTATGCTCAGTAATATGTGTCCCGACAATAAAAGCTCATAAATAAAAGCACAATTCAAAACTGATTCTCTCTGTCTACCCAAGTCTGACTCACAAATAAAGTGATGACTTAATGTCTCTCCTCTGTGACAGGAAGAGCTGCAGCTTCTGCAGAGGCAGCTGGAGGAGCGAGAGCTGGAGCTGAGGAGGCTGAAGGATGAGAGCAGACTGAAGGTGGAGGGCCACAACAGAGCTGAGGGAGGAGACAGAGGTGGGAGCTGTTTTTAATAATTGTCTGGAAGGTTCTTGTACGGTTTCATGCTGTCCAACTCTAATATTACAAAAGGGGTTTATGAGGATTAGACAAATAGACATTTCACATTCCAGCAACACCAGATCCCCCTCCAGCAGCTTCCCTGATGAAATATGTACTTTACTTTCATCTGGAGTTCTCTGTTAATTATTTTCCCTCTATCTTATATTTCACAGACAGTCTAAACTATATTGAGGTAATCTGAGGTCTTTTTTACTTAAACCCTTATCTGTGTGTCTGTAGACTCCGAACACCAAACATATCAGTTTTATTTCTTCCACCCACTGACCTTATCTTATCCTCTCGGATAGTAGAGGAATGCCATTTTATTTAAAGGGGAGTCTCTTCTACTGGTCTTCCTGTAAACACATGCTTTACAGTGTAACCTGCAGAGCTTCAGGTTTTAGTTTTGTCTTCCCGCTCATTGTACAGACATGAGGTGTTCAGACACTGACAGCATCAAACACGTAAAACTATTCACTGCACTTTAAGGAAGAGGCCAATTCCAACCACGAATTCAGATTTTGAAAATACATGGGTGGGGCTTTTGCGATATTGTTTATGAAGAGAAATTCAAGCGCACATACTCATTAGCAGTGGTCTTGAACCCAGGTGGGTGGTTAAGTTAAACTACAGTTTGCCCATCACAGAGGCCACCCTGTCTCACAGAGGGGGTTGGGTTGTGAAAGCTGCTTCCATTTCAGGCCCGGTTCTAAGTAAAAAATTTTGGTTTCTTTTGACCACTTGTTGTCAATCAGGCGCTGAATATATACACTCCTTTGAGACATTATCACCTTATACAGTTGTCTATGTACACACACAGCAGACACAGAAAAACATTAAAACTCGTTTAGAGTTGTGTCTCTGGCCGCCTGGGGCATCTAAGTCCAGTATTCACTCTCCTTTCAGCCCCTGTTTGGTCTCCCTCTGCTCCTGAGGGAAGTACCTGCCTCTTTAGCTGCTGAACGCATCAGAGTTTACTTGAGGCCAGATAAACCTGGTGTGGATTAGATTACCAAGTGGTTGGCATACTTTTAATTGTGTAGCACTCCTAAGTAAAAGACACAGAAGGTCCTTGTTTTTGATCATTTGTGGTGATAATTGAATCAATAGTTCATTGCAGCGAACAAGCTGAAATTAGAGCCCTGCTGACCAGCGCACTCAACCCCAGTGGCCTCATTATTTCTGGTTTCTGTGGCTGCTTTCAGAGCCGGGGGGAGCTGAAGGAAAACTAACCTTCCACAATTTTAAAGACTGTGTTTTTTTTTTTGTTTTTTTTTTCCCCCAGATACAGAAATGTTAAAGATGAAGAGGGTGTTGGAGACACTGACTTCAGCCAACAATGAAAAGGTACAGTGTGATGTGATGTGGCGATGTGTCATAAGCAGCAGCTGAGAAGCCGCTGTGATTGAAAGCGTCTCCACTGTAACGTCATGCGTGTTTCCTTACAGGAGAGAAGGATCAAAGAGCTGGAGGAGTCGCTTACCAAGTGCATGAAGGTGCAGGAGCTGGTCAAAGGTCAGACTGAGTTTAAAGAACATATTAATGTTACTCATGATTTAAAGATGTACTAATTATTATGTGTATCACTGTCACTATGTCAATAATGAATCATAACTGAGAGTTTTTGGGATTTTAAGTTAATTAGTCGCTGACTGAATATAAACCAGTAAGAATTTTGATAATCATTTCCGTCACTTTTTAAGATAAAAGAAAAGTAGAGTAAATTTTAGAGTAAGGAATTCACTGAAAAAGTAATTTGAAGATGATCAATAATGAAAATAGTCATTAGTTGCAGCCCCAGATGAAATGCTCACTAGTTATTTGGGTAGCAGATCACCTCCAAATAACTTCTGCTATCAAGAAAATAAACCTTAGGAAAGAGCCAGTTTTCATGTATTGCTCATCGTCCTGCTGCTCTTCCCTATGAAACATTCTTTGAATATATTTATAGCATGAAGGTTTATGGTGAACATAAAACAGGATAAACTGAGCTTGGGTGGGTCTTCACCCAAGTACATCCCCGCTCACTGTCCTCACTGTCCACTCTCAGAGAAGTTGAAGGAAGACGACTATGACGATATCCCAGATGATCCCTCGGTTCCTGCAGCCATGGAGGTGGATCAGGTCACCCTGGTGTTAGAGGGGGAGGCAGGAAGGAGCTCTGGCGAGGTAAACACAACCTCTGTCAAAACAATTCGCACACAGGATGAACCCCAGACTGTAGACTTCCTTCCACAAAAAAACTCAATTTCGGCCTTCCACTCTGAAATTGCTTCTCCCTGGAATTCAGAGCTTCTGTTCGGGTTATTATTGGTTGGACTTGGGTAAATGTTCTGCTGTTAATCATGTTTTCCTCTGTTGTTGTCTGTCATCTCAGTCTATTCCATGTATAGCAGTGCTCTCTGAGATGAATGAACTGGACAGAGAACGACAGTTACAGTCAGCAGAAAGGTAAAATTGTCTCTGAGCTTTAAATCAAATTATTGTTCCTATGTATTACTGAAATGCACAAAATATGAATCTAGTTGATGTTTTGGTAAAAGCTTGTTCAGACATTTCTAAAGTTAAGGTTTGTCACTGAAACATCAGCTGTAATTATTTTTGTAAGAAGATGGAGTGTGTGTGATACAGTTTGATTTCAATTGTTAAATTAACAAAAACAGTTACTCTAGTCACTGCAATAGTTTAAAAAACAAAACAAAAACAAAAAACTATTGTATTTTTTTGTCACTCCCTACATTACTCCAGCTGATTAGATGTCTGCTGCTTCCAACGGCCTTAACAGTCTGTACACGGAAGAAACACTCACATCCTGTTGGATCTGATCCTGATTTAATCAGATGTTATCAGACCAAACTCTTGTCTCCAATAATTGTTGTTTCAGTTATGTTCTTCTGTATAACAGGGTCGATTGTCAGCGTTTAAGGTTTGACTTCCATATTACTCAATTATTGATATGAGGCAGCCATCATACCAGTCTGCTGTGTATAGAAACCCAGACTTCACTGCTGGAAATGTCCCTCTAAAACTAAAGAAATTCAAAACATGAATCAATAGTCAAAATATTTACAACACTATTTATTTGGAGCACTTCAACATGAACTAAATATTTGTTTTCTTTCATGTTTTTCTGTCTTTTTCTGTCACTTCTCACATCAACAATGTGAGTTTTAATTATGTAGTTTGTCAGAAACTGAACAGTATTTCTAGTGTGTTTGATGTGGAGGATATTTCAACACTCTGAAGCCACTTGACTGAACACTTAAACGCTCCCTCTTTTTATTTCAGCTCGCCCACGTCCAGCAGCACTGATCAGGTAAGACCCTGCCGTCTCTGATGTGGACATGTTGAGTCTCCAGTGGACAGGTCGACTGACTTGAGTGTAAAATAACATCAGCCTGATAAGATCATATTGATTACAGGAGCATAAACACTCAGTGTTCATTAATTTTTCTTTTGAGTTGTCAATGTGAAGAGTGTGAATGATTGATTTGATTCTCCTGGTTTGGAGTGAGTGACCGCCAGAGTAGTTACAAGACCTATCAAAGGACACATGTCATGGTCTGTCCTGCTCTGACACCTACTGGTTAAATGGTGCAGTTACACTTTTTTCCTCTTCTGTTTGAATTTAAAAGTGAAACTTTTCTTCTCTCCTGTATTTTTCTTGTAGACCAGTAACAAAGCAGGACCTGGTTCCTCCCCCCCTGCTAAAGCAAACACCACAAGTGATGAGAGTTTTGGCACCAAGAAGGCCCGCACTTCTTTTGGCCGTGGATTCTTCAAGCTGCGTGGAGGCAAGCAGACAGCCAGTGCTCCAAACTTGGGTGAGCTTTACCAACTAGTTTTTTTCCTCTGGTGGTCAATTTTTTTCCCCACTGTGTGTTTTGTTTGATTACTGACTCTGATGTTTCTTCCATGGCTCTCTAAAGATCGCACCTGGAGTGTCAGTGCACCTGTGTTAGGTACAGTAGAGCAGAGTGGCCTTGTTGGCCTGCAGTATGGCTGCTCTGGATGATACAACTGGATGTGCATCTATACTACACTATACTATACTATGACTTTTTATGCCTTACTATACTATGACGTTTTTATGACTTTTTATGCCTTGCAATACTATGACGTTTTTATTGCTTTTTTATGCCTTACTATACTATGACTTTTTATGCCTTGCTATACTACGACGTTTTTATGACTTTTTATGCCTTACTATACTATGACTTTTTATGCCTTACTATACTCTGACGTTTTTATGATTTTTTATGCCTTGCTATACTATGACGTTTTTATGACTTTTTATGCCTT